>NW_027527939.1:2791231-2890845 GCF_008692635.1 Crocuta crocuta | reverse complement strand
GAATTTGACAGCAGATATATATATATATATATATATATATATATATACAAACTTTACAAAAGGAAAATAGACTAAGCTTTAAATAGAAGAATAATTTAAACAAGAAAAACTCTAAGGACAATGGCCACACTCCCATTATAGGGAGAAGACAAGTTCATTGTGTGCAGTAGGGGAACTGGGTAGGACTGTTCCAGATCAAGAGAATACTGTTGAATTCTTCATCACAGCACACCGAGGCTAGGAGATTAGAAGGTAAAGTTAGACAGATGAAAGTGAAATCTAGGCTTTCCAATGTTTTTAACTGTGACTTTAGGCAGATCATTTTGATTCTCTGAGTAATTGTCTTCTATTTATAAAATGAGAATAAGAAAGGTCTGCATCGGACATTACAGATTAGTTTAGTTTGCACACAAAACACATAGCACAGTGCTAGTAGGTACATTAACATTCACTAAGGGATGTTACTGTTATTCAAATGTTTATTGCCTGAGCAACTTATAAAGGGCAGACTTCCTGGTGTCTAGGATTGGATGGAGTCCTCATTGAGAAACCAAAAGGCTGGGGCATTGTGCCTGACATTAGGAGTTCATGCCTTAAGGAAGGTGACACAGATCTTTTCTCATTTATAACACAAAGGATCATCAGAAAGCAGACACTGCTTAATCTTGTTTAGACCAAGTTACAGATTTCCTTTTTCTTTTTCTTTCTTTCTTTCTTTCTTTCTTTCTTTCTTTCTTTCTTCTTTCTTTCTTTCTTTCTTCCTTCCTTCCTTCCTTCCTTCCTTCCTTCCTTCCTTCCTTCCTTCCTTTCTTTCTTTCTTTCTTTCGTTAACATTATTCATTTTTGAGAGACAGAGAGAGACAGAGCATTAGCAGGGGAAAGGCAAAGAGAGAGGGAGACACTGAATCTAAAGCAGGCTCCAGGCTCTGAGCTGTGAGCACAGAGCCTGATTCAGGGCTATGACCACGAACCTTGAGATCGTGACCTGAGCCTGAGCAGAAGCTTGATGCTTATCTGACTGAGACACGCTGGAGCACCTAGGTTTCCTTTTTCTTATAAAGTGTCATGTGAACTTCAATCCAGAGTTCATGTTAATGCAAATAGGATATGAACTATTGGTTTTAAGAAATCATCTATGCCATTTTAAATAGCTGGTACTGATACTTGGCAATTGTATGTTAACAAACACACTGTGCACAAGTTTCATCTGAATGTACTTTGACAATAACAATAATTAACTTTTCATTCCTTTTTTTTCATGTTTTTCCCCATTCGTTGGTAAAGAAAAGGCATCAATGCTTCTGAGTGAAACATGAGAACTATTTTTCTGCACAACAGATTTATAAGTACTCTGAAGTACTATAATAAGAGAGATGGTAAAATTCCAAATGATTCACTGCTACAAAACTTAAAATACAAAAACCTATTGAAATTTCTTTTAATCATCTTTTCGCTTAAATGTTTATTTCTTTACTTTTGAGTGTGTGTGTGTGTGTGTGTGTGTGTGTGTGTGTGTGTGAGAGAGAGAGAGAGAGAGAGCAGGGAAGGGGCAAACAGAGAGAGAGACACAATATGAAGCAAGCTCCAGGCTCTGAGCTGTCAGTACAGAGCTTGACATGGGGCTCAAACCCACACACTGTGAAATCATGGTCTGAACCAGTCTAAAGCTCAATGGACTGAGCCACCCAGGTGCCCCTTTTGTAATCATCTTTTAAGTCTACAAAGATAGTCAAAGTTTAATACCATTGATTTTTACTTCTGAAAATACATAGCCTTAGGGCATTATGTTGTATACTGTGTGTGAGTTTTATAACTTAATCAAGATCTTACTTGAGGAAACATGCCATTTAAGATACAGTATGTTAGAGAGAAAGAGCTCCAAAATTCTCTTCCATTTAGATGCTTTAAACCCCCAAGTTATTCTGAGAGTTTCTTGAAGAATGCCATATATACTATTGCCTCTGAAAGTAAGCAGCAGGTGGGGCGCCTGGTGGCTCAGTTGGTTGAGCGTCCGATTTCGGCTCAGGTCATGATCTTACGGTTTGTGGGTTCAAGCCCCAGGTCAGGCTCTGTGCTGACAGCTAGCTGAGAGCCTGGAGCCTGCTGCAGATTCTGTATCTCCCTCTCTCTCTGACCTTCCCCTACTTACACTGTGTGTGTCTCTCTCTGAGAAATAAACAAAACTTTAAAAAAATTCTTAAAAGAAAGTAAGCAGCAGAGTCCCAGAGGGTCAACTAGAGATGTTTTGATCCATAGAGGTATCATGTTCTAAAATAAGACACAAAGTCTTCAAAGGCCTACGATCTGTGGTTAATTAAAATGGACGGAGGGAGGTATTTAGGGGGAAATTTTTAAGAGCATCAAGACAAGAATTTATTAATTTCAAAAACAAAGAAAGTAGACAAGATGATACTCCCAAAGGATAGAATAAATGTGCTAGTAAAAATGGAGCAGCATTATATTTCCCTTAAGGCCTCTTAAACATTGTAAAAACAAATAGAAAATATCCAAGGCAGATTCTATAGCTGTGGTCATTGGATTTCAATGTGAATCAGGATCATCTGTTAAAATACGGATGCCCAAACCATATGCTGACCTTAATGACTGAGATTTTCTGAAGGAGCAGCTAGATGATTCTGATACAGATCAAAGTCTAAGAATAAGTACTCCCTGGTTTTTGTCACCTGATGCACCAGGCAATAGGGAAAAGGCTCTGGACTTTAAAAGTACTGTATAAACTATGGAAAATGGAAGTTTTATTAGAAAATATAGCAATGAGGTATTATTGAAGATTTGATGTTGTGTGTGTTCATTTGATAAATGCTTTTTGAAGAACCCACTAAGTATAATCCACTAAGTAATTCCTCTTGGCAATAAAAGGATGACTCAAACAATTGAAATTCTCTTTAATTTACTCACATTCGAATTGTAGAGACATACAAGCAATGAGGAAAATACCATAGAGGGCACTAAGATGGAGACATGTACAGAGAGAGGATGACAGCAATTTGAACCCAAATTGAAGTGAGGACCTTCTCACAGCAAAGGATGCTTAAACCAAATCTAGAAAAATGATTGCATAGCTATATTAACTTGGAGGTGTCTGTAAGAGCATATTTTAGTCAGAAATGATCAGGTAAAAGGATTCAAGGTCATGAAACAGCTGGGAGAGCCAAAAGTATTTAAATATATCACTTTAAATATTTCTGGATATATTAAATTAATACCATATACAGTAATTAAGTATACCCAGAGTAATAGTGATGTGAAAGGAGTGCAAAGGATGGAAAGGGACAGACGATGAGAGTCTTGTTTGATAAAATATGAAATTTAAATTTTATTCTGTGAACAAAGTACTGAAGGATATTAAAGAATCAAAGAGAAGAGACCATATTTGAAATCCATTTTTAAATCCTGATCTCATTATGATGAATGATTAAAGATGTGGTAATGCAGTTGAGGTCTGAGAAAATACTATGGCAATTTGGGCTAACAATGAGAGAGATAGGAATTGAGATGAAAGACAGTAAGACAATAAACAAGACTTTCAGATTTAATATGAGCTGTGAGTAAATAAATGCACACAAAACATCAATATTTGATCTGCAGAAATACTTTTCTGCAAAATGTTTGAATAAAGTACCCATTCTCTGTAAGTCTGCAGGATTTGGAAAGAAAATTAAGGTGGATGTGACTGGTCTTGGAAGCCAGAAATACACCTTTGAGGCACAAGAGTGGCAAGAACAATGGAGAAGGAGTCCTTGGAATTTGGTAGGTACAAGTTTTGTTTACTGTCTTCTTAATATTTTTTTTTAAATAGAAGAGGACCCAATAAATGTTTCAAAAATACTAAACTTAAATCAATGGAAGGAAAAATGTATGATTGTCTCTTAATTAATCTTTTAAATAATCTGGTATTAAGGTTAACCTGAGGTTAACAATATCTGTTAAGGATCCAACAATATTCATTGCTCCAGTTATATTTATTAGACAGCTATTATATTCCATGAACTGAGAACATTGAGTGAAGGACTCTGCCTTCTTAGGGCTTATATTCTAGTGTCAGAGTAGGATATGACACATCATGTTCTATATATCGAGACCTTCCGGGGGTGTTGTATGAGGTGGAGGAAAAAGTAGTCACCTGAGACACTTTATGGAATGGATAAGACTCAAATTTGCATTTAAAAATATGGTACTTTTGCTTTCCACAATGCCACAAAAGATAACTAGGCAGAAAAATATCCATGGAGTAAAAATGTAGATATATTTTAAGGGATTAATAACATGTATTTTCCTGATTAATTGGAAGAAGAGAGAAAAAAGAGAAAGAGAAAAGAGGAGGAGGAGAAGGAAAAAGTGAAGGAGAAGGAAGGATAAATGGGAAAGGAGGAGGAAGAAGAGGAAGAGAGAAAAAGGAGGAAAGACAATGAGGAAAAGAAATTTTAATTGTCTGTAATACTTTCATCCAGAGATAAGCTTAATTAACAGCTTTCTGATCAACATTCAAGTCTTGTTTTAAAGTATGTTTTATATAGCTTTGGAGCTGATTTTTTTTGCTACAACTTTGTATTATTTTACATAAAGTAATTATGAGACCGATACACAAAAAGGAATGTGAATGAGCATATTAATCACAATGTTGTTTATACCTGTCTGTCCAGCTTTTTACATTTAGCTTTTTAGTGTCATTATATTATTTTAAAATGATAAACACAATAGCAAATAATATCATTCTACAATGATAAAATATAAACATTAATATTTTGGTAGCTTTTCTATATCTCTACCTATATATTTTTTAAATCTTTTATGTTTTTATTTCTGAGAGAGAGAGAGAGAGAGATAGCGTGAGCAGGGGAAGGTCAGAGAGAGAGGGAGATACAGAATCTGAAGCAGGCTCCAGGCTCTGAGCGGTCAGCACAGAGCCGGATGCAGGGCTCAAACCCGCAAACCCTGAGATCGTGACCTGAGCCGAAGTCGGACGCTCAACCGACTGAGCCACCCAGGCGCCCCACTACCTATATATTTTTTAATAACTCTTTGGACCATATTCTATATACAATTTAATATTTTTTTCCATCTTATGGTATAACTTCATCCCAACATCTTTAAGTATTTATTTTAAAATGTTTAAAATGGCTGCATGGTATTTTATCACATGCGCTGTATTTTTTAAAATATTGTTACACATTCTTGTCTATAAATAAATATATCCAT
Organism: Crocuta crocuta; assembly: GCF_008692635.1. Taxonomy (NCBI): domain Eukaryota; kingdom Metazoa; phylum Chordata; class Mammalia; order Carnivora; family Hyaenidae; genus Crocuta; species Crocuta crocuta. The sequence continues at coordinate 2,885,625 of NW_027527939.1, read as the reverse complement.
GTACATGTATTTTCTTAGCACACCCTGGAAATACGGTAATAAATAATAAGTTTTATTTCACTAGTTCATGTTCCACCTTCCATTGCATAATCCCAAATTCTATTTGCTTCATTATCATTTCTGTAGCCTTCTGGATATATATCACGTATGCTCATACCAATTCTGGCGTTTTCCTCACTCCTTTGCTTACCTGGACTCCAGTGATCCTGCCTCTGCCCACTAAGCCTGCTGGCTTGCCTTGTCTCCCCATCCGATAGAGGTGGGCAGCCTCCCTTCAGATGCCATATTCATGCTGGGTACTACCTTATTTTTTTTCTCTATGTTTTTCTGGACACGAAGTCACTTCCACAATATGTCACCTCTTCTGGAGGGACACTGTAATCATGTCTTCTGCACCACAGGTCTTTCCTGGGTTCCTCTATTACTGTGGTGAGGTCAGGGTGTTACGAAGCAGCTTTGGGTACTCTGGGGCCAAAAAAAAGTGAGGAACTTCTTTCAGAAAGAAAATCTCTTTCCTTTCTATAAAATTACATTTTCAGGTCCATAAAGTAGTGCTACATATGTCTTAGCCATTTACAGGGATTTTTATAAACTAGCTCTTTCATTGCTTGTTTATTGCTCTCTAATGAGATTTAGATGTGTGTGCAGTAGGAACTGGGCTAGAAAATACATTTAGAATGGGCAACATGTTATATTTGAAATCTCTGCCTCTTAAATGACTCTGGCTTTGTTATTAGGCCAACCTCTGTGGACCCGGCTTTTTCTATCTTTCTAATTACTTCTCTGGGCATATATACTTTTAATAAACTATAGTATTTAGATTTAAACTGAGACTTCTGCTTATTTTTTTTTTAAGTCCTTAAAATTTTTTGAAAAGTCCTTATAATATCTGATCATCATTCTGGATGGGGGACAGAATGGAAATATTTTTAATAGAATCATGCTGCCTCTTCTCAGAGAGACTGTTAGAGATGAAGACAGCCATTTTCCAACCACTGGTAGAAAGGAACAAAGGAGATTCCCAGTCTAGACCTATGTGACTGAGTTTTGGCACTAGCCATATTTCTTTGGCTTTCCCTTGGGAATTTCAGCCTCTACCTAGGCCTTCTCCATCCCCAAGCTTTTTCTTAGGCATGCTTAACATTTTCTCAGACAGGATGACCCCTATTTTTATGGATGGCTATCTGGTATCCGGTATGGTATAGGAACCGATGCTGAATCATTGGTTCAAAGACCAGTGGCGCAAAGGGGGCCTTCCTTCCCTAGCCGACTTTCTCTAATTTCTGCTTCAGACTCTGCTCATAATCAAGCATTTATAAAAATCTGAAAGAAGTACCTCTGTGAACCATAGAATCCTTTACATTCTTCTCTGCAGGTTAGGATAATACCAGATAATGGCCCTTTTCTCTGTTCTGGCACTTTTCAGTGTTCTTTCCCAATACAGCAGCAAAAGAAAATAAACATTGCTTCTAAACATCTGATTTCTAAACTTAATAGGTCTGGGTTGAATATAAAAGTCAGAAAGAGATATAGTTAAAAAAAGAGAAGACAACCAATAAACATCTGAAGAGATGTTTGACCTTTTCATATATAAAGAAATGCAACATTAAACAACTATAAAATCTCATTTTTTATATATCATTTTGACAAAAATTACAAGATTTGATAATATCTTGAGCTGGTGAGGACAAAATTATGCAGAAGCAAATACTGGTGCTGAGAGACAGTAGACATATACCTCATTAGTGTCAATTTGGTAACACAAATAAATTAAAACTGCACATACATTTTGTTCCTGTAATTATACCACTAAAGCATACCTCATAGATAGCCTTACCAAATTGTGCCAAGATATATGTATAAGGATATTCATTTAATGTTGTGATATAGAAAAATTATCAAACCTCAGAGAAACAAAAAGGAATCAAAAAAGAACTGGATACAATGAGGACCTAAATCAAAACAGATAACTGAAAAATATATGCCATTGAAAAGAATAAGGTACACACCAAAAGGAAGGATTTCTAAGATATATTAAATGAAAAAGGCAATATAAAGAGCACAATATATAATGGAATTCTGGTCTGTGAGAATAAAAATGAATCTATCTATCTATGTGGTATTAAAATGTTTTTCTAGCAGATAAAAGTAAATACTAATAGTTATTACCTTTGGGAAGATAGATTGGTTGGAGAATAGCAGCTTTCAATTTTCATTTGGAAGCCTCTGTGTCCTACAATGCAACTTTATTTATTTTTTATAAATATCAGCAGGAGATATGTAGACTGACCCTAAGCCATGTTTTTGTTATATAAGCTAACAAAACAAAATGTGTATGTCTATGTATATTTCAAATTTATTTAAATTTTTAAATTTTAAGGTCATCATATGTTCACAAGAAACAACAGTGTTTTTGAGTATGTCTCATTGTACAGCTTTTTTAGTGTTGCTAAATGGGTAGCTAAAGTGGTTTAAATACGTAATTACTCACTAATTAAGGAGCTGAAGTTTTAAAAGTATTACTGTATTAAAACCTGACTGGGATGGGAAAAGACTCCCAAACAAGGCAGGATGTTAGAATCATCTGGGACCTTTTAAAAAATAGTAATGCTCAGGCATTACCTCATACCAATTAAATCAGAATCTTTTATGAAGGCAAGGATTGGACACATAAATTTCTTAAAATTCTGTAAGTAGTTCTAATGTACAGCCAGAGTTGAGAACTATTGACTGTACCAGTGCCTCTCAAACTTTAATGTACATAAGAATCAGCTGGGAATCCTGTTAAAATGCAGATCTGTTTTTATACATCTGGGGTGAGGTCTGAGATTGAACATCTAACAAGCTTCAGGCTGATGATAATGCTGGTCATTGATGGACTGACCTTGGAGTAGCAAGGGGCTATAGGACTTGCTGTAGTATTTGCTGAGACCTTGGATTTTAAAATACATAGGGTTCTATGTGGAAATCTAGGGGCTGCAGATATAGAAAAAATGTGAGTGGGTGGGGAACAAGGGTTAAAAGGAGGAGAGAGAATGTGATAGGGAAAGAAGTGAAAGAGCTGGTGAATCAAGAGCAGATAGATGGATAGCTTTCAGGGGAGCACCTTTCCTCTTGTCTTTACCTTGTAAGAATACAGTTGTCCTTTGGAGGAATTTTGTCTAACTTTCACCATTATCCTAAGCAGTTATTATACCCATGGATAGTTACAATTTTGAAGAAGAGTTTTGGATTTGTTCCTTGAGAAAATATGAATGCCTCAGTGAATTTATAGCTCAGTTGAGTCTTGTCTGAGTAAGTACTTTAACATCATAATGGCTCCAAATATTTTGGAAGCAATGTCAAGGGCAATGAGAGCTCACAACAGAATGGTAACAGATATTTATGGAGCACCCAATGCCTGGAACTTTCACCTATATTATCTAATTTAATTTTGTAACAATTCTATGAGCTAAGTACATGTTCATATTCTTATTTTGGAGATGAGGAAACTGAAATGAAGGCATTGAAGCATTCAAGTTATTTCCCAAGGTCTATATAATAATAGAGCTAATTTCTATACTCAGAGGTTTTTACTCCTCTGTATTCTTTCCATTTCAACTAGAAGAGTCTGAACCTACAGAAATGATAGATAGATAGATAGATAGATAGATAGATAGATAGATAGATAGATAGATAAATAGATAGATGATAAATAGAAAAATAAAGAAAAAACATTTTATTGCATAATTTACAGGTCTTCAAAAGACAGAGCCTAGTATGTAGATTATAGAAACAGTTATGAAAAGAGCATTGGATTTAAAGAACATAATTAGAAAGTTAAAAATATAGTCTTAGAAATGGAATGGTTTGCTGGTGGACTACTCCAGTGAAAGATTGAAATAGTAACAAGTAAATGTAAGAGTAGTGTAGGAACCTAATATTATATTTAGGAAGTTACTTTAAGGGTGCTCTAATGTTAAAAATAATCCTTAGTTTTTCCCAGCTCATTTGCTTAGAACTATGTAATAGACTAAAACTCATGTGAAAAGTTGCAAGTACTTCTCTTGCAGTACTTCTGCAAGAGAACTACACAGAATACTATCCCAGGAATAGAGAAGATGTACGAGTAAATCTGTGTGTGTGTGTGTGTGTGTGTGTGTGTGTGTGTGTGTGTGTGTGTGTGTTTTAGAAGAAATTCAAGTTAAAAAAAAAAAAGATTGGTTGAAGACTTTTCGGCATCAAGGTTGAAATAAGCTCAAGGCCACAGATGTCAGAGATGTAAAACAATTTTGAGACCATGTGGAGATATATACACTTTTATGCTAAAGGTCATCCTATGCTGAAAGCCAATCGGGACCCTCATGTACCTGCCTATAGTAATGTTAGCAGTGGCTGCCATTAGAGCCTTTTCAGCAGTTACCCTGGACTCTTCTCTCTCTCTCTCTCTCTCTTTGATGTGCAACCTCACTGTCAGGCTGATACTCTGTTTCTGCTTGTCCTCCTGGCTTTTGAACTTGATGTAGTTTGGTAAAGATTTGATATCCCTCATGATTAATTTTCAGCAATGAGAAGATGCTTCTCTCTGATATGATCTCTAGAACTCAACCTCTGACACCAGGGCTTAGCTAACTCCATGCAATGTTCTCCCCTCCTTCATGAGTAAAAGAGGCTCAGGTAATGTATTGCAATTACAATTATGTTGAAGATATTCCCAATACACCTGATGTTGACGTGCAAAGAGATATAAGTAGTAAAATATCAAGGCTGATATTCCTATCACTACTACCTTGAAATACATACTGACAATGCTATCTAAGGAAACTAGAGAAGCAAAAGGAAGTCTCTCCTAGCCCATTTGTAAGCTTTGATTTACAACTGAACCCGATCGATCTTTGTTATTGTCAAGTAATCAATGATTGCTGAGGATGTGAAAAACCAAATGAGAAGGAATCTGCCAAGAAAGATTCAAACCAAACATGTTTCCCCCTTATTTAATTCTCTTGTTTCTTTACAAGTTTCAGACTTAGGCATTTCATGACATTCTGGGCAAATGCCAAGGAGAAAATTCAATATGTTGTGCCTGACTTGAAAAACTAAATGCTGGAAATTATAGAAAAAGTACTTTTCAGGACCATTCCTTCAATCTCAGGGATTGTAAAAGCATACTAAAATACAGTCTGCATGTATTATTGTCACAATTACTTTTCATCATTCAAATGTGAGTTTTTATTCTTTATTAATTAAAGAGGAAAATTCTGTTTTTTAATATGTGTGTTTATACATAAATAAATGTCTATTAAATGACTAAAGTAGGAATAATGGTCTCTTCCATGTTCTCATTGAATGAATTTTAAGACACTTATAAAGCCATCAAAATTTTATTCTATTGCTAAACATTCTATTGCTTGAAAGTCTAAGGTGGACCCCCATCACATTCAGCTATGTTGTAACTTTGGTTAGTGTCCTACAGTTCTTAAATGTTTTATTCTGTTTTTCTTTTCTTTTTCATCTTTTTCTCTTTGTGTTTCAGGTTGATAAATTTCTGTTGGCCTATTTACAGATTCACTGATTCTTTCCTCACCTATGTTGTGTCTAATGACAAGCCCATAGGAGGCAGTCTTCATTTCACTACTGTTTTTAATTTTTTTTATAGTCTCCATCTCTCTGTTGACATTACCCATTTTCATCTTCAGGTATGATATCAAAACATTTTTGCATATTAGACAAACTCACAAAATTTTTTGACCCTTTTTGCTTCACATTGTATATGGTAGTTGTACCAAATTATTTCATGTTACTTGAAAAATAAAACTTTCTAATTTTACATTTAGTGAAATCTTTATCTCCAATACCAACTTCAAATAGTACCCTGGAAAGGCTTCCTTGTTTGACTCCACCAATCCTCAGTATAATTTAAGCCCCTTCCTATGTTTTACCAGAATATTTTCCATATATATATATAAAACTTTATTATTATACCTATTGCTGTTATAGTATATTATATTATTATACCTATTATATTGTTATTATACCTATTGTTGGGTATCTATCTCCTTTATAAGATTATAACATCCTCAAGAACAGGGAAGACATTTTATCCATATTTATAACTCTTGGCACATAGTTAAGTGTTCAGTTTTTTACTACTTATATTATGTTTTATTCTTAACAGCATGTGACAAGCTTATAATAAATGTAAGAGATAAAAGAATGGTAAATCATAAATAGAATATAGAATCCAAACAAGTGGAACTANCTTGAAGCCCTTCCAAATGAATGCCCAAATATGCAGACTATTTAATGACACAATTGAGTTTTAAGTTTGACTCTGGGCTTTCTAGAAGGCAAGTAAGTTAAATGGGAGACATGGTATATTATATATCAAATTGCTGCAACAATGAAGGATAAAAAAGAACCACATCTCAGTGACCCATCCTGTTTACTTGTCATGCATCTCCAGGTCAACTTGAGCAATTCTGTTTCTCCCAGTTGGGCTGAGATCTGGGTATTGGCTCATCTGTGCTGTAGTGACCGATCTATTCTGCTTCAAGCTGCAAGGGTGAGGGTTTGCTTCAGTGTCTCTCAGCTTCCTTGAACAAACAGGCTAGAAGGATCATGTTCTTAGGGACATGTAGGGATCAAAAAGGCAGAACTGATGTCATAGGCACTTCTCAAACCTTTGGCTCTGTCGTATCTGCTAACATTCTATTGCCCAATGTAAGTGACACCCAGTGTCAAGAGGCAGGGAAGTACTCTATTTCCAAAGTGGTACCCATGAGGCACTGAATATCTCTGAATCATAATCCAATCATACATAATCCAATCATAATTCAATCTGAATTAAAAAAATTTTTTACTGTTTTTATTTCTGAGAGAGAGAGTGAGAGAGAGAGAATGAGCAAGTGGGGGAGAGGCAGAAAGAGAGAGACACAGAATCCGGAGCAGGCTTCAGGCCCTGAGCTGTCAGCACAGAGCCCAAAGCAGGGCTTGAACTCACAAGCCAGCCATAAGATCATGACCTGAGCCGAAGTTAGACACTTAACTGACTGAGCCACCCAGGTGCTCCTGAATTTTTTTTAAAGTAAAAATATTATTTTGTGATGGGAAATAAAACTTTAACCAGTCTCATATGCCAAGAAATATTTCTCAAATGCTATTTGATACATTGGACTTTTTCCTAAGCCTATCTGGTTTTAAACTTGAATTGCTTTTTCTTTAGCTTCATCTAGTAAAAATAGATGTTGATGTTATGATTATTGTTTCATTATTACAATGTTGTTAAATTATTACATTATTTCTTAATACCTCCATAACCATGTTGGGAAGGGAAGGCAATATTTTATTTCCATTTTATAGATAAGGAAACATTACTCAGAAATATTAAGTAATTTTTCTAGTACCAAAGATTTAATAAATGACAGTGAGATATCACAGATCCCTAGTTCATTCAACTATATCATACCATAAGTTGATAATGATAATATAAATAGGAACTATGTTCATACACAAGGCTAGTATTTATGTACAGTACTGAAAAGACTGTCATTGTCTCTTCTTTTCTAGCTTCACCAGAATTCACTATAGTGTTTAGACTCATTCATTTTTGATTGTCAATGTCCATTTGTTCCAGCACAATTTGTTGTTGAAAAGACTCTCCATTCTCCATTAAATTACCTTTTTCCCTTTTGTCACAGATCAGTTGGCTATGTTTGTGTGGGTCTACTTCTGGCTCTCTAGTCTGTTCTATTGATCTATTAGTCTCTTCTTTCACCAAAACCACAGTGTTTTGATTATTGTGGCTTTTAATTTATTTTTGAGAGAGAGAGAGAGACAGACAGAGTATGAGCAGAGGGAGGGGCAGAGAGAGAGGGAGACACAGAATTTGAAGCAGACTCCGAGCTCTGAGTTGTCAGTACAGACCCAATGTGGGGCTTGAACTCACAAACTGTGAGATCACAAACTGAGCCAAAGTCAGATGCTCAACCAACTGAGCCACCCAGGTGCCCCCTATTGTGGCTTTTTTAGTTAGTCTTGCTGTTCTGTAGTGCTAGTGTGTCTGCTTTGTTCTTCTACTTCAGTATTGTGTTGGCTGTTATAGGTCTTTCACATGCAGATCCTATACTTATTAGATGTACTCCCAAGTACTTCATTGCGGTGCTAATATAAATGCTAATTTTAATGGACTTTATTATTTAGAATAGTTTGGTGTTCACAGAAAAATCAAGCAGAAGTTATAGAGATTTCCCATATACCTCTTACTTTCACACATGCACAGTCTTCCTCGTTACCATCATTTTCCACAAGAATGATACGTTTGTTATAATTGTTGACCCTACATTGACACATCATTATCACCCAGACTGTATAGTTTACATTAAGGTTCACTCTGAGTGCTGTACATTCTGTAGGTTTAGACAAAGGTATAATGACATATATCTGCCATTATACTATCATGCTGAATAGTTTCACTGCCCTAAAAATCCTTTCTGTTCTACCTTTTCATCTCTCTCCACCAACACTTGGCAAACACTGATCTTTTTACTGTCTCCATAGTTTTGCATTTTCGAGAATGTCCTATAGTTGCAATCATACTGTATGCAGCCTTTTAGTGTCAGCTTCTTTTACTTAGTCATATGCATTTAAATTTTCTCAATGTTTTTTATGGCTTATTTCCTTTTAGTACTGAGTAGTATTTCATTGGATATACCAAAGTTTATTTTTTCATTCACCTACTGAAAGACATCTTCATTGCTTTCAAGTTTTGGCAGTTGTGAATAAGCTGATATAAACATATATGTGCAGGATTTTATATGGACATAAGTTTTCAACTCCTTTGGGTAAAATATCAAGGAGCATGATTGCTGAGTCATATGGTAAGAGTATGCTCAGTTGTTGAGAAATCACCAGTCTGACTCCGAGGTGACTGTACAATTTTCCATTCCCACCAGCAACAAATAACTGTTGCTGTTGCTCCATATCCTCACCAGCATTTGGTGGTGTCAGTGTTCTGGATTTTGGCCATTGTATTGTGTTTTAAATGTCAAATTCCAATTTTCCATTGTTGGTACAGCCTTATATCTTACATCCTTCCTATAATTGCTTATTAGTTATAGGATTATTGTTGATTCTTTGGGATTTTCTACATAGACATCATGTCATTTGCTACAAACAAACAGCCCACCCCCCCCAAATCTAGTTTTATTCTTACTTTCCAATCTGTATACTATTAATTTCCTTTCTTATCTTATTGCATTACCCAGGATCTTCCAATATGATGTTGAAAGGAATAATGGAAGGAACATCACTATCTCTTCACATGGTGTTTTCTCTGTGCCTGCACATCCCTGGTCTCTCTTTTTTTTCTGGGGATGTGCAGATGTGGATTGGATTAGGACCCACCTATAAGACTTAATTTAACTTAAATTACCTCTTTAATGGTTGTATTTCCAATATGGTCTCATTATGAAGTACTGGGGGTTAGGCCTTCAACACATCACTTTTGGGGTATAGAATTTGACCCAAACATATGCTAAGCATAAGTCTTCTGAGAGAAGTGTCCAATAAACTAGGTTCTAAGGACACAGCTCTCTTACCTCTCCTCTTCTCATTTTTTTTCCAATTAAATAAATATGTGACAGATGAAGCTACAGTAGCCTTCATGTGATTCTGAAAAAAGGCTAAGTAGATTGAAGATACATCAGAAACTATATTGTAGAGTCCAAAATTAATACCACTAGCCATCTACACTAAGACTTTTTGTTACATAAAAATAATAAACTCTGATTCATTTAAGTCTTTTAAACCAAAGTTTTTATTATATGCTGCCAGATAGAATCCCATTTAATATACTTTCTGTGTTAGAGATTTCAGAAATCTCAATGATTAAATTTTGGTTCTTCGCATGAATGAAGACATGTGTCTGTTTTAGTCAGGGTACCAGCAGGAAAACAGAAGTCACCCCAAATGTTCCAAGTGAAAAGACTTTAATAAAAGAGTTACATATACTGGGTACAGCTAAAAAAAAAAAAGAGAGAGAGAGAGAGAAAAGATACAAGTGGTGGTGAGGCACCCAGAGACCAGAACATTTTGTATTCCTAATAACCCTTAATTATCATGATTAAACAATTACCACTCTTAAAATCAAATAGAAAATTATCACTCTAAAAATAAAACATTACTCTTAAAATCAAATAGACAGGGAAAGTGAATTTAGTTATCTCATCCCCTAGAAAATTAAAAGTATGGAGAAGGGGCTGCTGGTAGAGCCTACAAGCACAGAGCATCACAGCTTCAGTGAGAGGCATGGCAAGGAAGCCTAAGAAATGAAGGAATACTTCATTCTCTCCTTCTGCCTTCTGACTGCCTGCCTCTGTTCCAGTTCCAAACCCAACTGGAAAACTTTTGGTAGGGGGCCTAGTAGATGGAATCCACATCCTATGGAAAGTGCAAGACAGTATAAAGACAGAGAATAAATCTTGGAGAGCTATAACAGAAGTGAAAAACACTCAGCAGAGTGTCCTAGAAAACTTTAGCCTCATTTTGACCATTTTTCATGTCAGTGACTCTTTGACACACTACAAGTCAATAGCTCTTCTCTAATATCAGATATCCACGCTTTAACTTGAAATGCACAAATTTATTAATTAAATTAATCTATCTTTGGGAAATAACATTTGACTAAAAAGTGTATGAGCGAAATGTCTGTGATAATGCAAATTGAGAAACCACAGCTTGTAATCAGTTGTCATTCATCAAAATATTTTAAAATATGAATCCATAGCTACAGACTATAGGTACACCTTTGTTTTAATTCAATACTGATGAAAAAATGCTGCTTAAAAGCAATTAGAAAGTCTTGGAGGAAGTCTCAGTTTCTTTATCTGTAAAGTTAATGTAAGCAATCCCATCTATGTTGCAGGACTCTAAGAAGAAGACAGAATGTCAGTCATAAAATGTATTTTTTAGACTAGAGATTGATAAGCATTTCTGAAATGAATATGATAATTAAATTAGAGGAAAATGTTTATGTTGATGATAGCCCAAGTTTATTAAATAGCTGTGATGTGTGAGACAAGGTATTTTCCCTTCCTAATACTCCTGCTTTCCTCCTCACCTTCTTTCCTTCCTTCCCTCTGTCATTCTCTCTTTTCTTTCTTGCCTGCCTGTCTGCTCTCTTGCTTTCCTCTTTTGCTGATTTCAACAAACATTTCCTGGGTTTGTAGTAGTTATTGGGAATACAAAGAGCTATGGTATTACAAGTAGAAGCACGTAACATAAGCCAGGGTCAAGAAGGCATTCTTGAATGATGTGGAAAATATTCTAAAATTTGAAGATCATACAGAAACTGGCTATGGGAAGAAGTGGGAGAGGTACATAGGCCACATGCAAAGACACTGAGGCCAGAGCACATTATGTTTAAAAATACTGCAAATTTCTCAGCACACCAGGAAGATATAAGGCAGGGTATGGAGGAATGTCTCAGAGGGATTCATATGACCTGTTCACGAGTGTGGTTTTAAGATGAAAAGTATTACAGTCACTATATAAGTTATTATTCAAAGTAGGAGACTTTTGAGAGTGACATTTGGTGAGACAAAAGTTATAAACTGAGAATGGATAAACCAGGATTTGTGGTGACTTTAAGCATTACAGATACAGAGTGAAGGACTTTTTAAGGAGAGATATGGCATGATAAAATTCCCTGTAGGTAAACCCATTTGGACCCTATTAGAATAGTTGGTAAAACAGATTCTGAGACTTTAGACCAAGCCAGCAGGAATTGAATACAATGGAGCAAGGTTGAATATAAGGAGGTAGACTTGAAAAATATAAAGCAAGTAGTATTAACACAAGTAGACATGGAGGATGAGGAAGTGAAAATATCTCCTAGGTCATTTGTGCAAGATGGCCATCTCATATTCTTCATTAGTAATAATAATTGTTTGATAACCATATCCATTACAAATGGAGAGATTTTTAAATTATTTATTTTTTTAAAGTAATCTGTGCCCAACATGGGGCTCAAACTCACAACCCTGAGATCAAGAGTCATATGTGCTACCAACTGAGCCAGCAAGGTGTCCCAGATTTATAAATTATTAATCAGATCTTTGCTTTGCTTAAAATTCCCAAGGACTTGCCATTGCTTTTAGAATAGACCCAAACTCTGGGGCGCGTGGGTGGCTTAGTCGGTTAAGCGTCCGACTTTCGCTTAGGTCACGATCTCGTGGTTGGTGGGTTCAAGCCCCGCGTCGGGCTCTGTGCAGACTGCCAGCTCAGAGCCTGGAGCCTGTTTCAGTCTGTGACTCCCTCTCTCTCTGACCCTCCCCTGCTCACACTGTCTCTCTCTCTCTCTCTCCTAGAAACAAATAAAACATTTAAAAAAAAATAGAATAGACCCAAAATCTATACAGGCCAAAGATTCTGTGGGGTCTGATGGCTGCCTCTCAACTAAACCCAGTACCATCTCTTCCTTGTTCACTCAGTTCTAGTTTTCTGTCCTAAACACTCCAAGTTCTTTTCAGTTTTGGAAGTTCTTCATTTACTCTCCTCCTTGCCTACACTCCCTACAATGTTCTCTTCATGGGGCTGGTTCACTTATTGCTTCAGGTCTCCATAGTGTGCCCTCTGGAGATGGTATTAATAAACATTCATCAGACAGTACATGTGCCCTGACCTTTCCCTTAACACTAGGATTATTTCAATGAGAAACATAAGTGAGTGGAAGTCAAAGTCAGCAAATTTGGAACAGTTGATAAGTGGTTGGTGCACCATCTGTTCTCCATACAGCGTCAGAGTGATCCTTAAAATTTAAGGAACAAAAATCTCTGGGGTCCTTCTCTTGCAATTAAAATAAAATGAAAAGTTTTCACCTTTGCCTACAGGACCCTACATGGCCTGCCTCAACTCCATCTCTGGCCTGACATCCTTCTCGCTATTCTTGCGTTTACTGTGTCTTCTCCAGACCTTCTGTTTTCCTTGTTGTTCATCAAGTACTCCAAATACACTACTAACTCAGGAACTTTGCACTTGTTATTCCTTCTGCTCAGGAACTTCTTCACCCACCTGCTCCCACTATAGGTATTTACTCACATGCCACATCCTCCAGGAAGCCTCCTAGACCATTTTATCCACAGAGCAACTCCCTTCAGTCACTCTTATTCCTAACCATACTTTGTGGTTTTATAGTACTTATCACTACTAGCCATTATACGGATATGTGTTTATAGTTATCCTCTACTAGGTTGTAAGCTCCATTAAGACAGGAATGCTGTTTTGTTTATTGTTTATAACCCAGTGCTTATAATAGTGAATGACACATGGTAAGTAATTAACTTGTTAAATAATTTAAAAAAAAGAAACTGATCCATGGATTTTCCATAGAGTCTTCTTAGGCTAGGCTTTGATGAGAAGATGAAAATTTATATGATAGGTTTTCTAGTTAGATGAGGCCTAGAGAAGTCATTGATACAGTAGCCTCTTCCATCAGACAGGTAATTTAGTAGTACTAGTCTTGGTTAAAGAAAAGAAAGTGAAGGGGTCCCTGGGTGAATAAGTTGAGAATCCAACTTTGGCCCAGGTCATGATCTTACAGTTCATGGGTTTGAGCCCTATGTCAGGCTTTGACAGTGCAAAGCCTGCTTCAAATTCTCTGTCTCCCTCTCTTTCTGCCCCTCCCCTGCTGTGTTCTCTTCCCCTCACCCAAAATAAACATGAAAAAAAAGTGAAGTTCAGATATTAACTTACTTATCTAAAGCCACACAGGTTAGTATTAGAGGTGGTACGGTCCTCAACTTCCTGTATTTTAGCAGAACCCCCCCACCCCACGCCGACATTATAGTGCATTTTCTGTGTGGCAAATCTATGTTAGTGCTCTTTATGTGTTAACCATCCCACATGTAGACGTGCAGCTAAGAGAGGTTAAGTAACTGCCCCAAGGTCACACAGCTAGTAAGTAGCAGAGTTGGAATTTAATAGCAGGTCTCTCTGGCTTCTCAGCCTCACAATGTCCAAGTAAGCATCCATTACAATGAGGGCAGTCTTACTTCCTAAAATACTTGGTACTGTCACCAATCTCACTGTCAACTTCCAAGTCAGATTTCTTAAATCTAGTAGAAAACTAACAAATATTTCCTAAAACATAAGTGACCAAATAATGATTATGTAAGGGAAGAGGTGTGTTCAGATCTCAAAGACTAACTTCCTGACACAAATATGCTTTCTTATTCAAATACTATAAATACCTTAACAGAATCATACCATTGTATTAATAAACTGCAGGTAATTAAATACTTGGCTCATTTATTCATACATGTTTACTGAGCATTTCCTGTGCACAGCATATATTTCTAAGGAATGGGAGAGGCACAGAGGAATATGGACAGTCTCTCCTTTCAAGGAATTTCTGATCTAATTCGAAAGACAAAACATGCACAGGCTGAATTTAAATACACAGTTGATGACAAAATAAGGAGACTTCCAAGAACACATGCAGATACTTCATTTAAATCAATTGTTTTCATTTTTCCTAACATTAAATCTTCTAACAGAACATGAAACAGATACTACCAGGACTGAATTGAGGCTCCTATTTACTCGATTCTTTAGCTTATCTTTTACATGGCCACACTCATAGGACAATTAATGAACAAAAAGAAGTGAGGAAGAAAAAGAGTTGATAATTCATGAACCATTTTCTCCCCTCATTTATTTAAGGTCTACTGTTCAGGGAAGAAAATGGATGTGGAGGATACAGGGAGCATAACACAGACATTTAGGCTGCCCTGAAGGATTCAGAGTCTAGAAGGAGTAGAGTCATAAACTGTAGTGCTCCACAGCTCCAAGGTTGTGATAAAAATCAGAAAGTAGTATGGTGTGACAGTAAAGCATGTGGATGTTTTGGATTCAGACTGCCAGAGTTCATATCTTAGCACTGCCACTTACAAGCTGTGTGGCGTAGCGAACAATTCTAATCCCTATGAATTTCAGTTTTCTCACCTGAAAAATGAAAATAACAACAGATCCCACTTCCTAGGGTTATTGTAACTGCTAAAGGAATTATACTTCCTGGCAATAATAGGAAATATCTTCATTAGCTGTTCTGTCTGCAGTCATCTGGATGATTTTCCTACAAGAAGTTGCCTATGTCTGAGATGACTCAAGGAAAAGTAATGAGTAATATTTCCAGATTCGGGAGAGATTAGACATTCTGGACAGATAGAGCATCATGGAAGAAGAATCACCATTATACAGATAGGGCAATGTAAGCCTTTTGATTGGTCTAGATCTCTGGTCCTCTGGTTAAAAGTATGTGTGTCATTTGAGAGGGAGGTAAGATTGGAAGACAGAGACTAGATAATGTTCAACCCTGTGCAGCCTGTTGAAGAGGTTTGACTTTGATCCAGATTATAGTGTAGAAAAAGAATTTTAACCAGAGAAGTCACATAGTACAAGTAGACTTGGACAAACTATAGAAATACACTGGCCAAGGAGAAACTGCTGGCCAGAAAAGCAGTTGAAAGATAGTTGTAATAGTTCAGGAAATAGATGGTAATGGCCTAAAGATTATAGCTGTGGGGGAAGAGGGAAAGGTATGCTTCTGAGAAATTCTAGAAGGTAAAATCTATAGAATTAGTGATTTATTGAGTTTGTGAAGTGATTAAGGAGACAAAGTCTAGGCTGTCTCACACAAATGTCTACAAAATGAAAACATGTTCTTTCACATAAGTTAAGTGATGACTATTCCAATTAGTGTTGCAATTTGTTTTCACCATACTTACTCTTGGGAGAATAACAGTTTCCCTTGCTGATCTAGTACTTACCTGATAGAAGATAGGCAATTACATTATTGACTGTTAAAGGGCCATAGTTTATTCTGTGCCTAACCATTTCATGAAGACTAGTCCTTTTGCTACAAATATTAAATAAATTTCAATTATAATACAAAAACAGCTAGTTGAAGTAATCTGTGAGTCAACAATGAACTTTGTGTTTATTTCTAATTCCAGCATATCAAAGCTTTAAAGGCTTATTCACTAATGGATTGTATTCCCAATGCAACTAGTATTCTGAAATCTAATAGGACAATTTCATTAATTCTATAGTGGAAAGGTTCCTAGTCTCTGGTTTACAATTGCTAAATACATTTTTTTAAAATTTTAATTTATTTCTGAGAGAGAGAGAGAAAGAGAGAGAGAGAGAGACAGCGTGAGCAGGGGAGGGTCAGAGAGAGAGGGAGACACAGAATCTGAAACAGGCTCCAGGCTCTGAGCTGGTTGTCAGCACAGAGCCCGACGCGGGGCTTGAACCCACGAATCATGAGATCATGACCTGAGCCGAAGTCAGACACTTAATCGACTGAGTCATCCAGGCGGCCCGCTATATGCATTTTTATATAGACTATGAAAAATGGTATTTTTAGCTTTTTATGGCTTCAGAAGCATTAATTTAATCCTGGGAAGTCCTAAAATAGTCAGAGGGAAGGAGTAGTTTATGAGTATAGATTAGTGAATTTTAAATTTACCTGGGCTAGTCTTCTTCCATTCTTATTTGTACTATTGTGTTGGAAGACTTCTCACTAATGCATTCACTCATCCAAGAAGACAATCATCTAGGGTCAGTAGGCATTCTGTTTTAGTTTAGGAATAAAGGATAAGTTTTAGCCTCCCTTTATATGAGGCATCATGAGATAGTATGGGTTGTTGTTATTCTCTTTCAAAGTGCACTTTACTTTTGTTCTATTTGCTAAATGTGATTGATATAGCTTAAGCTTTTTTATTTGTGCATGTGACTATTGGCCATTAAGTGAAGACATACATTACTTAAGCAGTATATTGTATGCCAACATGCTAGCACAGACCAAATGTGTCTAGAATTTACCTGATACTAGTTAACAATTATCAAAAATTAAAAAATTACCACCAGAAAAATAATGTTGAATATATGATAGGATTATAGAAAGAAAAACCAAACTTTTTTGTTTCAGTCTTTCTTTAGAGCAATCTAACTACTGATGAGATGTTTTAGCAGTATTATATGTTATATTGTAGGAAGACTGAATCACAAAGTGATTCAAGAAGGAATTATGAAATATTCAAGTTTATGATACCCACATTTTGGGAAAAATGTTTACTTCTTTGAACTGAACTAAATTTCACAATTTACTCCGATTCCATTTTCTATTCCAAAGAAATAATTGAAGGAAAATATCTAACATGTTAATCCTCAACTTTTAAGTATTTAAGAAATTGAAAAATTATAGAGTTTGGATTTGAATCAGGTTTTTCAGACTAAATTTCAATCTTTTTCTGCAAGAATAACCATAAATAATCATTAGAATATGTGATAAGCTATATCTCCCTGGCTACTTAGATCGTTCCATTTTACAAAAGTGACAAAAATACCATCAAGTCCAATCAATTATTTTTGTGTATGTTATATACTTTCTCCAGTGGATCATTAAATTCTTTGGATCATAAGCAAAGGCTTCTGATCTGTTTTATGTATTCCTGCTTTGGGATTTTACTCCTCTATAAAATGTCAATACACTCACTCACAAGGGTATCCAAAATACAGCTTTTAGTCTACAAAAGTCTCTTAAATTATAAGACATGAGAAAACCATTATAAATAATAGCTCGGAAGGAAAACAACACACTAAAATGAAGAGTAAGAGTTTATAGATATATGTGAGAGAAAGCCTTGCTACAGAAAAACTGCATTTTAAGTTACATAATAATCTCCAGTGCTATGGAATAGGTGAAAATTAGATGTTAATGATAATTTATGGTAAGACTCTCCATTATACAGCAAGTACATATGAATAACCATTTTGATTCATATTATGGTCATAAGAGGTAGAGGAGGGATGAAACAAAGTTGCTTCAGCTCATAATAGTTTGTAGCTGTTGAACAGCTGTTGTAGCTGTTCAATATTTTATTTTGAATTGTAACTTTCCACAGATGATCAGCTGTCTTGGCTGAAACTATACCTGGGGTCTATGACACTGGTTGTGGCAATTTTTGATGTGTATTCACTAGCAGTTGGAATCCAGCCTTAAGACCTCCCAGCAATGATTTAATGCTTGACTATGACCTGAGACTTTCTCTGGCCCCCTTCTGGCTTAAGCAGTGTGGACACCCTGCAACCATATATACAATGTCTGTTGATACCCACAAGATGAGAAGGTGATATAGGCCCTCCCTTCCAGGTAAAGGTGAGGGATGTGCTTGCTTTGGAGGGAAAGGCCAAATGAGCATCCCAGGTACATTTGTACTGAATAAAACACATGGTGGGTCCTTAATAAATGGTGCTGATTGTTATCACTATTAATGTTTCATTCAATGTATGTATTTATAATTCTGGGGGAAATCATTTTAAAAATAACTGCTTAAGATATTGTAGTAGGGAAATACATAAACAAGTTATACTCAGGACTGTAATTCTCAAAATCCTTATTTTTTCTTTTTAATGTCATATTGGAATAGGACTTGTTTTTGCTGGTCGTTTAGCATATGATGGATCTAATATGTAAAATGTATTTTCCTGAGATTGGTTAGTATTTGCATTGTAATTCTGACATTTTATATATCAGTTGGCCAACACTTATTTCTTTGTATGTGCTTTATTCTCTTTTCCTCTTTATGAATATAATAGTGATCTGTCTGTCTAACATATATGTCACCCCATTTTTACCCCAGGGTTATTCAGATGATTTGTCTAGGTAGCAGTTGCCCACTTTATCCTAAACTGGTCCACATTTTCCTTTCTAAAGCTGCCTTCTTAACTGAAGAGAAATCTTCATTCATTCAATTATAATATCTACTATATCCATGGCCTCATATAACTTAAGAGTCTACTGAAGGGTAGAGAGATTAATTAATTTATTTCTATGGAATTAAATAACTACATAACCTAATTTAAGAATTTAAAATACATGGTAGACTATGTGAAGGAAAACCCTCAAGACTACTAAGAGGATATAATACAGAGCCTTTCTTAGGGTGACTGTACTGAGATTGAAATGATGAGTAAGGGGGCACCTGGGTGACTCGGTCGGTTAAGCTTGGGACTTCAGCTCAGGTCATAATCTTGCAGTTCCTGAGTTTGAGCCCCCACATTGGTCTCTGGGCTGGGGGCTCTGCGCTGACAGCATGGTATCTGGGATTCTCTGTCCCTCTCTCCCTGCCCCTCCTCCACTTGCATATGTTGCATGTGCACACACTCTCTCTCTCAAAATAAATAAATAAACTTAACAACAGCAAAAAAAAGAAAGGACAAATAAGTTTAGACCAGGGAGGTGAGGAGAGGGATGGGATAGAAAGATCGTTTGAGGACAAATATTTTGCTGGACTCTAGTGTGATTTGCTATCAATAAAAGGGGGAATTTCTATACCACTGACTTTTCACTATTTTGTTCATCATTGATTTATTGAGCACTTATAATATGGCAAACACTTTACAATATGATGGGAATACAATGGTGAGTGAATAGTTATTTGGCTGTTTGTTCATGCAACCATAATGGGGCGAAGAATAATTAACAAAATGATCACAAAATAAGTATGAAATTTGAAATGCAACAGTGCTTTAACAACAAAATGCTTTTATAACATGTAATGGGGGGAAGCACCCCTGAAAATGATTTTTTTTTTATGTTTATTTATTTTTGAGACAGAGAGAGAGAAAAAAAAAAGTCAAGCAGGGCAGGGGCAGAGAGAGGGAGACACAGAATCCAAACGAGACACCGGGCTCTGAGCTGTCAGCACAGAGCCCAACAGGAGGCTCAACTTCACGTTCATGACCTGAGCTGAAGTCAGACGCTTAACAGACTGAGCCACCCAGGCACCCCTGAAAATTATATTCCTAAGCTGAAAGCTGAAGGACCAGAGGATATTAAGTTGGAAAAGGTAGAAGAGAATTAATTTCAGGATGAAACAACAGAAGGCCAGTGTTGTTGGAGAAGAAAGTATCAGAGGAAGTGTTATACAAGGTGAGGATGAGGAGGCCACGCCGTATAGGGCCTTCTAAGCAGCATGTATTAGTCTGGGTCCTCCAAGAAGCAGGTGCCAGTGTTCTATTAGGGGGACTGTGTGAAAGGAAATAGGACCGAGTCAGGGAAAAGTGGGAGAACTTTCAGACCACGATGTAAATCAGGTGGAAGGATCTTAGACTGATAGTCTAAGGAAGTTTCAGTAAAGCTTTTGGAGATACCTAGCACCAAAATCTGCAGACAAAAGAATTCCTCTAGAAGAGGTCAGACTTGGTAATTGGTGGAGAACAGCTCATTGCTGTCATGGCCTTTCAGTAAAAGTGGAGATGGATTTCAAAAGAACCTGCAGCTTTCTATTTTGCTGATTGCATTTCTTGTGTAATTGAACATGTTCTGAGTTTATAATACCTGTAAACTAGTTTTATCTAGAGACTAGATCAGATTCAAGTATAATTTCTTTGCAAGTATAACTTTTAAAAAAATTTTTATTATCCCTTTTTATAGATGGAAATATTATATTTTGTTACATTCAAGTCTTTCAGTATATTTTTTTCTATTTCTTTTCTTGTTTACAATGTTTATTCTGTGCCTGTGCAGCTCTGTGTAGTAGTTAAGAGCATATGGACTTAAGACTGCCTGGGTCACAATCCTGTTCCTGTCATATAGAACGTTGGACACGTTTCTCAAAAAAAAGAATTTTTTTAAATTGAGCTCTCACAACGTACCAGATACTAATATAAGCTTTATTTCTTTGATTTTCATTTCACCACTTTTGTTTTGTCTTGTTTTTGTTTTGACATTTCTTTTCCTTTCTTGTACTTTCAGTCATTTTGTATTTTTGCATTTTAGATGTGCCTTTTGTGTCTAGGTTTTGCATTTTCATTTGGCTTGACAGTCTTTGTTATTTTAAGTGGAGCATTTAATCCATTTACACTCCATAAAATCATTGGTATATTTGGAATATTGCAGAAAGAAATTATTGAGATTAGAAAAGTCCATGCTGAGGGCACCTGGGTGGCTCAGTCAGTTAAGCGGCCGATTTCTGCTCAGGTCATGATCTCACAGTTTGTGGGTTCGAGCCCCACGTCGGGCTCTATGCTGACAGCCTGGAGCCTGCTTCGGATTCTGTGTCTTCCTCTGTCTCTGATCCTCCCCTACTCACACTTTGTGTGTGTGTGTCTCTCTCAAAACTAAAGAAACATTTAAAAAATTAAAAAAAAAAAAAGAAAATTCCATGCAAACAAAGGACAGTGGGCTTTTCTCTAAATTAAAGGAGGTGGGAGAGTTTTTTTAGAGATAACATTTACTGCCTTATTTTAAAAGACAGATAACTCTAGTATCGGTATAGAAAGGAGAGTTTATATACAGGAAATAAATAAGGGCATTATTACAGTAATGCAGATAACAATGAGGACTTCATCCAGGACAATGATAATGGGAATAGAAAGGACACGGTTGACAACACATTGGTAAAAGTTAGAAGAATTTAACAAATAATTAGATGCATTGACTGAGGAAGGGGAGAGCATTGTCCTAGGCTTTTCATAGTTTTTTAAATTTTTTATTTATTTTTTAATAACATCTAAGTTAGTTAGCACATGGTGCAAAGATTTCAAGAATAGATTCCTTAATGCTCCTTACCCATTTAGGCCTTCCTCTCTCCCACAACCCCTCCAGCAACCCTCTGTTTGTTCTCTATATTTAAGTCTTTTATGTTTTTCCCCCTCCTTCTTTTTATATTATTTTTGCTTCCCTTCCCTGATGTTCATCTGTTTTGTATCTTAAATTCCTCATTTGAGTGAAGTCATATGATATTTATCTCTCTCTGATTAACTAATTTCACTTAGCATAATACCATCCAGTTCCATCCACATAGTCAGAAATGGCAAGATTTCATTCTTTTTGATTGCCAAGTAATACTCCATTATATACATATACCACATCTTCTTTATCCATTCATCCATTGATGGACATTTGGGCTCTTTCCATACTTTGGCTATTGTTTATAGTGCTGCTATAAACATTGGGGTACACGTATCCCTTTTAATTAACACATCTCTATCTCTTGGATAATACCTAATAGTGCAATTGCTGGGTCATAGGGTAGTTCTATTTTTAATTTTTGAGGAACGTCCAAACTGTTTTCCAGAGTGGCTGTATCAGTTTGTATTCCCACCAGCAGTGCAAAAGAGATCCTCTTTCTCTGCATCCTCACCAACTTCTGTTATTGCCTGAGTTTTTTATTTTAGCCATTCTGACCAGTGTGAGGCGGTATCTCATTGGGGTTTTGATTTGTATTTCCCTGATGATGAGTGATATTGAGCATTTGTTCATGTCTGTTCACCATCTGGAAGTCTTCTTTAAAGAAGTGTCTATTCATGTCTTTTGCCCATTTCTTCACTGGATTATTTGGTTTTGGGTGTTGAATTTGATAAATTCTTTATAGATTTTGGATTCTAACCCTTTAACTGATATGTCATTATCAAATATCTTCTCCCATTCTGTCAGTTGCCTTTTAGTTTTGCTGATGGTTTCGTTTGCTGTGCAGAAGGTTTTTATTTTGATGAGGTCCCAATGGTTCATTTTTGCTTTTGTTTTCCTTGTCTCTGGAGACATGTTGAGCAAGAGGTTTTTGCCTGCTTTCTCCTTGAGGATTTTGATGGCTTCCTGTCTTACAGTGAGGTCTTTCATCAATTTTGACTTTATTTTTATGTATGGTTTAAGAAAGTGGTCCGGATTCATTTTCTGCAAGTTACTGCCCAGTTTTCCCAGCACCATTTGCTGAAGAGACCGTCTTTATTCCATTGGACATTCTTTTCTGCTTTGACAAAGATGAGTTGGCCATATATTTATGGTTCCATTTCTGGGTTTTCTATTCTGTTCCATTGATCTGAGTGTCTGTGTTTGTGCCAGTACCATACTGTCTTAATGATTACAGCTTTGTAATACAGCTTGAAATTTGGGAGTGTGATGTCTCCAGATTTGGTTTTATTTTTCAAGTTTGGTTTGGCTATTTGGGGTCTTTTCTGGTTTCACACAAATTTTAGGATTGTTTGCTCTAGCTCTGTGAAGAATGCTGGTGTTAGTTTGATAGGTATTGCACTGAATATGTAGATTGCTTTGGGTAGTATTGACATTTTAACAATGTTTGTCCTTCCAATTCAGGAGCATGGAATATTTTTCCATTTGCTGCCCTGCCTCATCCGTCCTTACCACTGCGGCATCCATTTGAGATTGCTGCTCAGCCATAGCATTTTTTATTTCATCCTGACTAGATTTTTATTTCTATTATCTCTGTGTAAAAGGATTCTAACCTATTTTCAGCCCAAGCTAGTACCCGAGCTAGTATGCTTATTATTGTAATTCTAAATTCTTGTTCAGACGTCTGGCTTGTACTATGTTGATTCAGTCCCTGGCTGTCATTTCTTCCTGTTCTTCCTTTTGGGAATTCCTTCATTTCATCATTTTGGAGGAAAAAAAGGAACTAATAAAGTAAAAAATTAAAATTTAAAAATTAAAAACAACACAAATCAAATAAAGGGTGCTAGTTCCTAGGTGTGCTTTGGTCTGGTTGTTGAAAGAAGCTTGATAGATCAGAGAAAAAAGAGAAAGGTAAGAAAAGAAAAAAAAGGAGGGAGGGAGATAAAAAGGAAAATGTTTGTCAATTTGAAAAAATGAGTACGATAAAATTGAATAAAATGAAATGATAAAAGTAAAATAGAATTTAAAAAACTTACAAAAAGTAAAAAATATAGTAGAAAAAACCAAGGAAAAATATTTTAATAAAAATGGAAAATAAAAATAGATTTTTTCTCTTTCTGTATTCAAGAATAAGAAAAGGAAAAAAATTGAATAAAAGGACCAGTGAACAGACTGAGGTATGATTGAAATTACATCTGGTTTTCCATAGAAGTCAAGCTATGAAGCACTTTATAGTCTGTAAACTAAGCAGGTGGAAAGGCCCGTGTTTGTCCAGAGCACTGTTGGCTCAGTTGGGTGGGGTTTAGGGTAATGATTCGTTCTTCACTAGGTGGTGTTGCTTAGCTTACTGGAGTGGATTGCTGTGGAGCATGTAGGTGTGAATGTGCATGCATGGGAGGGGTGAAAATGGCGTCACCCAGCTATGCAGTCTCTAGTATAAGAGCTCTGTGCTCTCTAGGACTGGCAATCAAACACTCCTCCTTTGTCACCAGCTTCCATCCACTCCTGCTTCTACACTGTGTGTTCACCTAGGCAGCACCTCCCTCTTGGGTTTTATCTCAGATGGGGCTGTGTTTCCTAACCCTTCACTTCTGTGGGACTGTGACTTTGATCTGCTCAGACC
This sequence comes from Crocuta crocuta, assembly GCF_008692635.1. Lineage (NCBI taxonomy): Eukaryota > Metazoa > Chordata > Mammalia > Carnivora > Hyaenidae > Crocuta > Crocuta crocuta. The sequence continues at coordinate 2,861,329 of NW_027527939.1, read as the reverse complement.
TTCTGGGGGAGGATCTCACTGAGCAGTGGCCATGTGCTAGCCTGCCCCAGGAACTTTCAGGAGACTGTGCTACTGCTGATGCCCAGAGACTGTGGCTGGGTGCCAGTCCACCCCAGAAAAAGTTTGCACAATCTTATAGCAACAGAGTTTCAGGGTTTATGGAAAATCACAACACACATCTGGCTCTAGGCTTCACCTGTATCATCCTTGTTCCAACACCAGTGAATGTGGTTGTTTTCTGGAGTCTGCTGGGACCTTTGCCTGTGGGGAGGTGCACAGCCTCTACCAAATGTCTTCCCAGCAGGGGGAACGCCTCTCCTTGCGTGGTGCTCAGACCCCTTTAACCTTAATATCTGCTCCTGGGGATTCGCCCTTCCCACCACAGCACAGCCAGGTATCGAGCTTCAGAGTTTCAGACTCTGAGCTCACCCTCTCTTAATGGTATTTAAACCCTCTCCTTTCCCTTTTCTCCCTTTTTCATTCAGTCTCTGCTGCTGTTTCTACTTTTCCACTTTCTCTCCAGCTGTTTTTTTGGGGGGTGATTTTCCCATACTCTCCCCCCATCTCCATTCTCTCTCTGCAAGCAAAAACAACTCCCTGCCCTCCATGGATTCTCTCTCTTCCAGTTCACCTCTCCACGCTGTGTACCTGCTGAGTTCTGTGGTTCAGGTTGTGCAGATTGTTTTGTTAATCCTCAAATCAGTTTTCTAGGTGTGCAAGATGTTTAGTGTTGGTCTGGCTGCATTTTGGGGATGAGAGACACAAAAAAACTCCCATACTGTTCCGCCATCTTCAACTATCAGCTTTTCATAGGTTTTTAGACTTTATAACTTACAAAGACTTAAGAAGTAAGAAGTACTTAAGAAGAAAAGATAGATAAGGAGACTTTTAGCGGGGGGCAGGGGAAGTCATAATTATGATTTTAGATAGCTTAACATTGAGAGGCCTGGAGATAACCTAGGAAAAGATGTCCAGGAGAGAGTTCAACATTTAAATCTGAAGTTCAAGAATTAGAGTATAAAATGTCATTTAAAGGAATAAGCATCATAGAGGTGATAGAGGTGATATAGTTGAGTTTATTATGTAAGTAGATGATTTCAAAATAAGAGTGTATATGGAAAAGAGTGGAGGGCCAATAATAGACCCTCCAGGCAATAGCAACAGGTTGAAGGGTAAGTAGAATACACTGAAAAGAAACACAGTGAGAGATTAAAAAAAATATGATAGCATGGTGTGATAGAAATCTAGGAAAGAAAGTATTCCCAACAGCAGGAAGTGATCATTACTCTGAGATATCTGAGTATAAAAAGTAAGAAATGAAAAGAGATCACCTATTGGAATTAGAAAATTGAAAATAATTTGGAAATCTTAGCAAGAACATTTCAATAATTTTACTGATGAGTACTGAAGAAAATTTCTTTAAAATTCTTCTCACAGGGATGATTTTTGCAAATGGGCTAAGGCAACATCTACCCATTAGGCTTCTATGTACTGCAGCATAATGAAGAATTCCCATCAACTCTGATAGTCACTGAGAGTATTACTATGTTCCAGCAATGAAAGCATCTGCCTTCACCCAGGGTCCTCTCATTCATTTTGGATGCTACTACCCCCAGTGCCTGAGACACAGGAGATGTTCATTTTTTCCACAAATATTTACTGAACATTAACTCTAGACATAGTATTGGATACACAAAGATGAATAAGGCCTGATTCTTCTATATGATCTCCTCTTTGACTAGCTGGGGAGACAGATGGTACCACATTAGAGAACTGATTTTTCTTCCTATAATAATATAGTCTACCAGGTAGGAAGCAAAGATTTATTATTAAAAATCCATATATGTATTATTTCAATGAGTGTAGACGTTTTAGAACTAGGGTATCTTTTTTTGCTTCTCTATGATTGAATGCAAATGGTTGAAAGTGTGCTTTTCCTTAAAAGGAAAAACCTATATAATCAAAGTGGTCTATTGAAAGACAGGATCCTTCACTGCAAATTTAATTTATGCCTCAGATCTTCTCTGTAATAATTAACAGTTGCTAAATTTAATTAGTTTATGTGTGTGTGTGTGTGTGTATACACACACACAAAATGATTTTCATCTGTGTCTATAGAGAACCAATAAAATGATTTAGATGTAAATATTTGATTATTTATATTTGGGCTGCAGCAAATAAGTCAGATATCTGATGTATACACTTCCACTTGTCTTTTCTATACCTTGGAAGACACTGCTAATCAGGATCTACCCTCTTTCTCTCTAGTCACAGGCATGGACACAAAATCCTTTCCAGCACAATGTTCCAGGAAACTATTACCAATCAATTCACATTTGTACATGAAATGAAACCTATTTTCTCTCCCTGGTCTTCTAGTGTAAAACATCTGTTAAAAATAAAACATAAATGGCACAATCAATCATTTTAGACAAAGCCTTTCAAGTATGTACCTGCCTAATAACTACTAAACGTTAAAAATATAGCCAGCATGTATTGATAGATTACTACATATTAGGCACTAAGAAAGTGTTTTCCTTACATTAACTCATTTAAATTTTATAATACTAGGTATGATTGTTGTATCCACTTTTACAGAATAAAAGCTGAAGCACAGAGAGATTAAGTAACCTGTGTATGGTCACACGTCTAGTAAATGAGAGACCTGGGATTCAGGTCCTGAGCCTGATTCAGTTAATCACCATGGGCCAAAGGTGATTCTTTGTAAAGATATGCCTGAAAATTATAAGAGAAAAAACAATGCTCAAATTCTAATTTGTGCTAAGGCATTGTGTGTGCATATGTGTGTATGGAGAATTATCAGAAATTAGATCACATGGCAAAATAGGTAGGTGTGCCTACTATATTAAATATATTTTTTGCTTATATGCTTTGCTGTGCTGAAAACATTGCATGACAAAATCGAAAAACATGGGCGCCAGTGGGCATGTTGCTACTTACCTCTCCAAGCCTCTGTGCAGCACTTCAGGGGAATAAATACATGTATTCATTGCTGTTAGCACTGTCAATTAAAATAATATATTTGGAAACTAGTTTGGAAATGAATGCCCAGTCTTGAAAATGTTATTATTTTCCAACCCAGCAATCCCAATCTAGGAAAAATTTCCAAAGAAAGAACTTAAAAAATAAGGAACAGATATTTACACATCAAGATTACTTTAGTGACTTAAAATTATAAACAACTAATATGTTCCAAACTAAGGTGATATGGAATGAAATATGATAAATTTGTTATCATCATTCTCATTATCATAGCTTTGAATATTATTAATAATATAGCATAATAGATGCCACGAATGAAAAATAATTGCTATAGTAAGTTGAATGGCTTTAAATTAAAGGATCAATTTTAGTTGAAATGAAAATTATAATAATGAACCAAAATGGCTTTATGTCGATAAATCAATGAGAAAGGAGACTCTGCCAAGCAGGACGAGTGGGTACTTAGATGGCAAATTTCCAGGGAAGAGAGCTGGTTCAAGTAGGATTTAAATAGAATTGCTTAACAAAGGAAATTCTTCAGAGAGAATTACAAATGGCTGTCTTAATGCCAGATATCCTAATAATGTCAAGATACTGGCTTTTGGCCAAAGGATACACTTAGAATTAAGATGCGAGAACTTTCTGTCATAACCTACTCTGCTGATTATTTAACACATCACAATAGACAGAGGACATTGCAGAATTACAAAGAGGAAAATTGAGTCATTTCAAGTAGGAGAGGTAATGTGTGTGTTATAGCCCCATTTTGGTGTATAAAATATCCAGGAGAAAAGGAATTCTTTAAGATATTCTATCAAAACTAGTGACTTGAGTCTCTCAACTCTTGAAAATCAAAAATTAGGGTAATTTGTTACTTTAATTGTCTACTGAACATTCATTTTAAACTAAAACCCTCTTTTAGGCTCTTCCCAGGTGTTAATATCATTTAATCTATACAACAGTCTTACTCATTTATTTAGCAAATAACTATGAGAAAATTATTGTTATTTTCATATTATAAATATGGAGAATCATGCTCAGAAATATTAAGCAACATACCTGATATAATGGAGCAACTGTATGTTAGAAGTATTTGAACTCAGATTTGCCTAATGCCAGAAATCTCTCTGTTAATTGACTTTGCCCATAGATGGGTAGACAGCTTCTTTCCTTTCTGCTCAGTGATTTGGCAGCTATGGAATATACCGCTCAGATCTCCCCCAAAGACAGAATTTTGTTGTTGGTTGTGAGGAGTGTGAACCTCTGCATGTAGAACTTTACAACCACAGCCATATTCACTATTCAAGCCAAGGATACCTTCTCCTGGGAAGTTCCCAGTCAATGATTGAATTCAGTGAGAGGACTAGGGCTGGCGATTTCTGTCCAATGGTTGACTCCTATAATGGGCAATTTTTGCCCCATGACTGCCTGCTGAGTTAGGCTGCTTATGGCCTATTCAGAAATAAATCATTTCCCTCCTCCTCTCTACACCCTCCCTCAAAAATTACCTCAGGAATTAGAAAAGATATTGACCTAAAGGATTTCTTATATTTTTGTATTTACTAAACGAATTATATTGCAATTCATAGTGTTAGGACTCTTTCTTCACTATTAGTCCTTTTGCTATCCTTAATTCAAAGTGTTTGTATAATAAAACCACTTCATATGCTTGGGAATAAATAAAAGCACCACTAAAGAATGTAAAAGTAGGCAAAGACCTCTATCTGCAATAGCTCCCATTCCTCATCTTTCTTCCTGCCTATGCCCACTTTTAAGCATTTGAAACAATGTCTAGGAATTCTCTGCTGTTTAACAAAACTAAAAGGCAACTGATGGAATGGGAGAAGACCTTTGCAAATGACATATTAGATAAAGGGTTAGTATCTAAAATCTATAGAGAACTTATCATACTCAATACCCATAAAACAAATAATCCAATGAAGGAAAGGACAGAAGACATGAATAGACACTTTTCCAAAGAAGACATCCAGATGGCTAATAGACACATGGAAGGGTGCTCAACATCACTCATCATCAGAGAAATATAAATCAAAACCACAATGAGATACTACCTCATACTGGCCAGAGTGGCTAAAATTAACAACTCAGGAAATAACAAATATTGGTGAGGATGTGGAGAAAGGGGAATTCTCTTGCACTGTTGGTGGGAATGCAAACTGATGCAGCCACTCTGGAAAACAGTTTGGAGGTTCCTCCAAAAATTAAAAACAAAACTACTCTACAATCCAGCAACTGCACTAATCGCTATTTATCCAAAGGATACAAAACTGCTGATTTGAAGGGGCACATGCCCCCCAATATTTATAGCAGCACTATCAACAATAGCCAAATTATGTAAAGAGCCCAAATGTTCATCAGCCAATCAACTGATGAATGGGTAAAGAAGATATATATCTATATCTATATCTATATCTATATCTATATCTATATCTATATATATGTTGGTGTGTGTGTGTGTGTGTGTGTGTGTGTACACATACAAAAAGAATAAAATCTTGCAATTTGTAACAACATGGATGGAATGGAAGTGTATTATGCTAAGTGAAATAAGTTAATCAGATGATCAGAGAAAGACAAATACCATGATCTCGCTCATATGTGGAATATAAGAAACAAGACAGATGAACATAGGGGAAGGGAAGGAAAAATAACATAAAAATAGAGAGAGAGGCAAACCATAAGAGACTATAAGCCTTAGTGAACAAACTGAGGGCTGGTAGAAGGGAGGTCGGTGGAAGGATGGGCTAAATGGATGATGGACATTAAGGAGGGCACTTGTTGGGATGAGCGCTGTGTGTTGTATGCAGGTAATGAGTCACTGAGTTCTACTACTGAAACCAGCACTACACTGTATATTAATGAAATTGAATTTAAATAAAAAAATTTAAAAAGATAAAAGGAAAAAAAAGAAAGAAAAAAATAAAACAATTTAGTGCACATGCACTACCTCTTATCTCCCTTTCCAATTCTCCCATTTAAAAAATAAATTATTTGTATGTGTGTGTGCTTGTTCTTTCAGCAATCTAACTTGAAACTATACACTTAAGTTTAAATTGATTGGAATTAGTTTATTTCATTGGAAATTTGCCTTAAGTTACATATGTATTAAAACCCACTTTTACAGTTATTCCAAAGGGATCATGGGCTGTGGCAATAGAAAAATGTGTGTTCTATCTGTCCCTTGGAACAGGAAACACTGTTTTTGCTGTCTCTAGACTCTCAGTAAAGGACGCCTACATGTTTTCTTGAACCAGGAGAAACAAGTAGTTGTGGTTTGCAGAGTGAGTAGACTAAATAAGGAAGATAAAATATCGTTCTTTTTTCTTTCTTTCTTTCTTTTTTTTTTTTTGAGAGGGAGTGAAAAAGAGAGAGCAGGAGAGCTGAGGGCAGGGAGGGCACAGGGAGAGGGAGAGAGAGAATCTTAAGCAATCTCCGCGTTCAGCACAGAGCCCTATGCACACAGAGCTCCATCTCATGACTGTGGGATCATGACCTGAGCCAAAACCAAGTTTGATGTTTAACTGACTAAGCCACTCAGGTGCCTCCATGGGTGGTCCTTTCTTAAGCATCAATATAAAATTAAACTAAAATATGATTTGATATAAAGTATCAAGATTTTTATTCAGCTGATGAGAAAGCAAACTACCTTCCACAATCATTCCTTTAGTGTAATTTTTTATCCTTGTACTAATTCAAGTATCTTTTCACTATAAGGAGCAGAGTTCAATCCTTATTTACTTATTCAAAAAAGTAAAATTTTCAAATAATATTTTGGGGTATTAATATAAAAGAAGTTTAAACAGTCAACATAGAAGTGGCAGAAATCAGGAAAGCTCTAGAAGCCGCCAGTGGTCAGTGTTCACACACACTCTTTCAGGGCAGGAAACTGACAGCTTTATTGATTCCCACTTACTATACCCATTCCAGATTCTTGGTAGAGAGCTATTTGGTAGATTTACATTTGTTAGGAATCTGCCTATCAATCGCTGAGGGGTAGAGTTACATAGTACAAATGGAGCCAAATATCAGCCCTTAAAAATGCTGCTAATACAAAGTATTAACAAAAATGCCTGTGCTTTGTGTGGTGGCTATGGCTCTCACTTCACTCAAATAAGATTTGAGGACTCTGTGTCACAGTGAAGTTCACTAGCCACTGGACCCAAGGGTCAAAACAGTCTTAAAATTAACTTTTCTGGCTGCTATTGCTGAACAAGAAATTCAATAGCTCATGTTGGCAACAAAAATCTTCCCTTTCTATATATTTCTCATAGATTCATATGCAAAGCATACTAGGGCCTCAAAAAGCAGAAGGGAGTTTTACACTGTACTATTTACATACATTTATATTCCTACCTAACAATAAATAAGCAAACAAAACCCAGTAGAATAGAGAGTGGGGGGAAAAGTAGTCAATCAATAAAAGAAAACAGAATAAATTATTAAGCCTAAGGAGGCATTTCATGAATAAGTCAGCTGGTTCCAAGAATCATCTTGTAGCTTTCCACTTGAAAGTTAATATACAATTCCTAAAGTAGAAATTGTGACAGCCATGTCTGAAATAATAGAAATGTAGGACTCAAAAAGATAACACAAGTAAATTGACTCATTTTAGAGACAAGAAAACAGTCTCAGAAAAGAGAAGTGGTTTTCTAAGACCAAAGAGCTTGCGATTCCAAGAAGAAAATTCCAGTCCAGACCTCCTGGCTTTAAACTCAGAGCTCCTCATTCTAGTTCCTAAAATGGTATTGCAGTTTTCCAAGATGCTTGTATTCTGTCGGCTCTTTTGGTAATAATTGGGGCTATTCTACTGGGGAAACATCATGCTGCCTTCTGTAAAATAATGATTTTTCACCAAACTGATTCTCTATTTTAGATTTAGGACTAGTACTTGCCTAGGAAGGTTAAAATTGTCAGTGATATAATTTTGGTTATTTTCAGACTTGTTTTTGAGGACATTTTATAAAGCTAAGCATCACAATTAAGCTATTGCTCTGAGATTTTAATTAATAATTAATTTTACTGTTTTTTTCTGACGACTTCTGAATATCTAGTTGCATTAGACCAAAGTGCCTTTAATAATTTCTTTATTAACTTTATAATCTAAATGCTTATTTAAGCAGAAAATAAAAGCTGACTTTTTTTGAATATGGAGATACATAACAGAATAATATATGGTTTCTACTTTTGAGGAATTCATAGCATAAATAACTAAAGGGAAAGATACATTAAAATAATTATAATGTAATGTAATAAGAGATACAGTATAAAGGAGTAGAGTATTATGGAAACCTCTAATACTTGTCACAGGAGTGTGTATATATAAATATTTTAAATATTTATTTATGAGAGAGAGAGAGAGAGAAACAGACAGATTGTGAGCAGGTGAGGGACAGAGAGAGAGGGAGACATAGAATCTGGAGCAGGCTCCAGGCTCCAAGCTGTCAGCACAGAGCCCAGTGAAGGCCTCGAACTCATGAATCGAGAGATCATGACCTGAGTCAAAACTGGACGCTCAACCTACTGAGCAACCCAGGCACCCCTGGAGTGTGTATGTATAAAAGATCGTAGTTGCTTTCCTCAAAGATTTCACAATTTGGGAATTTCAGTATTCTTTTCTATTTAATGGGGCAAATGCCCTATTGTGACTATAGTTTGCATGATCATTTTTAGGAAAGTATATATTAAGGAACATTGAACTTTGCTAGAATCTTTGGAGTAAACAAAAAATTCAGACATACTTTTCCCCTTGTATTTCTAATATGGAAATAAGATGTCGATAACACAGAACAGAAAGTCACAAATTTTATAAAAGTGGTGCAGACCATGCTATGGAAATTGAGAGATGGGAAAGATCTTTTCTAGATAGGAAGAGTCCATCCACAATTGAGTCATTTAACTGAATGAGTACAATCAAGATGTGAGAAATTTATCAAGAGCTAAGTGTTAGATATTTCTAAAATGTGAATGGCATCATGTGTAGCAACATGGATGGACCTTGAGGGTGTTATGCTGAGCGAAATAAGTCAGGCAGAGAAGGACAAATATCATATGTTTGCACGTATAGGAGGATTAGGAGGAACTTGACGGAGGAACAAGGGGGAGAAGAAGGGCGGAAATGGTGGGGGAAAGGGAGAGAAGCAAACCATGAGAGACTCTTGAATGCTGACAAAAACTGAGGACTGATGGATGTGGGGGGAGGGGGGGATGGGCATGGAGGAGGACACTTGTGGGGATGAGCACTGAGTGTTATGTGGAAACTAATTTGACAATAAACTATTAAAAAAAAATGTGAATGGCATCAACATGCTTAGCATTTATTTTGCACATATGGAAAAATCAACTAGATGTGTTTGGTTGAAGCATAAAATATATCAAGAATACTGGTACAAAATGAGGCTTAAAAAGAAAGTTGGAGCCTAAATGCAAGTTATTATAAACAAGATATTGATTTAGCATTGTATTCAATAACCAGTTTGGAGACATCAAAAGTATCTGAACTAGAGAGTTATGATACTAGGGTTGTATTTAAGAAAATTAATCTACTAGTCTCAAGTAGTCTGCCTTGGAAGTGAGAAACATTGGAGGTGACAGAGATCAATCAGAACACTGTCTCAGTAACCTATGTACTGTATTATGAAGACCTAGATTAAGGCAGCAGAAGAAGAAATTGCTGAGAAATGCAACATATAAACTTGTTTTCACATTAAATATACATACCCCGCATATTATCCCCACATAACTTAGGATCTTTATTATATATAAATATATATAACATACATATTATGTATGTATAATATATATTACATTCTTCCAAAATATTTGTCAAGAGGATTATTGTGCATGTGTCACGATGTTGTGTGTCACATGCACAATAAACCCCATGGCAAATATTTTGGAAGAATAAAACATTTTTTAAAAATAAGAGTTACCCAAAATGTCATGCACTTCAGAAACAAAAACAAAAACAAACAAAAACAGAAAATAGAGTGGGTCTGAGTGGATTAATATGATAGATTTAATTTTGCCTTATGGGTAAGGGTATCAAGGAAATGAGATAAGAGAAGGCAGATTTTAAAAATAATAATAAATAGATATAAGGTGTCAGGAGAACTTATCTCTTGTCAGAAAAGGGTATGGTTAAAATTAAGGAGGAATATTAAGGAGCCAAATGTCGGAGAGGACGGGAAGATTTCTGGGGAAGGAAAATACCTCCCTCCTCTTCCTACTCAGGATCTCATATTCTTAAGCCTTTGAGTCTCAATTTTCTCAGTTTTAATATGGGAATAATATTACCTGCTGCTTGTTGACCACTATTAAGTAAGTAAATATATATTTTGGAACATTAGTACTTATTATGTACTCAATAAATATTGCTTGAATATTAGATGATTGAGAAGTGGAAGATGGAAGCAGATAACAAGGTAAATTAAAATAAATTAAATTAAGTAAAAGGGAAAATAAAGTGTACTGCTGACAGAACATAGCCAGATTCCTGACATATGGGAAGGTTTAGAAAATATTTTACTACATGGAATTAAAACTATGGGTTTCATAGTTGGCTATACTTGTATTCTTTGGGATACAACTTTGGGGGCTTACTTGATCCCAGTTAAATTCAACAGCAGAAATAATAACACCATGAATCTTCAAGTTGGCAATCAAATCAATCTGTATTTATATCTACAGTAGGAAGCCATAATTCAGTCTTCTTGAATACCCTGTTAATGAGATGTTTTGTCTTAGTGAGTTTCCCCATAAACTATGTTTTTAAATATAAATTAAATGAGAAAGCCAATATCCCATGGCTCCCTGGGATTTGCCCAGAGACAAATTCCTCTAAAATCCCAAGGTCCTTTGCTGCATTGGTTTAATGTTTCTATTAAAATGTCCATGAAAATTAAAAAGAAGACAATGTGTACTTGTATGTTTAAAAACAAGTTTAAAAAACATTTTTAACTCCAGTGCACAGTATAGTTGTCTGTCTCTCTTTCCTTTACTGCAATTTGCCAAGCAATTTGAAGAAAATTTGTGATCTGCAGTGCACCCTGCAGAGACTCAGCATCATCCTGCTGTTTCTGCAAGAGGAAACTATAAACTCTTCTTGGGTTTTCCCACACAATTATAAGATAATTAAGCTTAGCTCTTTAAGGATGAGTTCAGGACTAGAACTGGTCTCTTCTTAGCTAAATAGTGCTCTGAGGGCAAAACGCTTAATTATAAAAGATCATCTTAAACACACACACACACACACACACACACACACACACACGAGAGTAATCTAGGTCTTTTGTAACAGCATCTATAGAAAATGCTGTTATTTTTTTCATGGATTTAAATGTTTTGCAAACCAAAGGCTTTCTAATTGCAAGGGAAATAGGAATACACTTCTTGAGAGAAGGTAATACACATGAAGCCCTCACTGAGCAAAATAAGAGTATTAGAAGCCAACAGAGAATTTTCAGCATTTACACACCTGAAAAAGAAACCAATAGTTTAAGAAAAAAAAAGAGGTTTCAAGGAATCACAATCATTGCATCTCTATAGTCATATCTGCTTTTTGGCTCTGTGTTCAGTGAACAGGAAGCAAGATGAAAGAACTTGCCCTCATATATCTCTTTTAAAGGAAGCAAAATAAAATGCTCCAGATAGATGCAAATACATGACTTCCTGACTTGCCTACCATGGTGAGTTGACTGGACTTGGTAGAAAAAGAAATCCTAAAGTTTTGCCTCCCAACCTGTTTTACATCTATGTAATGAGGCTCTAATCTCTTATTTCAAGGGATGTAAGATTTAAATAAGATAATGTATGTAAAAGTGTTTTTTGAAGTCCTGAAGATAAAGTACTCAAGATGTGTTGAACAAATCAGGTCTATCATTTACATTTTTAATATATCTATGGAAATTAGGATTAAGACAAGAAAGATTACTTTTGTTTATAAAGTTTGGTTGAAAAGGAATAAAATATAATCTCATAGATCATATGACTTGAAGCTCAATAGCTCCTGTTTTAAACCTGAATCTCTGACTATTTTGTAGGCCTTGGGTATAAAAGATTGGGTATTGATGATCTTATTAAAGTTCTAGAAGGCTTCTCCAAAGTGCAGAGCTCTGACTTGGAGAAATGCATGATGAGGAGAGGTAAACCCAGGGACAGTGACCTGTCCTTTTGGATATCAGAGGACTTTTTGAGAGATGCATGAGCTCTCAGGAAGATACTAAAAATCAAAGGAGAATTTAGGAAAAGATTGGAACCTCAGAGAAAGGGAGACAGTATACTAAGTGGCTTTTGTTCTCTTTACATTATCCAATCAGATACTACTAGAGACTCATTTACTGGTAGTTCTAAAACAGTTTCTTTGCCCCACTTAGCTCCTCTCTTGGTGTGTATAATTTATCAGCCAGAATTGTATAGAAAAAAGCTCTTAGCAGCTTGATTTGATCACCAACCTCTAACCTCAACCTTCAACATCATTAAGTCAGACTGTGCTAATATAGACACTTGCAATAATTTGGACATAGGAAGGGCTCCTCTGGGTTTCTTAGTTGTCATTTTTTTTATTTCCTGCTAAAAATATCAAGCACTAAGTTAGATGCTAAGAATAATAATAACACTCCCTTCTTCCCTCAAGATATGCACAGCCTGGTGCAGGAGAAAGAAGAGTAAACTGAAAATGTTAACACAATGTTCAAAATGCTATAAGGAAACAAAAGAGAGACATAGTAAATATACCTGGGGATAAGAAAGTCTTTGAAGAGTAAATGAGACCTGTGCTGTGATTTGAATGATGAGCAGCTCTTGATCAAGGAGGCAGTGTTAGAGGGTACTCCAATTAGAGGAGATAGTAAATTCAAAGGTATGAAGTGACAATGAATCAAAGTATGTTGTTGAACTTTCAGTTTGGTGTAACTGCCATGTAAAGAGGTCATGAGGAGAGTGGAGAGAGAAAAGGCTATAAAAGGTAATGGAGGTTTACTCAGGCTTCATATGCTGTGGGATAGGAAATACGTATCTCCTGAAAAGTTTTAAGCATTAGGCAGAAGGGTAATGACGTGATTTGTTTTTGGAAGATTACTATAGCAGTTGGATGCATAAAATTACTATATTACTAAAGGAATACAGAGTATAGCAAGAGGAGGAGAGTGAGAGTACCTCTCAAATTTTTACCTCACCCAGTTACAATGGAAAGAAACAATATTCTAAAATAATAAATATTTTTATATATTATGTAAAAAAAGAAAGGACTATATATTTTTTAATGTTTATTTTTGAGAGAGTGAGACAGAGCATGTGTAGGGGAGGGACAGAGAGAAAGGGAGACACAGAGTTGGAAGCAGGCTCCAGGCTCTGAGCTGTCAGCACAGAGCTGGAAGGGGGCTCAAACTCACAAACCATGAGGTCATGACCTGAGCTGAAGTTGGATGGTTCACTGACTGAGCCACCCAGGTGCCCCTATAAGCTAAACTTTAAAGTTCACTTTAAACAAGATATTTGGTTTGAGATTAGTTACTATAAGAGTATAAAATAAATTATTTTACTGTAAAATATATGTATGGGGGCGACTGGGTGGCTCAGTCGGTTAAGCGTCCGACTTCAGCTCAGGTCATGATCTCACAGTTCGTGGGTTCGAGTCCCGCATCGGGCTCTGTGCTAACAGCTCAGAGCCTGGAGTCTGCTTCGGATTCTGTGTCTCCCTCTCTCTGCTGGATTCTGACCCTCCTCTGCTCGTGCTCTCTCTCTCTCTCTCTCTCTCTCTCTCTCTCTCTCTCTTTCTCTCTCTCTCTCAGAAATAAATAAAACTATATATATATATACATTTCTGATTGCTACATCAGACAATTATCAGACAATTGCTACATCACACAAGAAAGCTTCATAAATTGAATAGAAAGGAGGTCCCTTTACCTCCTTCCTCATCCAGGAGAAAGCTTTCAAGTGTGATATTGTTTGCTATGAGTGTTTTTAAATGCCCTTTATCAAATTAAAACTGTTTCTATTCTTGGTCTAAGATTTTGTTTTTATCATACATGAGAGTTGAATTCTATCAAATGCTTTTTCTTCCTGTGAAATAATCATATAATTTCCTTGTTTATTTTGTTGGTTTGGTGAGTTACACTGATTGATGTTCTAATGTTAAACCAACCTGCATTCCTGAAAGAAAGCCCAGTGATTGTAAGGGACTAACTTTGTAAAAGCAATTTAAAAAATTATTTCATTGCTGTGTTCAATTTGCTAATACTTTGCTTACAGTTTTCATGTATATGTTCATGAGGAGAATAAGCTATAATTTTCTTGTGATGACCTTATCAAATATTGCCATTTAGTTGATACTAGCCTTATAAAACCAAATGAGAAGAGTTATTCCTCTTTTTAAAATTTATTTAAGGTTCAAGTTATTTTTTCTGTACATGTTTGGGAACTTTTCCAGCTGAAGCCTACTGGGCCTAAAATTTCTTTGTGGGAGAGTATAATTTAATTTAATTTAACTTAATTTAAATTTTAAAATTTAGATTCAAGTTAGTTGGGGCACCTGGGTGGTCAGTTGGTTTAGCATCTGACTTTAGCTCAGGTTGTGATCTCATGGTTCGTGGGTTTGAACCTTGGTTTGAACCTTGTGTTAAGGTCTCTGCTGACAGCTCAGAGTCTGGAGTCTGCTTCAGATGCCATCTGGATGTGTTCTTTGGAAAAGTGTCTATTCATGTATTCTTCCCATTTCTTCACTGGATTATTTGTTTTTCTGGTGTTGAGTTTGGTTAGTTCTTTATGGATTTTGGATACTAAGCCTTTATCCAATATATCATTTACAAGTATCTTCTTCCCGTTCTATCATTTGCCTTTGCAACATGCAAAAGAATGAAACTGGACCACTTTTTCACACCATACACAAAAATAAATTCAAACTGAATGAAAGACCTAAATGTGAGCTAGGAAAACCATCAAAATCCTGCAGGAGAAAACATGCAGTAACCTCTTTGACCTCGGCAGCAGTAACTTTTTTTTTTTTTTCAAAGAACCAGCTCCTAGTTTCATTGACCTTTTCTATGTTTTAAGGGTTTTTTGTTTTGTTTTGTTTTATTTCTCTTTAATTAACTTCTTCTCTAATATTTATTATTTCCTTCTTTCTACTGGTTTGCTTTTTGTTTGTTCTTCTTTTTCCAGCTCCCTTAGGTGTAAAGTAAGGATGTTTATTTGAGATTTTTCTTGCTTTCTTAGGTAGACCTGTATTGCTGTAACTTTCCACCCAGAACAGCTTTAGATATAGTCCAAAGATTTTGGATTTTTGTGTTTTTATAATTTTCATTTGTCTCTACGTATTTTTTAAATTTCCTCTTTGATTTGTTGGTTGACTAATTCATTGTTTAGTAACATTTTATTTAACCTTTATGTATTTGTGGTCTCTCCAGATTTTTTCTTGTGGTTGATTTTTAGTTGCATTGTGTTGTGGTCAGAAAAGGTACATGATATAACTTCAGTCCTTGAAATTGTTGAGACCTATTTTGTGAATGCATAAATATTTACAATTGTTGCAACCTCTTGTTAGATTGTACCTTTAATAATTATATGTTGTCTTTATTTGTCTCTTATTACAGTCTTTGTTGTATTTATTTTTACTTTTTTTCTTTCTTTCTTTCGTTCTTTCATTCTTTCGTTCTTTCTCTTCCTTCCTTCCTTCCTTCCTTCCTTCCTTCCTTCCTTCCTTCCAGTTTTTCTTTTAAAGTCAACTTCGTCTGACATAATTATTGATACTCTGGCTTTCTTTTGACATCTATTTTCATGATAAATGTTTCTCCATCCCCTCACTTTCAATCTGCAGATGCCTTTAGGTCTAAAATGAGTCCTTTGTAGGCTTTTTTTTTTTTTAATCCATTCTGATACCCTATGTCTTTTGATTGGAACATTTAGTCCATTTACATTCAAAGTAATTATTGATATGTATTTCTTGCCATTTTGTTCTTTGTTTTGTGTTTGCTTTTGTAGATCTTTTCTGTTCTTTTCTCCCTTATGCTCTTCTTTCACCATAAGTGAGCTTGCTTTAGTAATATACTTGGATTCCTTTCTCTTGATCTTTTGCATATCTATTACTGGTTTTTGATTTGTGGTTACCATTAGGTTTATAGATAACATATTCTGTATATAGCAGTCTCTCTTAAATTGATAGTCGCTTAAGTTTGAACCCATTCTTTACTCCTCTCCCCTCCATGTTTTAGGGAGATGGTGTCATATTTTGCATCCTTTTATTTAATGAGTCCCTGGACTTACTTGTGCATATATACTTTTTTTTTTTAACTACTTTTTGCTTCCTACTTTTCTTACTCTCACTTATAGCCTTGCTGCATGAAATATTCTTGGCTATTGATATTTCCCTTTCAGCACTTTGAATATAGCGTGCCACTCCCTTCTGGCCTGCAAAGTTTCTGTTGAAAAATTTGCTGATAGTCTTATGGGGTTTCCCTTGTATATGGCTGGGTTGTTTTGTTTTTGTTTTTGTTTTTTTTTTGTCTTGTTGCTTTTAAAATTCTTTCTTTATTACTGCCTTTTGCTTTTTAAATCATTTTTTAAAATGTTTGTTTATTTTTGAGACAGGGAGAGACAGAGTGCGAGCAGGGGAGAGGCAGAGAGAGGGAGACAGAGAATCTGAAACAGGCTCCAGGCTCTGAGCTGTTAGCACAGAACCCGATGCAGGGCTTGAACACACAAACCCTGAGATCATGACCTGAGCAGAAGTCAGACACTTAACTGACTGAGCCACCCAGGCGCCCCTGCCTTTTGCCTTTTTAATGACTATGTGTCTTGGTGTGAACCTCATTGGATTGATTTTGTTGGGGTATTTCTGTGCCTCCTAGATCTGAATTTCTGTTTCCTTCCCAAAATTGGGATGTTTTCAGCTATTATTTCTTCAAATAAATTTTCTCTTTTCTCTATCTTCTTCTTCTGGGATCTCTATAATGTGAAATTATTATGTTTGATATACTTGCTGATTACCTAAGTCTGTTCTCATTTTGTATAATTTTTTTTACTTTCACCTGCTCAGCTTGATTACTTTCCATTACTCTGTTCTCCAGGTCACTGATTCATTCTTCTGATTCTTCCAGTCTGTTATTTATTTCTTCTAGTGTATTTTCAATTTCATTTATTGCATTCTTCACCTCTGATTTTTTTTTTTAATGTTTTCTGTCTTTTTGTTAAGGGACTGATGTTCTCCACTGTTGTCTCAAGTCTAGTGAGTATCTTTATCAGGCATATTATGTATCTCTATGTAACTTAGGTCTCTTGCTGTGGTTTTGTCCTGGTCTTTCATTAGGGACATATTCCTCTGTCTCCTCACTTTGTTAACTTTCTGTGTCTGTTTCTCTGTGCTAGGAAAGTCAGCCATATCTCCTGCTCTTGAAAGTAGTGGACAAGGTGTGCACATTTAACAGGGTCCTCTTCCACAGGGGGCAGGCAGCTGCCATCAGGACTGGGACCAGTCAAGATAGCTCTGCAAAGTGCCTGCAGGTAGGGTGTGTATGCCTTCAGGTTGTTTGCAAGGTTCTCTTCAACAATAGACACACAGTCACTGCAGAGATGGGCTGGATAGGGCCACACTGCAAAGTGCATGTGGGCTGGGCACACAGTTTTGACAAGGGGCATACATCCTCTTTGGGAGGTGACCAGCTGCCTCCCCCATCCCAAGACCCTCAAAAGCATGTGGTTGAGAGCTGTGGTGTTGGCAAAATTTGTACCAGTCTTCTGGGGGAAGGGAGCTTCAGGACCAAGTCCTAGCAGGCCTGACTGGAGAGGGTGGGTCATGGTGTAAGGAAGTTATGTAGTAAATGTCAGTGTCATGGGGGTTCCTGTAAATGGCTGTGTGTTTATGCTGGAGGGCGAGGGAGGGAAATGGTGTCTGCCAGCTCCTTTGTTCCTGTATAAATTCACGAGATTAGTAAATAACTCTCCCTCCCGTATGTCGTAGGTGTTTATAAAACTGCTGCTTCTGTGCTGTTCATCCATGGGCTCTTTGTTGCACTGTCTTTTTAAGGGTGAGGACTCAGTTCCCTATTGCTCTCCCAGCTCTCACACAGCCAAGCCTGATGAATTTTAAAGTTCCAGGCTTTAAGTCCCTCTGCTTATAAAAATTTATGAAATTTACCTCCTTTGGTTTTCAAACCCAGGTGTTATGGAGATTCATCTTACTTGAGCAGGCTTCCTGGTGCAATAACCTGAGTCATGTTAATAACTTGGGTCATGTTCCCATTATTATTCTGATATTGAGAACTTTTACCTACCTGTTTGTGCATTTTTATCTCCATCAGTCTTGTTTGGAATTATGAATTTATTAAGCTTTTCAAAAAATCAACTTTTAACTGTGTTGCTTTTATCTATTATAAGTCTGTTTTGTGTTTCATTTATTTTTGCCCTTCTCTTTCCTTTTTTTCTATTTTCTTGGTGATAAATGTGTTGTTCATATTCTAACTTTTATAAATACTTATGTCTTTGATTTTAGCCTCTCTTTTCTCTAACATGTTGTTCTAAACATGATTAGTTTCATTCTACAAATTTCATCTTATCATCATTCAGTTAAAAGTATTTTCTAACTTACATTGTGATTTTTTAACTCTTTTTTCTTATTAAATTCCCCCTTTTCATTTTATTTTATGTTGGGGTGCCTGGGTGGCTCAGTTGGTTAAGTGTCTGACTTCAGCTTAGGTCATGATCTCATGATTCTTGAGTTTGAGTCCTGCATCAGGCTCTGCACTGGTGGTGCAGAACCTGCTTGGGACTCTCTTTCTCTTCTTTCCCACTTGCACGCTTGCTCTCTCTCTCTCTTTCTCAAAATAAGTAAACTTTTTTAAAAAATTATTTTATGTGGTCACTATAGATGTATTGACTTTGTTTTCGTTGGTGTTTGCATGATATACCTACTTTCTTCCTTTAATTCCCAACCTTTCTGTGTATATCTTTTATAAACACTGTATAGTAAATTTTACATTATATTCAGTATGGCAATCTTTGTACTTTAATAGGAGAACTTATCCATGCACATTTAATCCAACTGCAGATATACTTGCATTTATATTTATCATAATACTAAATTTTTACTTTCTTATCACATGTTTATGTATCATTTTGATCCATAGAAATCTACTGTTTAAGTTCCATATATTCGGGATTCTTTTTTATCATCTTCTTTTATTCATTTTTAAACTGTATATTTGTCAGAAACTATACTCAGTATGCTTCCAGTCCTTTCAGATATCTTGAAAATTGTTCATAGTGTAGTATTTGGTAAATAATTCATATAATTCTGTTTTTGTAATTTTATTGTCTGAGTTACACACACCTGTGTTTTAATATTTTCATCCTGTTTTTTGATACTTGCTATGCCTAATTTCATATACTGGAATTCATGTACTGAATGCCACACATGTATATGAAAATTTGTTGATGATGTTATTTTCCTCCAGAAAAGTACGCACCCTACCCACTGATAGACAGCTAGATTTACAGAATCACCACAACCCAATAAGGGACTGAGTTGACTTGATGTGGCTTTTAAGCCTTTGTAGGGCTAATTCTACTTCTGGTTTACCCTTGTTCCCAAAGTGTAGACTTCCAGGGTCTTTACCAGGGACTGTCCTTTTTGGAAATTCTGGGACTACAAATATTTTCCTTGACATTGTATGAGAAAAGAAAATTCTGGTCTGCATTTCAGAGTTTTTCTGCTTAAAGTCCTAGCCTATTGCTTTATGTAAGGAATTTGAAAATTATCTCAAAGATAAAAGTGCTAACTTTTCTGGTTCTCTATATTTTACTTCTTTTGTAGTTGTTTGCTTCTCAAATATTGGCTCTTTTGGAAGTCCTATTCTCAAACTTTTGATTTCCCAGTGCCATATGATTTTAGAAAGGTTTGTTGGATTCTATGCCTCTTAACATATTGTCAGATTGCAGTTGTCAGATGAGGAATGATGGCTTTGGGCCAACTGGTGTTGGAGAAAATAAAGTAATGTAGAAATAAGAGGACTCAGTTACAAATTGAGTAGGGTTTTTGCAAAGATGCTGGATGAAAAGAAAAAAATCAGAATGAATTATAAAATTTTCCATAGAAAGTGGAAAGACATAGAAGTAGCATTTTGAAACTGAAGAAGAGATAGGTTATTTAAGAAATGTGCTGGCACATTTCATTAAAATTTTGGAAATATATTTGAGATCAGTTTCCCATATCATACAGTCAGAAAGTTTCCAGAAAGATTACAGCATTGAGTGAAAAACCTGAGAACTGAATTTAATAGAATAAAATATAAATATTTATCTTACTTTACTTGAGGAATATCTTTATAATTTTTAGAAAAATAAAGGAACAAAGCAATGGAGAAAATTGAAAGACTTGAGTATGACTATTTGAAAGCATCTCAACAGTGAAAATATAAAAAATACATTGATAAAAAATACAAATGACAAGGGGCATCTGGGTGGCTCAGTCAGTTAAGTGTCCGACTTCGGCTCAGGTCATGATCTCATGGTTCGTGGATTTGAGCCCTGCATCGGGCTCTGTGCTGACAGCTAGCTCAGAGCCTGGAGCCTGCTTCAGATTCTGTATCTCCCTCTCTCTCTGACCCTCCCCTGCTCACACTGTCTCTCTCTCTCTCTCAGAAATAAAAAAAAAAAAAACAACATTAAAAAATACATATGACAAGAGGGAAAAGTTAGCATTATAATTCTTGAAAAAGGATTGCTATTCCTTAATTATCAAGGGTAGTTGGATGGAAAATTAGAGATGTTTTAATAAAGCTGAAGAATAAATGTAGAGGAGGAAGGATCTAACACAAAGTCTGTATGTAACAAGCTCTAAATGAATATTGGAGTTTTGAAACTGGCCTGTCCTGACCACATAGACACACATTAAAATGTGTATATTTCATGTAAATGGCAGTGGAATTATGGTCAAAGACCATCACCTGACTAAGAAAAATGATCCTGGATACTATGTGGGGAATGGTTGAGTGTGGTCCAGGCCAGAAGCAAGAATACTGGTTAGAATCTTGGAGGAAGCAGATCGTTTTATATATCATCTCTTGATGGATTAAGGAATGTCCTTACAAATGACATTCTAGGAAGTTGTGCCATCCCTGAGGTTCCATTTATACTTCATTTACATCTAGAAAGCAGTCCTGTTTTTCTCTAAATAAACATCTACAAAAAACTTATCTTTTATTATATAGTTTTCAAGTTATATATGTCACATATTTTCTCCATGTTCCAATCTTCTCAACTTCTGGCTAAATATCTTTCAAGTTAAAGTCTGTTAGATTTTATCCTTCATTTTATGATTGTGAAGTTAAAACTGCTGGCTTTTATGGAGATTGTGCCTGTATTTGATTCTTGTTAAAATTTTGGGCAAAATCTTTGACCTAGTAAGGATCTTTCCTGGGGCTTTATCATACTTAAGTAATCCAAAAGCAGATAAAGAAGAATATCTGGAACAAAAGAATTATAAATTATTAACTGAATAACATGATGTGCTCTATATCACAATAAAATAATACATAGCCATTAAAAATGACTATTATAAAGACTGTAGCAACCAGAATATCCTTATGAATCATTCATCCAGATTATAAATGTGTATCTACACTATAGTTAAAACACCGTAAAAATGATATATATTTGGGGCCAGGTCTGGAAAAGATCAGTCGAGATGAAAATAGTTTCGTTCATGGAGGTGATCAGACATTAGTTTTCAAACTATAGTGTGTAAGTGAATCATCTGAAATATTCCTTTAAAATTCACAACCCCAAACCCACCCTAAGAAATTTATATTTAATTACTCTGAAAAGGGAGTTCAGAACTTACATATTTAAGAAAGCATTCTCAAGTGATCCTGAGGCAGTACATAAGTCATTCACTGTTGGTGACACTGTGACAAGATCAGAGGTGATTTAAAGGATTATAACCACAATGGTATAATCCATTAATGTGGTTATGCTGTTTGCTCCACAAATATGAAAATTGTGGGGGAAATCAGGAATACACTGCATTCGATTGTTCGATTGTTTGACCAGCCCTTTGCAAAATGTGATAGACTGAATTTTATACAGCTGATGTATAAAATTATGACATCTGTATATTTCTGACTGATATCAACATGTTTCTTATTGTTGCTTATGTTTGTGGGACTCTATTTTTCCTATCTACTCTATAGGAAGAGACGGACTCCATTTGGTAACTTACTGCTATTCAGGTCTCAGTATTGAGTAGGGAAAGAACAAATTTACAGCAATTCATTAATTGAAGAGGACTTTAATTGATAGTTCCCTATTGAAAAGACTAGTGTTCAGCTTATCATCATGGATTCAGTATCTACCTTTCTGTATGAACCTACATTTGCTGTATCTCAGCTTTCCTCCTGGTTCCTCAAACCTGGTTTTCCCTTTTCTTGTTGAAACAGGTCCCACATTTGACCTAACTCATATCATACCCTACTATACTCTTGCAAGCACTTTCCCTAGGTGATTGAATTGCCTCTTTTGGGTCAACTCACTAGTTTGCTTCCTGCTTTGAACGGGCTTATCAATAAAAGGCCTATTATAGCTGTAACCTGCTGTTATTTACTTAATGATTGCTACATAATTGGCTAATATGCTTAGAAATGTGACTGGTACATACATAGCAAGGGAACAGCAAAGGCCAGTGATTATTCATTCCATCTGCAGGTATGGACACTTTAGCTATCAGCATTCGCCCTAACTCTAACCACCTGTGCATCTATTGGATACTTGGATTGGACTTTAAATAAATTAACTATTATGATTTCATGAATGTCCCATCCTTTCAGCTCTTTTCTTGCCCCTGTTTCATCTTTCTCCTCATCTATTCATGGGGATGAAGTCCCATGCCAGTCTGTATTCAATCTTGTGTTTATAACATTAGAATTTATATGTAATTTCTAATGTAGACAGGGAAGGCACATTAATACTTACCTTCCCAAAGTATACTGTACAACTAACCCTGTATTGAGAAGGAAAAGGAGACAGTACTGTTTTAGGTACTTGGCACACATAATTAAATTTATTCTCACAATGATAACATATTACATGAGGAAGCTGAAGTTTGAAAATATCAGAGGTTTAAGTAATGTGACAGAAGTAAAATTTCAACTCATATCTATCTGGGTCTAATGCATTTTTTTTGCCACTATATTAGAATGGCAGTTAACTTATCTGGTTTTTTGAATTTAGTTTAGAAGGTAGAAACAAACCACTCAGAAGGAAAGTCTTATTGTTAGCAGCATTCAGTTATTGACCGAAGGTTTTTAGCTTGTGTGTTTTTGTTTCTCTGGAACTGCTTATCTCAACTATTTGACTATTGTATAACTTTAAATTTTCATCATTGCCAAAAATAATGAAAGAAGAAGAAAGATGAGGTTTTAAGTGGATATACTATGGACAAATTCTCAACATAAAATTAGTATGCAGAGCAAATGGGGAACTGAGCAAAAATGATTAATTGCTCATTAAAATTTACCTTGATACTCAAGTGTGTCAAGGGCATATAGTTCTGAAAGGCTATCAGACGAGACTGAGTGTGAGAAAAATAAGAAATGGCTATGAGGTCATTCTTTTGTTCTATTCTGTGAACTTAATAGCATGGGAACCATTTCATAATGACTGACATGATGATACAGATCAAAAATGAACAATACAGCAATGCAAATTAAGAGGTTGATGTTGGCCTGACTTAGGATGGGAATAATGAATAAGCAAGGTCAGGTCAGGTGAGAATTTTTCTTTTATTTAAGAGCTTTAAAGAGAAATTAAATTGCAGTTTGTATTTTAAAGATCTGTATCTTTTCCATTTAAATGCTCATGAAGACAGATAAAGCTAATACCAAAAAAAAAAAAAATCCTTCTGAGAACTAAATATGTGTGTCAACCACTGGAAGAAGACCCAGGGGAGTTTCCATGAACCACCAGATATAGATAAAACTGGATTGAGAAGCACAATTATGATCTATGTGTTGAATCCTAGTGGGAGGAAGTGGGGATTGAGAATAGGAAATCAGTATAAAATATAGTTTTATTTTTTTCCAAGTTAACTTGAAGACTTTGAATGAAAACAACCTAAACAACTACAGATTTACCCTGTGGGTCTCCTTCTTTACAAATAGAGCCAAGGACGCATGCCGCTCTCCTCTATTGCTCATCAATACTTCTCTTTTCATCCATTCAAAGAAACAAACTCTCAGAGTACAATACAGCAGGTAGGAGAGAGAGAAGACTAAAAGTGTAGTCTATTTCCTGGTGTATTTTTTCACTTATATGAAGTGATATATGTGTAGAGAGAGACAAGAATAATATTGAGGTGAATAATGCTAAAGATTGTAGGATTTTATGTCCTCTATTTAATACGAAAAGAGTCAGAGATACTTTTTACTTCAGATTTACTTATTGATGTATTGAAATTAAGACAATCTTAATTTATATCAAGATAAATTCAATTTTTGTCAATTTAATGTGCTTTTAACTCTTACATTTAATTCTTCACACTCTCTAATATTTATAATCTTGATTATTATTTGCATTATTTTATTTGTACTTTATTGTATTTATTGTTTTTCAATTCACTTCTCTTTCATTTTTCTGGCTTTTCATTTCTGTTCTAGCAGCCCCTTTTTAAGATTACATACTTACAGTGTTTAAAAATATTTGGTAGTACAAATATCACTTATTCATCTTTCAAAAATGTTGACTTGCCTATCTAAGCCTGCCTTTCCTCTCAATTACTTTAGCTATTCTCAAATGCATACATGCAATTTTGGATATTGATATTGTAATGAAACAAAAAATTACTTATGGAAGAATTGTGACCTTTATTAAATTCATTCTTCACATACAGGGATTCTCAGAAATATCATATAACTTAGGTGAGAATTGTGACATTTCTTATGTAGAGTTCCTACACATTTCTTTGTTACTTATTTTTAATTGTATTTAAAATATTTTATTCCTTTGTATTATCAAGCTGGTATTACTGTTATGAAGGAACTGTGTTAGCATTAAATTAGAAGACTATGATGAGAATTTGGAATTGAATAGAGCATTGATTAATAGACTAGATGATTCAATCAAATAATGCTTTTACCTGAGTATGAGCTAAAATTCTAATGAGTGGGAAATTAGGTAATGATATGACTCAAACCTAGAGGCAAAAACTCTATGACTACCTCCTTCTATAAGTTACAAGATTCCTATTATTGATTTTAATTTGAGTTAAGTATAACCTATCATTGTCACAGACAAGAATCTGGTCATGTCACAGCCAATATTCCCTTTTATTAGGAATCCTCAGCAAAATCTGAGAAGGCAAAACTGAATAAATGTTAAAAAAATTTTTTAAAGAAATAAACTTGTTTTCCAGGAAGCTAGAGACAACAAAGTCAGTGTATTAAATAACTTCTCAAAATCTCTTCCACAAAATAGGTAAAGTAGTCTCACATCATGAAAAGTCACATGCTAAGCATTACTTAAAGACAAAGAAAGCTGAATTTTAAAGTAGCTGTTATGAAATGTCAAAAATCAACAGATATTAGCATCATGCATCCAGTGGTCCAGGTCAGGAGAAATACTCAGTGGAATAATAGCTTTGAACTTCCCAAATTTGGCAAAAAGGTATAACCCACAGGCTCAAGAGCTTAATAAAATCTAAACAGAATTAACCCAAAGTAATTCACATTAAATGCATCATAGACAATCATCTGAAAGCCAACAAAAAGAAAAAGCTTGAAAGCAGTGAAAAGAAGGCACCAAGTGCTGACAGAAAAGAATTGTCAACCTACTATACTATATCCAAAGAAAACATCTTTCAGAAATGAATGAGGTATTTTAGATGAAGGAAAATTTAGAGAATTTGTCATCAACAGATATACCTTAGGGAAGGACTAAAGAAAGTTTTCTGAACAAAGATAATAAAAGACCTTAAACCATCAAGAAGAGAAAAAGAACAAAATAAGCAAAAATATAGGTAAATACAATAGACTTTTCTTCTCCTCTTAGGTCTTGTAAACTATGTTTGACATTGGAAGCAAACATTAGAGTCTTATGTGGTTCTAAATGCATGTAGAGGATATTTAAGACATTGTACTATTAGCAGAGGAGGGTAAAGGGACATAAAGGGAAGTAAGGTTTTTATATATCACCTGAATGGTAAAAATATGATATAAGTAGGCTGTGATAAGTTATGCATATGCAACCTAACATGTAGAACAATAACCAAAATAGGTATACAAAGAAATACACTAAAAAACATTACAGATAAATCAAAACAGAATTGTTCAAATCAAAGATTGTTCAATTATCCCACAGAAAGAGGACAAAAGGAACAAACTTAAGATAAACGAAAGTATAATGGTAGACTTAAGCCTCAACATATCGATAGTTATATTAAAGGCAAATGGTCTAAATACACCAACTAAAGACAAAGATTGTCAGAGTGAATTAAGTAACATGCTGAACTATATGCTGTCTATAGGACACTCACTTCAAATATAACAATGTAGGTGGGATGAAAATAAAAGTATGGTAAAAAAGATGCATTATGCAAACATTAATCAAAAGAAAACAGGAATAGCTATATTAATGAACTTTGGAACAATGAAGATTATCAAAGGAAGAGAGGGATATTATATAATAAAATGATTAATCCTCTGAAAGGATTTAGTGATACTAAATGCACCAAACAACAGAGCTACAAAGTATGTTGAGAAAAAGTTGATAGAACTGAAAGGAAAAATAGACAAATCCACAGTTAAAGTTGGAGATTTCAACATCTTTCTATCAACAGTTGATAGAACATATAGACAAAATCAAGAAGGATTAGAAGAACCAAACAATGACATTAACCAACAGTATGTAGTTGACACTTACAGGACACTCCATTTAACAAAGCTGAATACACTTTCAAATGTCCAAGGAACTTATACAAAGTATGTAATAACCTGGCCATAAAACAAAATTTCACCAAATTTAAAAGAATTAAAAATACATAGTGGATTCACTGACTACATGGAAGCAAACTACAAATCTATTATAGAAAGGTAACAGGAGAATCTCCAAACAGTTGTAAACTAAAATATTTCTGAATAACCCAGGGTTAAAGAGGAAATCTTGAGGTAAATAAAAAAATTTCACTATTAAGTATTTACACAGAAGACACAAAAATACACTTTCAAAGGGGTACATACACCCCAGTATTTATAGCAGCAGTATCAACAATAGCCAAACTATGGAGAGAGTCCAAATATCCATTAACTGATGAATGGATTAAGAAGATGTGGAGATATATATATATATATATATATATACACATATATATATAGAATATACTCAGCCATCAAAAAAAATGAAGTCTTGCCATTTGCAACAACATGGATAGAGCTAGAATGTATTATGCTCAGTGAAATAAGTCAATCAGAGAAAGACAAATATGATATGATTTCACTTATATGTGGAATTTAAGAAACAAAACCGATGAACATATGGGAGTGGGAGCAGAGAAGAAAGGGAACCAAACCACAAGAGACTCGTAACAACAGAGAACAATCTGAGGATTGATGGAAGGAGGTGGGAGAGAGATGGGCTACATGGGTGATGGGTGTTAAGGAGGGCACTTGTAATGAGCACTGGGTATAGTATGTAAAAAGGGATGAATCACTGAATGCTACTTCTGGAACCAATATTGCACTGTATGTTAACTAACTAAACTCTAAAAATTTTTTTAAAAATTACACACAATTAAAGTGGAAAATACAATAGGTTAAAATTTGTGGAACAAACTTGACGACGACAACAACACACACACACACACACACACACACACGCACCAAACATCCCAATTTAAAAATGGGCAAGTGACTCCTCAAAGAAGATATACAAATAGTCAAAAAGCTCATGAAAAGATGATCAACTTGGTTAACCATTAGGGAAATGGAAACCAAAACCACAATGAGATACAGCTTCACACCCAGTAAAATGACTACTATCATCAAACAAATAGAAAATAACAAGTGCTGGCAAGGATGTGAAGAAATTGGAACCCTTGTGTCTTGCTGGGGGTGGGGAGTTTAAAATGTACAGCTTCTGTGAAAAGGGGTATGGTTGTTCTTCAAGAAATTAAACAGAATTACCATATGAAACAGCAATACTACTTTGGGTATATACCCAAAAGAAGTGAAAGCAGAGACTCCAACAGGTTTTTGTATACCCATGTTCTTAGCAGCATTATTCACAATAGCCAAAAGGTGGGAGCAATTCAAATGTCCATGGACAGATGAATGCATATACAAAATGTGGCATATACATACATACCTGAAGTATTATGCGGCCTTAAAAAGAAAGGAAATTCTGACATTTGCTACAACTGTGGTTGAACTTTGAAGAGATTATGCTAAGCTAAATAAGCTAGTCACAATAGGGCAAATACTGTATGAATCTACTTATGTTAAGTGCCTAGAATAGTCAAATTCATGGAGATATAAAGAGGGTAATGTTTTTGAAGGGAAGGGGGAGAGAGAGGAATGGGGAGTTATTGCTTAATGGATACAGAGTTTCAAGTTGTGAAAATGAAAAGTTCTGGAGATGGATAGCAAGGATAGTGCAGAATGATGTGAATAATGCCATGGAACTGTACTCCTAAAAATGGTAAATTTTATGGTGTATATTTTGTCACAATAAAAAAATTGTGAAAGGGGGTCTTATAATAGCACTAAATGAACACATTAGAAAAGAGGAAATGTCTGAAATCAATAAGGTAAGATATCACCTCAAGAATGTAGAAAAAGAGGAGCAAAATTAACCTAGAGTAAGCTGAGGGGAAGAAGTCATAAAGAGAACAGCAGAAATCAATGAAATTGAAAAAGAAAAAATGAGATATTTAACAAAGCAAAGAGCTGGCCCTTTGAAGAGTTCAATATTATGATGAACCTCTACCCAGAGTGACAAAGGAAAGAAAAGAGAGAAGATTCAAATCACCAGTATGAAGAAGGAAACATGGCATATCACTACTGACTCTCTAGAGTGTATATAAAGTGTTCTGTTTGAGACATATTAAGTTGGATATATACCATGAAACTTTCAAACCATTAAGTAGGCACTGGGATGAAGAGCCTTGATGCAAAAAGGACTGTTGTTGAAACCTGTCTCCTCAGGTCAAAAGTAATTTTTGGTCACTTGCCATGTGACAATGCATCCTTTATCTGAAAACAAACAAACCTGATTAAACTATTATGTGTAGTTCACTGCACAGCAAGGCTTAGTTTGTTTTATCCCATGGAGATAATTTGCTTAAATCATAAGAAATGAAATGAGAGCATGTAAGTTTCCTTATGTATTTTTCATTTTGCCATGAATGTTTTTGCCTGATTGCTACTTTATAATAGCTCCATTAGAGAAAGAATCAGCCACCTCTACATCCCAAATGATGTCATTGTTGTCATTGGGTACAAATGAAGGGAAGTCATTTCATAGAAGAAAGGAATGACAAGGTTGTGTCTACGTGATTTAACTGCCAATGAACATTGTTTATCTATCTCCTCATAAGATAGCTAGGGGCTGGGTGATTGATCAAGAAGCATGTTCTCCAGTTCTACTCAGGCTATTGAAACTTGAAGCAGAAAATTTTCATCAGAATGCAGGGAAAACAGTGTTGGTGATAGCTGATTGCTATTTAACATTGAGTAGAAAATAGGGACTTTGTTGAGAAATCACTCAGACTGATGTCTGTACCCAACTTCTGAACATTTTATCCACTGATTATAAAAAGGATCTATTACATAATTAGGCCCCTGAGGGGGAGAAAGTAGTCTCTACTGATTTTTGGCCACAACTTCCACTAAAATGCCAGGGAAACACCATCAGACATGCCATTTAAAGTCACAGGAATTTCTGCAATTACATGAAACAGTGTTTCTCAAACTTTTGGCAACTTTAGGTCACCACCTTAAAGTGCATTTTTAAAAGACTCATCAAAATGTAAAACAATAATACAAATAAAACAAAATATTTTAATATTAATAATTATGATGATTATTTCAGATCAGTGAGAGAGATGAAATTATTTGAAATCTTTCACCAAGGTTCCCAGTTCTGGTTTAATAATGAATGGCTATAATTGACAATTGGGGCCACATTCAATTGACACATTCTTATAAATCCCTTTATCTATTAAATTAGAATATTCTACCTAAATTTTAGTCACTAGGAATGGACAACAGTGTCCAGTGTTATCTGTTTCAGGGCTCTTGAGATTCAGATTCAAAATAGGCCTAAAATTTATAAATAGATTTTTCACTTACTATGTGACACTCTGGAATACCATCTCAAAAACTGAAAAGTCAAATGTCTCAATATGAAAGATAATGGTGAATGAATCTTTATCCATTCTTTGTTTCATTCACCTCTGTGAAGCCTTCCTTCAGATTTTGATTAAATATGCCCAGTAGGGGTGCCTTGGTGGCTTAGTTGGTTGAGCATCCAACTCTTGATTCCAGCTCAGGTCATAATCGCATGATTATGGGATGGAGCCCAGCATTGGGCTCTGTGCTGGGTATGGAGGCCACTTGGGATTCTCTCTCTCTTTCTCTCTCTCTCCCCCACTCTCCTTCTTTACCTCCTCTGCTCATGCTCTCTCTCATAAATAAATAAATAAATAAATAAATAAATAAATAAATAAATAATTTAAAAATTTTAAACATGCCAAATAATGTATACCAACAATTTTATTCCTCAGAGGTGAAAAAGCCATCAGGTGTTGTGAAAGGGTGAGACTCAGCAATCAATCTGCAACATGGTTTAGTGTTCTTTTCGACATTTTAATATTTTATCCTCATTTGAGAAATTGTGATGTCTTAGTATATCATAGATTCAGACTCCAAGATTTCTGCCTATTTCAATGAGAAACACAATTTAAGTAAATTACTTAAAATCTTGTAAATGATCTGTCAGTATTAGAATTGTTTCATCTAATGGTTCATTTCACTCATTTGCATACCTTTATAACAATTCTTATGTGCACGAAAGCATTTCTCTGCACAGCATATTGAGAAAAATGCACAACTTGATCATATTCTCAATTATGCTCTTTTCTTTTGATACTGAATTGAAATCAGGAATAGCCCTGGAGCTGAACTGCCTGGATTTCAATCCCAGCTCTGTATTTATTAGCCGTGTGACCACGGACAACTTACTTCACCTCTCAGTTTCTGCATTGATAATCTAAGGATCATACTAGATAATAACAATTTCATAGGTCATTGTGGTAATTAAATGAGTTAATTCATGTAAGGTTTTTTAAAGCAGTGATTGATACATATTAAGTGCTCAGTACCTGTTATCCATTATTTTATATGAACAGCACTAACTTCAAAAACCTGCTCAGATATCATTTTATCTAATTGTAGTATATGTAGCACATATGGTATTAATTGCTTTTTAAAATAATTACAGTTCAGTAGTCAAAACTTTTTCTGACATGGATTGAAAAAAAAAAACTTTGAACCTAGCTTAAGTGGAAAAAGAAATGTATTAGCTCATATAAACTGGGAAATCCTAAAGATTTCATATTAATCCTTGCTGAGTTAAGAATTCAGACAATTCTATTAATAATAAATCAATCTCTTTTCCTTTCCTCCTTTAATCTCTTGGCTCTACTTTCCTGAATTTGGCTTTCTTCTCAGGGAAAAAAATGGCTTTCAATCACTCTGTGCTTAAAGTTTTTAACTGTTAGGATCTCAATAAAGAGAGATTTTCCCTCTCATGGCATCATTATTAAATCCCCATGTAAAATAAACAGATGAAAATAATTTAAGACAAAAGCTCTCTGTAGTTAATTGGCCTTTTCAACCTTTTTTCTAGAAATATTTCTCCTTATCCATGGATGAAAAATCAGGCCTCTACCATATCTTTTAGCTAATAACAAGTAGTTTAATTAATTAAAAAAAAAAACCCAGGCTAATATTAACGCTTCCATTTCAACCACTTTAAAGCCTCTTCCATTCCCCAACATGGCCCTTCAGACTGTGAATTCTGCATTGGGAACATGCAGGTGAAGTTGGTTACCTCACCCTTTTCTGTCCCTGTTTTCTGCTTTTTCTCTCCCATTCACTATGCTTGTTTTGAATCCTATAGTGCAGAATAAGGGAACAAGGAGAGGTAAGGACAGGAAAGGTTTGCCCATGTGATATAGACATAACCTGGCTTTGGTTACCTTCTAAGAGTGGTCAGTATACAGGTGCTTCTTCTTCTTCTAATTGAGCTCCTTTGTGGGTTTCTTGGAGACTTGCTGGCAACCTCTTACTTGTGGTTCCCTGAAGCTCACAGAGGTTTTTTTCCGGCTGAACACTCATTATTTCCCATTCAGTTCCTGGGTTTTGACAGGCATCCCAAGACTCGCTCTAGAGAATCTACTCTCCACTACTTGATTAGGAATCCTTTAAAACATGCAAGTCCACTTTGTCTTTCACGGGTTTAACATTCTGCCTCCAAATTCTGGAGGTCCAGGCCACTTCTGGTATAGCTCTCTTTGCTTAGGAATGAGGCTGACTACATGAGTTGTCCTTTCCCTCTTACCTCTTCTGCTCAGGCTTCCCTGCTGCCTTAGTCCAGTGTTGCCTGGAGTTGGATAGATAAATTTTTCTAGCTCTGGACTCGTCTTGATAGGTGTGTTTGGTTCTTCCACAAACTACATTTTTCAGCTAAGCTTCATCGATAACATAGGTAATATTTTGGCCTCCAGTTTTATTATTTGTTTTATTTATCACATTGTTAAGAATCTAGGTAGGGAAAAGTGTTCTCTTCATTTAGGTGGATGGAGAATCTCAGTGGTACAGACTACCATACTGAGAAACACTAATCCATTGGAGAAAATATAGAATGAAATGGGAGAGGGCCTAGGACAGAGGCAATGCCTTCAAATTTTTAGTCTAATTAAAAAGCTAGGCAAGTACGTCAACATGTACAGGTCAAAGTGCTGAAAACAATAATGGCTGCAACTACTGAGTATTAACTATGTGTCAGGCTTTACATATATTTTCTTGTTTAATTCTTATAGCAACTTTGATTTAGGGACTATTCTATCCTTCATTTTACAGATTGAGGCTCAGATTTCAACGTCTTAATCAGCACCCTTGACTTTTTGACTTTTAGAAACTTAGAGTCTAAGAGAGTGACACATAGAAATTTTCAATTTCAGGGTAACATAATAAGAAAACCTTATTTATATCAAGTGCTTTGGTGTAGTAAATCATATGATACAAGATCTTTCTTAATATGCTAATATCATTACTCGGCAAAGAAAAAGTGTTTGTCTTAGTTCAGGCTGCTGTCGCAAAGAACCATTCACTGGGTGCTTATAAGCAACAGAAATTTACTTCTCAGTTTTGGAGGTGGCAAGTCTGAGATCAGGGTGTCAGAATAATCAGGTTCTGGTGAGGAATCTCTTCCAAGTTGCAGATGGCTGATTTCTTTTGAGTTCTCACATGATAGACAGTGAGCTAGCTCTCTGGCCTCTTTTTAAGAGGCTTCTCTTCTTAAGAGGGACTAGCAAACCATGAGAGACTCTTGAATGCTGACAAAAACTGAGGACTGATGGATGTGGGGGGAGGGGGGATGGGCATGGAGGAGGACACTTGTGCGGATGAGCACTGAGTGTTATGTGGAAACTAATTTGACAATAAACTATTAAAAAAAAAAAGAAAAGAAAAAAAAGAGGGACTACCCTCATGACTAATCACCTCCTTAAATCTCCACCTCCAAATATATCACATTGGAGATTAGATTCCCACATAGGAATCTGGGGGGGATACAAACATTCAGTCCTAGGTATAAATGCATGAATCTGCCTGAATCTTAAACTCATCTCTAGCACCCAAAGAGTTCAGAAACTCTCTACTTGTGTATACTGACCAATTGTGTAGGCTCACCAAAATACAATTCCTTTTTAATATATTCTGAAATATAAGCAAACTCTATTCAGAATCATAAAATCCCACAATTTCTGAAAGTTCAAAAGATGTATTTTTACTGTACTTCATTACATAAAGAAATACAATGTTAAATTTCACAAAAATAATAACATTGGTATTCTGATTTTATTTTAAAAGTGATTTTCTATATATCTACTCACTTGATATTATAGTATATAGCCAGGATACTATAGGATAGCTTATCATTATTATTATTATCAATATAATTATTATATAATAAGGAGCCTGAGGCTCTGAGTTATAAAGTAGCTTGCCAAATCACACAGTTAGCAGCTGGTTGGACTCTCTTCTGACTGTAAATCTTTCTACTCTACCTCACTGCCTCAGACACGGCCAACAATCATTCTAGCTTTTCCTTGGCTAGTTCCTCCAAGATGATGGATATCTTCAAAAAGTTGCCAACATAACCACGAGAGCTGATTATTGGCTGGCTAGAAATAAAACATATATCAGACAATGTGGTAAAGCACAAGTGCATTTATAGAGGCATTGTTTTTAATCTTGAAAAGCTGGTATGACAGGTAATTTTTTGAAATATTAAATTGTGTTTTGCTTTTCCAGCTATAAAAAAAATAAAATAGAATGAGCAGTTTTGTTTTATACTTCCTATTTTCCTCCCCTCACTCCAAAAGGCAACCAGGACTTTGCATTCTCTTCCCTTGGGTGTAATTTTCTAAGCAAAACAAAATTCCTGATAGAAAATCACTTTTTATGGCCTTTTTAGAAGCTTAAATTCATGATGGGTATCATGAGGAGGAGGGGAGAGAAGCCAGTCTCTTCCAGGGTGAGAAGAGGTAGACAAAAGCAGTGAAAAAGTTGGGATATACCACAGAATTTGAAAGGGAATGATGATCTGTTAATCTGTGGTGTATTTGAGATGCAAAGTATGATCCATTGAAATAGTCTTGGAAGCCTGAAGGAACCTCAAGATGGAATGACTGCTTGTTAAAGCTCAGGAGGCTGGACCCTAAACACTAAAATTGGAACACAGGCAGACATTCAGGTACCTGCCTCTAGTACAAAAGCTCCAGAGGGACAGGACTTTGAAGTTCAGTATAGGTATATGACAGGTTTATCAGCTCTTCTGGAATGCCTCAAAGGCAGGAGAGGTGACCGTGAACACATGGTTTTACCGAAACTCCCATCATTATCTTTGTATGAAGGCAGAGTCAGAAATAGGATTCTCAAAAAGATTGCTTTCCTATCACAGAAATAAAGGACATAGCAGCAAATATAGTCCGTGGTATTGTAATAGTGTTACATCGTGACAGATGTTAGATACACTTGTGGTGAATATAGCATAACATATAGAGAAGTGTATCACTATGTTGTACAACTGAAACTAGTGTAACATATGCCAACTATACTCAAAAGCAAATTTATAAAGGATTGCTTTTGTAGACAGCTACTAGCTGAAAACTTGAAGTCAGACTTAATTTTATTTAAAAACAATAAAGTATTATGCGAATATGTGTGAAGTAGAGTTGGATAGTTGAAATAAGCTTGGCAAATGTGAATAATTTTGACTTTGAATGGAGGTACATGGAGGCTCATAATACTGTTCTCTTTTTGTAGATGTTAAAAGTTTTTCATAATAAAACATTTTGAAAAGGCAATAAGGGGGACACCTGGGTGGCTCAGTCAGTTAAGCGTCCGACTTTGGCTCAGGTCATGATCTCACAGTTCATGGGTTTGAGCCCCGTGT
Organism: Crocuta crocuta; assembly: GCF_008692635.1. Lineage (NCBI taxonomy): Eukaryota > Metazoa > Chordata > Mammalia > Carnivora > Hyaenidae > Crocuta > Crocuta crocuta. Next base: position 2,825,587 of record NW_027527939.1, on the reverse strand, counting down.
CAGGCTCTGTGCTGACAACTAGCTCAGAGCCTGGAGCCTGTTTTAGATTCTGTATCTCCCTCTCTCCCTGACCCTCCCCAGCTCATGCTGTCTCTTTCTCTCTCTCTCAGAAATAAATGAAACATTTAAAAAAGGCAATAAGGTAAGAATTCTTGCACCCTACTTTGTAGAACAGGGTTCATCTTGGACATGTTGAAAACAGCCTAAGATGTCCAACACAAAGGGAGTAATTCAGTAGCAGTGCCTGCTATGGGCTTAGAATGGAGAAATGGCAATATACATGACATGCATTTTCCACCTTTGATCATGGTTCTCTAACTTTTATTTTGTGTATAAACAAAGGCATCATAAATCAATATATTCCATTTTAGCCATTTCCATACAGAAACAGAACAAATATGTCATGCTTTTGTTGGGGTAGATTAATAGTTTGGATCAATATCCATATCTTTTATTGTAAGTACAGTTATTGTTCAGCATTTGATTCTATAATCCTTTATTACCAAATCCTGAACAGAATATTTTTGCTTGCTTTAGTTCCAGGACAAGCTCTACTAGGAACAGAGGGTGGGTTAACCAGAGTCCCCTCTCCATTAAAGCTGCTAGATCCAGATAATCTTTCTGGCTTTGGTTCACCAGACTAGAAATAAAACCTGGCCTGGATCCTTAACACAGTTTGTCAGAGTTTCCAAATTCAGACAAAAGCCCCGGTATCCAGTCCCTGCCCCTACTACCAGCTGTGATGTCACAAACCTTTTCCCCCAGCCCTGCTCTCAGATTCTTGCTCTAATGCTCCTGAGTTGCCAGCCTCTTTCAAATTCTGCCACAGGACATGCAGCTTGACAGGTCCAGAAGCCTGTACAGGCACAGCTCCTTCTTCTGGACTCGGTGTCTAACACCAGGATACCCCACATGAGGAGATTCCAGCTGAGGGAAGTCTAAGCACCACCCTAGAGAGGCCAGAAACAGACTTCTGAGGACTGCCTGTTCTCCGAGTGGAGCTGCTCACGGGAGAGGCTGTATTCTCCTGATGAGCCAATTGTGAATTAAATATCCAGTAGCTCGAGAAGATTTGAAACTAATTCCCAGGGAGTATGAACTACCAAATAGAAATTCACAAGTATCTCTAGGTCTTCGGGGGCTGCCCAATCATACTTAGGACTGACCTGAGTGCAGCTACTTCCTAGAGAAAAAAGCTACTTTGGAACTGCCACCAACATTCAGACCCCTGAATTCCTTGTCCTGCAGGGGTGAGGAATATCAAAACCCAAAAAGGTTCAAAGACCCCCTGAAGGGTCTCTGAAGTGATGTGCAGGAAGAAAATGTTACAAGTTCTATTTACATTCATTTGTATTTCATGGACTAAAAAGGAAAACACATTAATAATAATACATGATATATGATTGGCAGTGGTAACCCCACTTGGTCCATGTGACACTTAAGGTAAAAGTGTGCCCTGATCGGAGAAGATACATTCCACAACTTAAAGTGGTCAGCTGCACACCTACACATCTCTTTAAGCACAAATTGTGGTCCATATACTTAGTTATGTTTGTTTATTAATTTGGTATCATAACGAGCGGACTCTAATGCTTAAATTTGACGTAAGGTATGACCATAGATATCCATTTTATGTATTGTTTTTTGTTTTGTTTTGTGCAACATAGTTGTCTTGTTATCTTTTGGCAAAGAACCTAAAGAGTAACAGTGTTCTTTCAATAAATGACAAGTACTGCAAATTTGGTGACCTTTTCTGTGATGACAAGTAGCTGTCAATAGATGCCACCTAAAAGAGATCCTCAAAAAAGATAAAGACACATATTGTCTCCTTTCAAGCAAAGGTGACATTCTAACAATGAGTGAAAAAGTAACTGTTTTTTTGTTTTATTTTCTTTTGTTTTTAGTCCTGTATGGGAAAAGAATGTTGAAAAATGGATGTTTTTATGTGTTTATATCATTGTTGTCAAAAATTATATGCCTTAGACATAGTTTTCTCATATCTTACACTGAAACAGAATTCTCTAACCTATTTCGAGATCTTTCAAATGAAGCGTTTCGGTGGTTTTTGAAACCGTTTGATAAAAATTTTAAGAAAGAAAATCCCTTCTGACTACATTACAAAAAAAATGGATTTTGACAGCAGGGAAAGGGAGAATTGATTAATTTTAACAATACAATTGAATGAGAAATGTTGTGAATGGGATTAAGAAATTAATACGATTTAGAAAGTGCAGTCAATGTTGCACTTCTTCTGTTGGATCCACAGACCTTTTGAGAAATATTTCGCATTTGTGATAGTCATCAAAATCAAGTATCACAATAAAATGAACACACTTAGAGCTTCAATTTCTGCAACATAAAGCACTAAGCCAAAAATGTGTAAATGATGAAGCATATTCTACCACCTCACAGTGCTAAAACTGTTATTAATAACTTAGTGAGCCCTTTAATACATATTCTTCTTTGATTAATTAGTTTAAATGTTTAAATATTCCTAATTTATTTTTTACAGTGTCTAGTTTGGTAAATATTTTGTAGTGTACCTAATACCTAGTTCTGTATTACATATGTGTGTATGTTGTTTGTCCATACATTTGTATATGTAAAGAGAGGGAGAGAACTACAAAATTATTCAGGAATGTCCCTGGATCACACCCATGAAATCCAGAATAACTGGACATAGCTTTTGGACCACAACTTGAAACAGCAGCCCTGAGGCTGGCTCATCTCTATATCCAGTAGTGTTAAGCACAAAGCCTGGCTGTATTGAATAAATGATAAATGAATGAAAATTTCATGGTGGCTAGAGGTTTGAATTGTTATAATATAAAAGTGAGAATTCATGAGCTCTTTCAAGAAATGTTTTAGTCCAATCATATCTATGCAGAGCAGTGAAATAAAATTGCAAAATATTTATGCATTTATTAAAAAAAGTTCTACTTGTGTGAGACCTGAAAAAAAGACCCTGATGTTTCTGCTACTAACCACTAGATGGCAGTAGCTCTACATTACTCTTCCTAGGGATCTTTTCCTAGTGGTCTTGGAGTTAGCACAGAATGTTATTTCGCAGGTATTTGCCAAGAAAAGGCATATCTGTTTTTACGAAGTCTGATACTGGTGTTACTGATGCAAATGTATTTCTGTGCTTGTTTCCTGTTGCGTAAATCTATGACTGTTACAACAGTTATCCACCAATTTGATGATCTTAGAGTTGTAAATTATTATAGCAAAATCAATAAAGAATTTATTTTTAAGCCATAGGAGCCCATAAAGGCCAACATATGGAAAATTTAAGGTAATTGTTGTGCTTTTATATATCATTCTCTCTCTCTCCTTCTTCCCCCTATTCTCGTGGCCTTGGAATTACATGGAGACTTGAACACAGCTATAAACACAGATAAAGATGGCAGACATGAGAGGTCGACCCTTGCTTCTCGATTGCTCTGTATTCACAAACAAGCCACCTAGCTGTGACTGAGACCTGTCCAGTTTCTCTTTCATGGAAAAGATCTACAAAGAGCGTCTGCAAAATGCATGGAGATTTTGGACAGAAAATGACAAAATTGGAGACAGGATAACAGCTGGGCAGTATGAAATGCTTTTCAGCTCAATTCCTTGGGAAAATCATACAGTGAAATTTTCTTTGAGATAGGAACAAAATTTAAATCAACCCTTTCATGGAGTTGTTTTGTTTTAATTTATTCAAGTAGCCACAACAGGATAGTAGAAAGAAACCATACCCAACGTTCAGGAATTGAACCAGCTAGTATTGTCTAAAGCCCTCATAGATGATACCTAGATCTTTTAAGATGTCTCTCTCTATGACTTCATCAACTATTGACTCTAAATGGCTCAGAAATTTAAAAATTAAACAAGTTAAATTAATTTTTTAAAAACCTCTTGACCTTTGAATCTGTATCTTTTTATTTCTCAAATACTTTGGGCTCTAATGGGTTCAGAAATGCAGTTTTATTTTAGCATCTCCCTATGCCCTGACAACTGCCTTCTGTCTTCCTATCCTAGTTTTCAGACCTTCCTGAGGACAATTCTTAAAAGGAAAGAGAAAAAGAAAGTAAGTTAGAATGCAGACACTCTGAGTATTTCTAAAATTAAACAAATACTAATGATAAAGAAGCAAAAGTCACAGATTTCTATGATTTATTTAAGCACATTTGATTGTTTTATGATGGAAAATAACCCATGTGGCTAATCACCGTCATGCTTTCTGCATTAATTTAACTTAAATTCCATCTCAATCTAGTGATAATTGGTTTCTTCTAGAGAGAATGCTAAAGGATTATTTTGAGACTGAATCTTCTCTTGACTATCTACAACCGATTGTTGTTGAAAATTATTTTAAAAATTGACCAAATCAATTAGAATCAATGTGGTATCTCCAAAGAACATTCATTCTTTCAGTCATTCAACAAGTTCACATAGAGTGTCCAGCATTGTGTTCTCACATAATGGTGTCCAGAGCTGGAAGGAAGAAAAAGGCAAAGGGGTCTTCAAATGCACCTGTTTTTTTATTTTTTCAGGTGTTAACTTTTTTGAATATCATCTGGCTCACTTATCTCACATCTCTTTGTCCAGAGCTAAGTTTCATAACTCCTCTAGGCCAGCCCCTGGGAAGTGTATGGGGTTCTATGACTCATGAGCCAACTCTAGAGAAGTCTGGGTACAGTGTCACCTGAACAGGGATTGCTGATAAATTTTAGAGGTAGGATACAGTACATGGGAAGCACAGAATACAGACTTTTTAAGAGAGAGGCTGGTGAGTTTGAAGAACTAACAGGTCAAGGACCAGTTTCTGTAGCCCTGAATGACGTAGTATTGGAATGAGTGGGAAAATTCAAATACATCAGAAATGGACTAAGGCAGAATGCATCTCAAGAACTAGACTGTGGAGGGGGCGCCTGGGTGGCTTAGTCGGTTAAGCGTCCGACTTTCGCTTAGGTCATGATCTCGCGGTTCGTGGGTTCGAGCCCCGCGTCGGGCTCTGTGCTGACTGCCAGCTCAGAGCCTGGAGCCTCTTTCGGTCTGTGACTCCCTCTCTCTCTGACCCTCCCCTGCTCACGCTGTCTCTCTCTCTCCTAGAAATAAATAAAACATAAAAAAAAAAAAAAAAGAACTAGACTGTGGAGGAGACTGGGATCCTGCAGCATGGAATGACCAAAACTACAGTGTGTCCAGAATCATGAAATGGGATCTATCTCCCCGTGTCATTGTTAGGGATGAGATTGACAGTTTGTCAGCAATGATTAGAAGAGAAATTCCTCTCTGATTCAGTAGGGTATTTGGTCTCAAGCACTGGATGGGGAATTTGTATTTGAAACCTTGTTCTGAGATGATTCAGGTTGTCCTTGGGCAGTGTTGAGTTTATTTGCACTACTGTGAGAGAGTTTGCCAGTGTCTAGTGTGCTCGCAGAATTTATCTGGGGAGTGTCATTTGTGACTCCATCACTAGGTGAAGATCAGTGCATCCACTACAATGGACCAAGAAGGGCCAGAATGCCTGGAGTACTTACTGTTGGCAGGGAGGTTCAGGTATGTCTGGCTCACTTAGAGCACTGAGAGACTCCTGGACATGTTCCACTGACTGGAGGGGTAGTCAGAAGCCCTAGGTCTTGAAAGATTCTTGGTATCTTCCAATATTGGTGACAAGAGTGGGAAATTTGAAGAACTGTTTGGTCATAAATTCCATGTGACTGCACCAATGACTATGGAAACAGCTGGTACGTATCTGAAGCCCTGAATGATAAGCTACCTGTGTTTTTGCAACAAAACCCACAAAAAACCCAAAACCCAAAAAAGCAATACACAAAAAAGCTATGGGTTAAGTATGGTTGTGTAAGGGACAGATGTTGTAAAGTGAAGGATAAATTATATTCTATTTGTTGTGTTTGGTCTGTATGACTGAATTGAATTATCCTTTATCAAGTGTGCATCACCAATACCCCCTTTAAATTTGTCCTCTTCTTTTTTATTTTAAGTTGAGAGATGGAGAGAGAGCAGGAGAGAAGGGCAGAGGGAGAAAGGGAGATAAAGAGAAATTGAGAGAGAGAGAGAGAGAGAGAGAGAGAGAGAATCTTAAGCAGGCTCCATGTTCAGTGCAGAGCCCAATGTGGGGCTTGATCCCACAACCCTGGGACCATGACCTGAGCCAAAATCAAGATTTGGGCACTCCTGAGTCATCCAGTTGCCCTAAATATGTCCTCTTCTAATAACAGCAGAAGACAGAAGAAAATTCATTTTCTAGAATGCTTTTCCCCATATAGTTCGAATTTAAAGTGTGCCAGTAAAAACCATTTGCATGTGATTTGGAAAGTGGACAAGGAAGGGTAGACATTATCCTCTAAAGACTTTTGGAGACACACACCTGGATAGATGTGAAGGTCATGACAGCTGCTTAGGGAGTAATGGGAACCATACAGCTCAGCACTTCAAACTGAACTGTGTGTGTGTGTGTGTGTGTGTGTGTGTGTGTGTATAAAACACAACATAGGACAGGAAACACAAATTAGTCTGGCTGAAACCATTTACCATGAATATCTAGCCAGATTTCATTAATTAAAATGTAAGAAAAGGAGAAAAATAATAACTGAAGTTAATATAATGTTATGTGTAAATTATACCTGAATAATAAAAAATGTAAAGTGGAATTACTGAATTCAGTTATGCAACTCAGAATTTTTAAGTCTTCTGGGATATATTAGTTTTATCTCTGTCAGCCATTGTCTTTTGAAATTCCATGCCAACTTATGATTATGGTGGCTATAAGACAACAATAATACTTTCACATATATCTTCTAGGGCTTCCATACTCTGTGAAATGAGTTTAGATCATGACAATCTATAATGGAGTGATAAACTAGAGTTTATCTTTAAGTATACAGTTCAATAATGTTCAGAATATTCACAATATTTTGCAATCTTCAGAACTCTTTTTATTCTGCAAAACTGAAACTCTACACCCATTAAGCAACAACTCCCCATCCTTCTTTCTTCCCCCGCTCCCCGATCCCACACCTGACAACCACCATTCTACTTTCTGTCTCTATAAATGTGAGTACTTTAGGTAACTCACACAAGTGGAATAATATTGTCTTTTCGTGTCTGGCTTGTTTCACTGAGCATAATGTCCTCAAGGTTAACAGGATGAGGTGTTTTGAACAAAGCCAGTTAGAACTTATAGAATTAGAGGATATGAAAAAGAAGATTTCAAGATTTCAAGTAGGGAAATACAGATATTTATAAAAAATACTTTAAAATAGCAGGCTTTATATGGGAAATCTCAGAAAGAATAAGTGTGTTTTTTAAAATGCTTACTACGTGTGGTATTAAAGGAATCAGTTTATGACAATAATGAAAGAAGAAAAACAGTATATAAAATTCAAATTTAAAAATTGGAAGAAAATTGAAAAAAATTACTATTATAGGGAAAGAGTTTAGGGACACCTGTTTCAGTCAGTCATTGTATATCAAAGAGGCAGAAGCAAAACAATGCTATAAATAACTGGAATGCTATAAATGATGCTTACATGTAATTTCCCGTTGTGAGGCCTATAAGTAATTAACTTATAGGTTATTTTTATTCCCTTCATAAATATTGGTAGCCAAGGGAAAGTATAATACATTAAAAAAAGTAAATTACTTGATTTCTACTTTAGAAAAAGATCAATTAGCCATTTCCAGCTTCAGCTTATCAAAAGAGAAAAGTAGAGCTATAGAAAGAAACGAAAAGGTTTCTTTTCTCTGATTAGCTGTAGGTCTTTGTGCAAGGCACTTTTTTCCTATGTTTCGTTTGCTTATCCATGAAATTGGAAGAAAAATATGTAAAGTTTGTTTTTCAAATCCAACATCTTCTGAAATTATGCATATAATTTTCATTCAGATAAAAGGAAACCAAATTTTAATATTTATTTGGCAAGGGCTTATTGATGGTGTGTCCAAGGAAGGTCCTATACCAGTTGGTGAGAACACACATATAAAGAAGTCATAAACTGGGGTTAACCCAACTATGTTTGGAATGTTTAAGGGAAACCTTATAGGAGAAAACATTTGAACTAGGTCTTGAAAAAACACATAATATATGCAGAGAATAAACAAACATATCCATGATTTTTTCCACAATGAGTAATTTATGATCCTCAAAATCACAACTTCCTTTCATGCTATTCATGCTACTAGGATCTTCTGATGATTTTAGAACTAGAGAAAGTAAGCAAGTTATTTCATCTGAAAAATCACCCTACTGGGCCAAAGCATATAAAATACAGTTTGATGTTATAAAGGAAGATAGGAGTGCAAGAAAACAGGAATCAAGCAGAAACTGAAAGTTTTGAAAAATCAGTTGGAGTTAAAAGATCAATCAAAAGAGGAAGCATAGTAGTGATAGCTTTGAAGGTTAGTGATTGATAACTCAATCCTTGCTATTCTTAATGGGTCCTTACATACACACCAAGAGAGGGTGGTAGAGATTGGTGGTAAAGAATGCTTAATCTCTAATAAAGGCCAGTTTCATCTTATCACAAAGGAATAAAATTTCCATTTCAAAGAGAACTAGAAAAAGCTTTTATTCCTTAAATAAGCATCTAGGATATTATCTAGTACTAACTAGGGAAATAAACCTAAAGAACATTTTAAGTAAATTTTGGAAAATTCCTGGCTGTATGTAGTATGGGCTGTAGTCCAGACAAATGTGAATTCAGTTCCAAACTCAGTGACTTAATAGCTGAAAGATCTTCACAAGTCAGTTATTTTTGGGCCTCAGCGTCCTTAGTTATACAATGATACCAGTAGTAGTATTCTGCAAGAAAGAGTGGTTATGAAGATTGAATAAGATGAGGGTAAAACACAGTACAGGGTCTAGTGTAGAGCAGAAGGCCAGTAAATGCTATTTACCTCCTCTCTCTAGAGTAGTGTCTAGCTTACTGGGCCAGTTAGGGTCCAATCAGGATATAGAAACCATATAGTGATTTTAATAAGTTCAATAGAAAGAATATTAACTGGGGTGCTCAAGTGGCTCAGTCTGTTGAGCGTCCAATTCTTGATTTCGGCTCAAGTCATGATCCCGGGGTTATGAACAGGGTCTACTCTGATTGTGGAGCCTGCTTGGGATAGTCTCTCGCACGCACGCACGCATGCGCCCTCTCCCCATTCTCATGTTCTCTATGTCTAAAATAAAAAGAAATTAAATTTTAAAAAGATATTAATAATAATGGGATTGGAATAACAAGGGAATAGCTGGTAAGAAGTAAAGAAATTTGAAAGAATATAAGAATGGCAGATACAAGGAGCAGTCCCTAACACTGGGTGTATGATACAGCTTCCAGAAAAAGCACCCACCATCCCTCACCCCTATGGCTGAGATTTAGATATTTTTGAGGAGATTGAAGCTGTTGGTCACCAGTGCTGTTCGCCAACTGTGCCCTGCAGGAGGAGCAAATTGTTGGAGAAGACATCTGGGCTTCAGAATCCTGTGGCTGGAGAAGCAACAGTGCCCCAGGAGCTGGGTGCTGGGGAAGCAATACACACTTCAGGAGACTACAGAGTGCAGCACAGAAAAAATCCTCTTCCTCCTCTATTAACTGTCTCTCCAGAACTTTCTTTTCACAAAACTTCACATTGTCCCCTATGGCAAAGAAGAAATAATCAAAGAGACCGTCTCCATTTTGCAGATCATGCAATGGAAAGTAGATTTGTAACTGAGAGGCATAAAATGATAAGTGGCACACTGGTTAATCTAGTTTCCTCTTTGAGGGTGCATCAGTGTGGAATCATTCCCTGTGAATTTATCCAGAGGACCCAGTAGGTGTGAATGGCCAGAGATAGGCTGGCTAGCTCCTGGGAATGGCTATCTAGGGATGCTGGGGAGGAGATTTTAGTATTTTTTATTCCACATATATCTTACCTCCCTCACCTTCCTGTGAAAAAATTGCTAATATTCTCAAATTCTGGGCTCTGGATTCATCCACATTTGCTAATGGGCAGGAACATTGTGCCATAAACACCACAAATCAACACTACACTTTTTCTCATTCACTTTTCCTCTTCTATGGTGCCCTTAGGAAGAACTCTGTCACTTCTCAACTTTTTCCACAAAACCACTTGAATATTCTCATCAATGTGTCAGATCCCTCAGACCATGTAGCTAGCTGATCAATTGATTGTGATATTCCAAGATTTGAAATTAGACTAGGTAGAAACAAAGAGCTACATACCGTCTTCTAACTCAGCTTTCCAATATTTTGCGTTAGGAGTAATTAGGTACTTACCCAAGTAATAATAAAATAATATTTTCTTCCCATTGGCTTTGTGCCTTGTATGTACCTCCCTATAGAAATTTTAGAGATGAGTTGTGATTTGCAAAACAGGATTCAGGCATTCCTACATTTCTGGAAACACCTTCAAAATTTCATCTTAGTTTCTAACAACTGTCATCTTACTCTCACAGCCAAAGCCTAAAGTGACTGGCATTTTTAAAAATACTTCTTTTATAACTATCATAAAACAAATACATATGGTAATTTATATTTTTCAACAAAATATGTATATAACAGCTTTACAGACAATACTCACATGTTAAAGAATACTCACAATTTCTATATGTGATTATTATTCTCATTCCTATTATACACCTGAGGAAACTGAGGTTGAGAGGTTAGATACATTTTCTAGAATCACATAATTTTTAAAAGGCAGAGTTGGGATCTGGATACAGGTGTTCTGATTCTTAATCCTATATTCTTTCAAAGAAATACATAAATTTAGTTTTAAAATTCCTGGCACATAGTAAGTATTCCATGAATATTGATTTTACGGGCTCTACTTGCACAAGCTGCTTTCTTTGTGCAGGAAGTGGATGTGTTAGTGCAGCTTATTTTCACTTCCCATTGCTATGATAGTGCTAATTATTTAACATCTTGTTCTAAGGGCCAAGATCCCAACAGAGATCAGACATGGGGTTCCTGCTGTAAAGAGCACAGCTTCTGGTGGTGGAAAGGAATACATTTTGATCCCTTTCTAAAGTCTTACAAAGTTGATTTGCCATTTGTACTTTTGGTTTATTGGGAAACAAGATAAATTCACTACAGTTTACTTGTGCTGGTTTAAGCCTCTACATTTGTCTTTAAAGTCCTTCGGAAATGTTTTAACTCTCACAATGGCATTTAGAACAGCAGGGCCAATTGTTATAGATAGATTAACATAGTGAAAAACAGAGAGAACCCAATGCTTTTAAAGGGAGTTTTCCCTAGTATACTTACTGTTGGGGATTAAGAGCTTTAGAACAATTAAGTTCACCCCCTAATGTTGCCAGACCACATTTAAACAGGCCCCTATTCATTCACAAGATATGGCCCACACAGGTGCACTCCACCGGCAATGTAGGAGACTTGCATTAGTATTCTATAGAGAAATAGAAAATGAGGAACAAGAGGCTCTTTTCTTTTCCCTTCTATGTTCCTAGGTTGCTTCCAGCACGTGCTGTACAACATCTCCGGAAGTGAATGTGCTCTTGGATTCTGGTGACACTTCCTCACTTTTGTTTTCCAACCAAGAGGTAGCTATGTGCTTTTTGTATGCATTAATCCCTGGGCAACATTCTCTCCTCTATTTTCTTCCTCCAGGACCCTTCCTCATTTTTGCTCTTCCAGCTTTCCAATACTAGTGTAACCAATTCTTTCTGTTACAAGTCTGAAAAGGATTTCTATTTTCCTGAATGAAACTAATTGATAGAGGACACAAATCAATATGTTGATTTTAAAATGTATCGAGTGCTTTGAAGGAGATGAAAGTGTAAAATGGGCTTCTTTAGATATTGTTATCAAAGCCTTCTTAAAAGTGAAGTTATTTGAGCTACAGTCTAAAGTGTGAGAAGGAGATAATAGCAAGTAGATCTGAAGAAAGTGTGTTTCAGCCAGAGGGGAACTTCTTTGGATGCTAATTAGTGGTAGTTTGGATTGGAGGGATGGCAGTGGAGATGAAGTGCGTGGGTTCAAGATGTGTTTTCTTAGACAAAATTCCAAGACAGAGGAATTCATCCCAAATTAGAGAACAAGATAAGGTCACGGCCAGAGATTTAAATGAAAAAGATGTAAGTAACATGCTGAGGGCAAATTTAAAGCAACGATTGTAAGGATGCTCAAATAGGATAAAAACAGAATTGTTTATGAAAAACACATGTTGGCATAAGAGAGGAGCAATAAAAGATGATGAGGTATTTTGAGCAATGCCCCCTCCCCCAACCCATGCAGGTTCTAATTCTTGGAACCTGTGAATGTTACCTTATTTGGGAAAAAAAGAATTTGCAGGTGTGATTAAGTTACAGCTCTTGAGATGGGGAAGAGTATCCTGTTATCTTGATGAGCTCTAAATGGAATTACATGTGTCACTACCAGAGGAATATTTGACACAGACAAGAAGAAAACCATGTGACGAAAGCAGGGAGGAGCAGGATCAGAGGGAGAAGATGCTATACGCTGGCGGGTCATAAGCCAAAGAATAAAGGCTACTCCTAGAAGGTGGAAAAAGCAAGGAAATATATTCTGCCCTAAAGCCTCTGGGAGAAGTACGGTGCTGCTGACATCTTGATTGCGGCCCCATGAATTTCATTTTTGATTTCTGGCTCTAGAACTACGTAAGAAAATGAATTTGAGTTTGGGGTGATTTGTTATAGCAGCCATAGAAAACCAATACAGATGACTTCCAGAATTTAATTTTGAGCAACAGGGTAAGTGTGGTATCATTTACTAAAATGAGAAAGAATGGGAAATGAGCAAGCAGGCTTGAAGGGCAGGGAGAAATAGGAAAATATCAAGAGATCGGTTTTTTTTTTTTTGGTTTTTTTTTTTTTTTTGAGAGAGAGAGACACAGAGCACAAGAGGGGAGGGGCAGAGAGAAAGGGAGACACAGTATCCGAAGCAGGCTCCAGGCTCTGAGCTGTCAGGACAGAGCCAGATGTGGGGCCCAAACCCACAAACTGTGAGATCATGATCTGAGCTGAAGTCAGACGCTTAACCGGCTGAGTCACCCAGGCGCCCCCAAGAGATCGTTTTTTAACTGGGTAGTCTTAAGATCTATGACCTTAAGCCCAGATTAAAATGATTGGTTGGCTGTGGATAAATCCTATTTGGAATTGGCTAAATTTCTTGGATCTACTGATTGTTGTTTTTATTTTTTTAATCCCATTTGGGTAATATTCACCCATTATCTTTTTAAATATTTATTCTGCTCCACTATATGTAATCTTTTCCTGGGACTATCACTACCAATATGCTAGATTTCTTGATTCCACAAACTATTAAGGCCCTGTGTGCATGTGCTCACTCGCTCTCTCTCTCTCTCTCTCGTGTGTGTGTGTGTGTGTGTGTGTGTTTTCATTCTCTTATCTTTATATGAGTTTGGAGATTTATATTTATCTGTCTTTAATTTCACTGAAAATTTTCTTCTGAAAGCCCTTCCTATTTTAATTTCAGATATTTTTCAATTCTCAGATACCCATTTGGTTCATTTTTAGTTTCTATACGTTTTCTGAAATTTTCTATGTCTCTGTTCATTGTATGCATTTTTTCCTATTAACTCTGCAATATAAGTCATTCTAAACTACTTCTTTGCAAATCCCAGGGAGTTTGTGTCTGTTTTTATTGACTGATTTTTCTTTTGAATATAGGTCATAATGTCTTGCCCCTTCACATGTCTAGTAACTTTATTATACATTGAATAACATTTTGTAGACACTTTGAATTCTATAACCTTTCCCTGAAAAATGTTAATTTAGTTCTAGCATGCTAATAAACTTCCGGTTGACCCACTTGATCTTGCAGAGGCTTTGCTTTTAGTTTTCTTAGAGTTGCTGAAATTCAACTTTTCTCTCAGTTTTGGGGAGTAGACTCAAGTCCTGAGAATCATCCTTAGTACTATAAATTGTGGCCCTTCTGGTGACAAATCCTAGATTTAAGTCCTTTAATGAGTCAGGACTTAAAGTCCAAACTGTGTCTCCCCAACACCAGGCAGCTTCTAAAGTTCCTGTTCACTATTTTAGCCTGCAAACTGTTTTCTGCCAAGTTCATTTGAGTCTGTCTCTACACATGTACGGCTAAACTTTGAGAGAGTTCACATGCAGATTTGGGGGCTGCCTCTTCACTGGTTTCATCCTTTCATGCACCTACCAATCCTCACCAATTTCTAACAGCTCTGAACTTTGATCTCAGACTTCTGTTTTCTGCTTGAATTCTATTTCCTATGCAGGGAGCAAACTGGGAAGGGCTGTCACAGGAAAAGTTGATTAAATCGGGTCTCATCCAGTATGCTTCCATTCTTGAGAGTATAATATCAGGTCTGGTGATATTTGGTTGATATAGAGGCAGATATATTCGTCCAGACTTTATAATTGTTTTTGGCAAGAGCCTTAGTTCAACATAAACTATTCCACCATCACTACAATTCTGGGAATTGAATGAATAAATCTTGATTTCAGGAAATCATTCTGGAGCAAAAGTATAAAAATTGATACTTATCAATAAGAGAAACAATCTATGTCAGTGCTTCTTATTGGCTTCACATTAGAATCACCTGACAACTCTTAATCTATTTGCCCAGACTACCCCAAATCAACTAAATCAGAATCTGGGGCTTGGATCCAGAGACCAGTAGTTGTTAAAGCTCCCCAGGTGACCAAAATGTGCACTCAAAGTTGAGAACCACTGATCTTGAAAGAGGGTGAAGAATAAGAGAAGCAGGTTCAGATTTGAGTTCCAGGATTATTCAGCAAAGGATATTGAGAAGGAAAAAACCACAGGAAGGTAGTACCAGGATAGCTAAGAGAGTGATTCTCTAAGCAGGAAAAAGTTATCAAATGTGTTATGTGCTGTTCAGAGTTTAAGTAATTTGAGGATTAGGAAGCAATAGTAGTTTTCAACATGGTATTTGTTAGTGATTAACATACCAAAATAAATGCAAGAATTTTCAATATTGTGATCAGTAGTTGAATAGAGTTGGTATATACATACTATGTTTCAGATGTGGATGAAAGAAGACTTTATTTCTGTAACTGCTTTCTTCCAGCTCTTGTCTTCTATTCTTGCATAGTTATGAAAGGAAAAATGAAACTTCCCATTGTAGTTCTATCTGTTCCAATTTAAAAAGTGAAGCCAGCCTCTTTGTGATACTTTGTCATGACTACAAGTTGAATCAATTGTCTTGTTCTATGTGTATGTGGGGGTAAGGAAAAGACCTAAGTTCTTGGGTAGTATGTGTCCTATCTAGGGTGTCAAAGAATGATTGATATCCTATGAATCCTCACTAGTTCCTTATCTGTATCTATCACCTACCAAATCACTGGCTGACATACTATCCTTGTCAGATTCCTTGCTCTTGTACCTACTATTGAAATCTGGGATCATAGCTAGAGTCTCTAAGCTTGAGGTCCACCAAATCTATACTCCCTCAACCAAGCTCCAAGCATCTATTGCTTTACCATTTCCTCATTATTCATTCCTCATTGTATGTCTAAAACTAAGCTCAAATTTTAAAATAAGGACTTATTAAAGGTGAAACTATAGTAATAATAAAAGGGAATATAGCAAGTAAATATGAGTTGATAGCTCATAGAAAAAATATTAAGACATATTTACATTAGAAGTCCAGATTCAAGAGATCAAGCCTTAGGTAATAGGTATAACTCCACTGGATACCTACATTCTGCCTTGATAATTCAGCATTTCCCACTATCTTCCTTGTCCCTTAGCTTAGGAACTGCCTGTTTCAAAGATAACTGCCTCTGATATTATCTTAGCCTTTTAGGGAGATCATTCCTTCACACAGTCTATCAGAATATGGTAATTCCAATACCCACAAAAAAAGATGAATCCAAAATATCAAGTGGCTTATTTTAAGTTTCAAATAGCAAAATGTAAAAATATATAAAATTAAAAAGTGAAAACAAAGTGATAGACATGAAAATTTTAAATGTATAAATACGCTTAAAAGTAAAACATTTCTGTTGGAAATGCAATTGAAATGAGAGACACATAAATAATTCAAATAATATAATTACTAGGCTTGAAAACACAACAAACATTTGTCTAAAAGTTCAGAGAATAGTTGTAAAAATTGCATGTCTTGTTTCAAAGGAAGCACATAGAGAAACTGGAACTCATACTAATTGATTTGTCTCAGTATTCACTGTGACTGTGTACTTTGTGAGGACTCTGTTTGCTCATAGATGTGGGAGCTTCAGGTGCTAACTAGGGAGCTGAGACAAACGGAATAGAAGCTATAGTTAGTTCACTAGGTGATCTAAGGTCTATACCTGAGAAGTATTCTTTTTTTCTAAATGTTTATTTATTTTGAGAGGGAAAGAGCACACACATGTGTGCACAATTTGGGGAGGGAGGCAGGGGAAGAATCCCAAGCAGTCTCCATGCTCAGTGCAGAGCACAACACGGGGCTTGATCTCACAACTATGATATCACAAACTGAGACCGTATCAAGAGTCAGACTCTTAACTGACTGAGCCACCCAGGCACCCGGGGAAATATTTTTCAGTATAGGGAAAAGTGAATGGCTGTAATAAGATTTAAAAAAAATCAAGGATTGCAGAAGAGCAAGTTCAATTATATGAATTGAGCTCCTGGGTGGCCAGTAGGTTGGTTAAGCATCCAACTTCAGCTCAGGTCATGATCTCACAAGCTGTGAGTTTGAGCCCTACATTGGTCTCTGTGCTGACAGCTCAGAGCCTGGAGCCTGCTTCAGATTCTATGTCTCCCTCTCTCTCTCTGCCCACCCCCCACCCCACTCACACTCTGTGTCTCTGTCTCAAAAATAAATTTAAAAAAGAATTTTAATTACATGGATTGAAATTATCCAGAAACTTACTACTAAAAATGTGGTCTCCAGACCACAACATTATCTAGGAGCATGTTAGTAATGCTCAGTCTCAGACACCATCAGAGATTACTAAATTAGAATCTGCATTGTAATAAGACCTCCTGATGATTTGAAAGCATATTGAAATTCAACAGCTGATCTAAGATATAGCTGAAAACAAAGCAAAGCTTTCCAAGTTACATAGAGTCTGGTGCTATAATTCAATTCATTATTACAGAGCAGACTTGGATAGTATATGATGTCAAGGAGTGGGACATAAAGCAGGAGAGGAATATTCCACTTATTTTGAATATGAAAAGACTAATGCAATAATTTGGTCTCAGTGTAGTGGTGGAAGGTCAGAGCTCTGGATGGTAAATGTTTTTGGGAGGACACAAGTCATATAGGAATGAATTTACATTAGCACTAATTCCAATTACGAAATATTTGAACTATCTCTCTGATGATGAGAGTCAGTGCTTCTCTTTTGGTTAAGCTGGAGGGAAAGGAAACTCCTTTCTGATTGAGTTGCAGGGGCCCAGGGATAGCAGGGATAGCTCAAAATAAACATTAAATGTTAATTCAAATATTTGTAGGTAATAGATTGAAATTGAAAGCATACTTGGTTAATTAGCAGGATCTTAACACCTGAATTTTATCACATGTAATAAACGAGTCATGATGAATAGAAAGTCTGCTATGACAGCTCCTAAAATCTTACCTTGAAAACAATAGTGAATGTTAACATCAGTGGGGTTAAATTGAGGCGTGGAGCTGCTGTCCCCACATAGCTCTGCATAGTCTGATAACTTTCTTCCACTGAATTGGCCTTGGTAAATATTTATTTGCTCATAATTATGGCTTCTTGATTTCCATTTGTTCTTTCATTAAACATGTATTAAATACCTTTTATGTACCAGAAAATCTAGGTTCCGAGGATAAAGAACCTAATAAGTCCTGTTCCTGACCTTTGGACAGTCAGGAGGTGGGGAAGCATCTATACCAATAGCGGTAAAAAGTCCTTAATAGTAGCAGAAACAGGGAATTATAGACAAGAGGAGGGACTGGTGGAAGGCTAGAGGAGCAGAAAATGTAAAATATACTGAAAAAAAAATGTTTAATATGTATAACTTTTATCAATGAGAAAAATAATTAACCTGGAAGTTTCATCTGATCATTTCAGGAACCATTGTGAAATAGATATTAATCTGCTTTTGCAAATGAAGACTGAGCCTGAAGGAAGATTAGAGACTTACACAGGATTTTACAGGTGAGTGGTGGGACCTGAATGAGGAACCATATTTTCTTTTTTCTTTTCTTTCCTTTTTTTGGTTTATTTTGAAAGAGAGAGAGAGAGAAAGAGAGAGAGAGACAGCAGGGGAGGGGCAGAGAGAAAGAGGATCCCAAGCAGGCTCCACACTCAGCACAGAGCCCAAAACAAGGCTGGATCTCCTGATGGTGAAATCATGACCTGAGCTAAAATCAAGAGTCAGATGCTTAACTGACTGAACTACCCAGATGCCCCTAAACAGTTTTCTAACATTAGAATTCCAGGTCTTCTGTCTAACTGACAACCCATGGCTATTCTAGGTAACATATCCAGGAAAAACATCTATGTAACTATGAATGTGGTCCTGCCAAAGGATATATGACCTGATTGATTGATTGATTAACTGGGTGTATTTGGATGATGTAATAATTTAGACAGGTCCCTCTCACTGCCTTGCTGCTCTTAGTTTATCCCTCTGAAAGCTGGCCACTGGTTAACAAATAACCACCTTCCAATCTTTAGTTACAGATAGCTGACCATTTGGGCTCCACAGCTAGAATTTTACCATTTGCTCATTATTTCATTTAATGACTATTTATAGGGCATGAACCTACTATGTACAAAATATTACACTAGAGCTATGTGGGAGAACAACATTTTTAATAACTTAGGTTCTCAGGAAAATCCCAAATCAACTAAAACAGAATTCCTGGTAGTTGTACCGAGGCATCAGTAGTTGTTAAATCTACCCAGGTGATTTCAATGTGTACCTAAAAGGGATGACTGCCCCCTACATAGCATGAAATGGTTACAGCAATAAAAACAGCTAATTGTTAGCAATTACTTATCCTGGGCCAGGCAACATGCAAAGTTCTTTAATTAGATCATCTCCTTTTATCTTCCCAGCAACCTAAGGAGGAGAGTGTTATTCTTACTGATGATCTCCAATTTTTACATGAGAGAAATGAGGCTTTCTTGGAGGCTCATTAGTGTGTCCAAGGTCAGTGGTGAACCCCAAATTTTTGACTTCAGATTTCATGTTCTAACTACTGGATTATACAGCTTCCCTACAATAAAACTAAATAGAAGGGAGATGCTTTTGAGGGCTATTTTCTAAAAGTTAAATTTGGAAGATAATTAGGACCAATCCATACAACATTTGAGTAGATGATTCTTTGTCCAGTGAAGAAAAAATTTAATAGAGAAAGATGAAAAATTACCTTCAAATGCATTAAGGTCCCCATCTATTATTTCCTTTGAAATTGAGAAAAGTATTTGGATGTAGATCTATTGATTAAAAAATATACCTAAGTAGCTCTAAGGACCGCTTGGCCCATTGCTATTGGAAGGAGAGCCCCTACAACATTATCCCACGGCAAATACATAGACAGCATCTAGCACCAGCAGAGAGGCCAGTATTATGTATAGGATGCAGTGGGTGTATTCAGTAGGGTTCAGGAACATCAGAAAAGTGTGAGACCTTAGTTACAGAGTCATGTATATCTCCAGGTTTCATATGTTGGGAATTATCAAAATTATAAATGTTGTCTGCTTGCTTAATTGTTTCCCTTATATGAAGCACTGCAGCATATTGGTTACCATATATACATATCATAGAGCCTGAGTTAGGGTCAAATCTTGGCTCTAAAATGGAGTAATAATACTAATATTATAGAGTTATTCTGACAATTATAAAATATACTCCATGAGACTGTGATTTATAATGAAAAATAATATTTATTTGGTCTTCATCCCCACTTCCGACATAGAGCTTCTAAAACTCTTGGAATTTTCTAAGTAATGAGAATAAAGGTGACTTTTGTTATGTTAGTGAAGTGACTGTTTAGAACTCACCAAAGGATAGAGCTGGTTGCCATGGGAATGAAGCTCAGATTTAGAGGATTAAAACTTAGTCCTACCCCCCTGACCTCCTGAGAAGAGAGTGGGGCTAGACATGGAGTTCAGTCATCAACTGCCAATGATTTAGTCATGCCTAAGTAATTAAGCCTCCATAAAAAAACAAAAAGGAGGGGGTTTGCAGAGCTTCCAAGTCGGTGAACATGTGGAGATTGGGGACAGTTGCATACTGGAGAGGGCATTAATCTCCATACTCTTTACCCATACTATGCCCTATACATCTCATTCATCTGCTGTTCCTGAATTAGATCCTTTTATAATAAACCAGTAATCTAGTAAGTAAAATGTTTCCCTGAGTTCTGTGAACCACTCTAGCAAATACTTCAAAGTCAAGTAGGGGGTCATGGGAACCTGTGATATAAAGTCTGTCAGAAGTACAGTTAACAAGCTGGACTTGGAACAGGCCCCTGAAGTTGGGGGTGAGGGGCAGTCTTGTAGGGCCGAACCCTTCACCTGTAGTACCTGATGCAATCTCCAGGTAGGTAATGTCAGAACTGAGTTGAAATGTAGGTCACTCAGCTGGTATCCAATAATTGCTTATTGGTGTAGAAACCACCCCCAAGGTAGAATTGGGTCCAGAACACTTTTTATATCTAAATACCTTGTAATGTGTAAGAATATAACATATTTTTAGATATTCAAATATTAGGCCAAGGATATCTTAAGTCCTAACCTATCTTGGTTGTTATTACTTCTATTAAACAGAAATCAACATAACTAATAATAGCAGAATAATTTCCTGTATTTTAGTTAAACCCAGAATTTCTGAGAAAGGTAAGAAAATGTATCACTTGACCATTTTCTTTGAAAAATTATCAGGAAATTCAGGGAAAATTGCCTGAGTGTAGATACTACAACTAGACATAATGAATGTGAGGGAGCAGAGCTTGGTGGTTAGGAGTACAGGTGCTGGAATCACATGACCTGCCAATTATTAGCTTTTTTAAAAAATAATTCTTAATGTTCATTTATTTTTGAGAGAGAAACAGAATGCAAGTGGGGGAGGAGCAGCAAGAACATGGGGCTCACAACTGTGAGATTGTGACCTGAGCTGAAATTAGACATTTAACCGGCTAAGCCACCCAGGCACCCCAATTATCTTTGTGACCTTGAACAGTTATTTGAGGTCTCTGAACTTCAGTTCCATTATCTTCAAATTGGAAATATTAATAGCATTAAATACTTTAGGACTAAATGTGTTAATATTTGTAAAACTCTTAGAACAGTGTCTTGTATATAGTAAGTGGGATATGAGTGTATTAAATAAAATAAATCTGATATAGATACAAGCTTGGCAGTATGCTTCAAGGGAAGACCTGAGTAACTCTGAATGAGTGATTCAGGGAACTTTTCTTGATAAAAGTGGTATTTTATGTGGCCTTATTCACTATTACTATAAGTTTCTTTCCTCCTACTCCAGTATTTGATGAGTTGGGATGGATTTTTTGGATGATTCCCATTGCCTATATAGGATGTAAGTTTAAAGGACCTCCAATATAAAAGGTAAAGCAAGGGACCTTGTCTCTAAGATAAAGACAAGTCCAGGGTTAAACACATGATAGAGATAAACATAAGCCAACTGGAAGTGGTTTGCTACAATAACATGAGAGGAGAATGTCTACCTTCCTCTGTCAACCAATGCCTATATCACTAACTCCGGCTCTCTCAGGATAGGGAAACTTGGCATTCTTACTCATTCAAGTTCCTGGGAGGAAAGGAGATACGATAGACATTTAGCATCTCATGGCTCTAGCACTATGGACCAATGTATATCCTTAAACCTAATTCATTCTTGGAGAACCAATGACAATAGAGTATGGAGAACAACCTGAGCAGCCTTCAGACGTCAACTTCTTTTTATTCTTTGATTTATTAATCTTGTGACTTCTTTTTTTAAGCTTAATTACTCCTGTGGTCAGCTGGAGATAATGTAGAACCACTTAGGAAACAGATAGTGGATTATCAGAAAATATCTTCTTACACCTTCAAATGGCCCCAATTATGGATTTTTAACAAGTAATATTTAGTCACCTAATTTAAAAGTCTAGGCACCTCATTTAGGCAGTGAGAATACAGTGATGAGGGTAAAACTGACATGGGTTCTGTAGGGAGAACTGAGTTTATTCAGGGAGCAACTGAGTTTATTAGATTTTATACCATGCTGGGTCAAATCAGTCAGGGAAGACTTGAGGAAAAAAGAATAATGCTGTAGAAGGCCAAAACTGTCTTCATTCTAAAATCAGATTTTACCACAGAATAAATAATAATGAATTAATGAAAACAAGATTAGAAAGATCATTTACCAAGTGAGAGAGGAAATTCCAGTTTTAATACAAATATAGAATTTAAGTGAACAAATATAACTTTCTATCAGACATGCTTGACAAAATTATTTAAACTCTTATATTTGGAAGATGCATAGTCAGGCATTCATCCTTCTCAGAAAGTCTTATATTGTACTAATTACTGATAAATATAGAAAAAGGTCTCTTAATCAACATTGACAAGAAACAAAGCATGCACAATTTCATCTTTCAAAAAGCCATTTTCCATCTGGTTAGCATCTTCATTTATATTCCTGTGGTTAAAAGATGTATATGTTCTTGTTCCTTCAATGTTTTGTCTTGCTGAGAAAGAAATTTTCAACAGAGCATTTGCATTTTTCAAGTACATATGTCCATAAATGCAATTTAACCCACATTTTTATAACTAAAGTATGTCAACATAATTAAAATTTCCTAATTTTGATTTCCACAGAGCTTATAGTCTAGCAGGCACCAATTAGACTAGCAGACCATCCCCTTAGGCTATCATGAAAATCTTTTTTGATATTGTCCCCAAAAGCCTTAAAATGGGTCATTACAGGAATTAATTGAGTGACCCCAAGGGCATACTATACATTAGGATAAATTATCCAAGTTCCTATTTCCCCTCCTACCTATTCACCAGACAAGCTCATACAAGAATGTGTCAGCTAACAGCACACCCCAGGTAACACAAGGCCAGCAATTTAAAATGCCCCAAATTTGTAACTAAGCGTGTACATTTTAATGATATTAACCATTCATTGTATTATGTAAACCTCTTTTTACCACAGGGAAATTTTAATAGCTGAAATGAAATGTTGTCTCCCTTTTCACAGATAAAGTACTAGATTATGTCTAAAAATCACTTTCCTGTATTTTCTTCTTATTTTACTGAGTCTTAGTCAAAAGAGCACTCACTTAAGTGTCTTGAGTAGAGAAATGGGGGTTACCTCTTCGTCAGTGGTGCCCTAATAAAGGCCTATGTCCTTCCACTGGATATAGTAGAGCTTTTTAGCGCATCCACATGGACTTCTTCAAACTAGGACTCTCCCATGTTCTCATAAAGTTCCAGAGGGGCCACAAGACACCTAAGATCACAGTACCAGTCTTTCATTTCATCCACAAATATTCAGGATCCATAGGACACTGGCAACCCCTAAAATTTAAGCATATTCCTATAAGCAAAAGCACTTTCCAAGTAAAAATAATGTCCCTAAAATGCAAAAGATGTTACAAGACACATTTTATAAAAAATAAGTTAACTTCATAGACTTTGTAATAACTGGTATAATAACTGAGGAGGAAAAGTGAATTTAAGATAAAAAAAATCTTGGTTTATTTAGCTTTTCCAGAATGTCCATCCATTTCCTGAGTCTAGTGCCTTTGAATTTAATCCTCACAGGTGAGTAATATCTCACTAAGGTCATTGTGACACATTCTGTTTCTTATATTCTGAGGGAACAATAATAGCAAAAGAAAAAAATATATAACAAAAACACTGCCCTATATATATTCATTAGAAGAGGTTCATTAAAATATCCTTCTTAAACTAATATATGGAAGATAATAAATAAAGTCAAAGATTGCCCTTTATTAATGCCACTCTTTTTCCTTTAGGTCCTAATTAATCCACTGATGTTAATTCATATAACCTCTTTAGAACAGAGTTCTGGGAATCTCAAATTTTAGTTGAGTGTGGTCTCTGGCCGGGACTAGAATTTCCACTCCGTTGTGAGCTAAGAATCTCAGACGTATAACAAGGACTAGTGTGGTTTATGACCCTGTAGTTCCTATTCTCCCCAAATTTCTTTTCTCTCTGAAGTTTTCCATCCCTGGAAGGACCACCATATTCTTTAGCCATTTGCTGACATTTATACTCCTATGTAACAATAACTGCAGCACCTGCCCCCTGAATTCCTTACACCTTAGTTTCTCCCTACCAGGAGAGATTTCTTCCTGTGTTCACATTTGTCCCTGCTGGAGAACAGTTTTATGATCTGGAGATGGAACTTGTTCTACTTTCCAAACCTGCACTTTTGGGCCCTGTGCAGTCATTTGCATATACTCCTCTCCCAAACACTTTTTTCCTTGAATTCTCTCTCTCAGTTACAGCAAAAATACTTTGTATCTTTAATTTATTATCTATAGAATGAAATCTGACTATACCAACTCTTGAAACCTTTCTCTCTGATTCTCTCTTTCTCTCTCTCTCTCTCTTTTTTTTTTTTTTTTTTTTTTTTTTACTTTGGTGTGTCTCAATACCCTTTTGAAAAGGCCAGTTGAGATTTTTAACTCCTCAACGTGCTTCTTAATTTGATCCATTTCTCCTTGACTGTGTATAAAACTAATGTATGCTGAGTTTGAATGTCTTCCCTCCTTTTACTGTTTCCCACAGCTCATGTTTTAACTACCAGATCAAAACCTTTTTTAAGTGAATTTCCTTACTCCTGGGTTTCTGATAGTTTTCTTATAAAATGCAAACACTTCTCTGTTGCTAGCCTTCTTACCTGCTGATTGTAGTTATCCCTTCGCTTATTAGTAATTCTGATATTAGAGTCACTGTGTTGCTTCCTTCTCAGCAATTGGGTTTTTGATGAATGCATTTTTTTGCACCTCTGTGCAAGGAAATGGTCCAACTTTTATATGCTAGTGACTCCCATTTCCCTTCATCTTGTTGATGAATTCCAGAAAATAACTGTGCTGGAACTCAGAGTCTGGGATCTAGGTCCCCCCAAATCCACACTATTATCAACATTTAGTAATAAACAGTTTCCTCAAAACTTGGCTGGAGAGACAGGCAAAAAAGCACAAAATAAATACATCAGTTTGAAAGTCAAATACAGAGGTCCTGGAAATTTTGAAGTGATTTTCCATGATCTTGGAAATGCATATGAACACTTGAGCCACAATAAGCAGAATCATGGTGGAATGTGTGTTCATAAAAACCCATGTTTTTCTCCTTTGGGCTCATAATTAGACTACATTTTCTAGCTTCATTTTCAGCCACTAAAGTCTGACCCTTGGAATATGAGTGAAAGTGATTTGTGCCATATCCAAGCCTGGCTAATAAGAGCCTTTAGCATTATCCTCCGCCTATGCTTCTCTCTCTTTACTGTATGCCACAGAAGAAGATTCAGCTGAGGACTTGCCAAGGTCTTTGGGAACAGTGGGACCACACAATAGGATGAGCTGGGTCCCTGAGAGACTCTGTGGAGGAGAGCATTCATCTTTCTTTCTCCATCCTATTGAATTTTGCATGAGTGAAAAAATTATCATTCCTCACCACTGAGATTTTGAAATTGTTTCAGCAGATAGCATGCCCTGACTAATACAGTAAAATAAAGATTAATATACAAACCATCTTTTTTTCAAGGAGGGTTTATTCAGGATTGGGCGAAATTTTCTGACTCACAAGTCAAGCGGCAGTGTCCTGAAATCAAACCCATTCTAAGATAGAGCAAGTTTCCACAATTCTTTTTATTACCTATTTAGAAAACTACCTAGTGATATAGCTCATAATTCATTTTTCTTGGAATATTTGTCTTTACCCTTTTCCTAGTTTACTGCATATGGTTTCTCTCATTTAATTTTTTTCTATATTGATGTTGTGTATGTCGGAGTGACTCACGCAAACCTCAAGATATAAAATTAAGTATAAAGTATTGAGAGCTTGCAAGCTAAAAATACAAATAAATCTCTCCAAGCAAACATCTCTAAGAAGCTAATAACTAAGCTGAAAGTTCAAATTTGCTTTTCTCTTCTCTCTTGACAATGTTCAAAGCAGCCACTGTCCAATTGTTAGAGGGGCTCTAGTGATGCTAAAAAGGCAGTGAACTGGAAAAAAGATTACTAAATATTGCAAGAGGAGAAGGATCTTTTCCCTCTGCCAGTCTTATTCAAAAGATTCACTTTTGACCCTGGCCAAAGGTGACCTAGCTCCCAAGGTTTAGAGTCAAAATAAAACTTCACTTTTATTTTGGTACTTTGCATCTCAACGTTTTATTCTTCATTTAATGGATATTCTTCCCTGTTCCACCAAAATACATCAAACATAAATTATTTGTTTCAGGATGCCACAGAGAAATAGTAGGCATACAAGTTTTACTACCTGTCTATTAGCAAAAGTTTGAAGACTACAACATATGAATGGATAACAAGACTATGTGAAGGAATACTTTATTTCCTGGGGCTTTCTCTTCAAGCTCCAATATGAAGCCTAAGTTATAGTGAGATGTAAAGGGTGCAGAACTCTGAAGACCCCTTGGGCTGAAGTGTTATCCTTTTAATAGGCTTTACTCTCTTTCCAACATGTTTCTCAATGAGGGTAAGGGGGTAGATGCAGGAGGAGCCTAGTCTCTTATGGGCCATGACTTAATGCTACCGACACACAGGTAAACCATGCCACAAACTCAGCTCAGGGGCTAAGCACTTTCCCTCCTTAACCCCAAAGTGTCATCCTATGATACTGTAACCTAGTTACAAGGAACTTAATGCCCCCATACAACTATTTCTATTTAGGATGAAGGAAGAAGCAATAGTTTCCAAATTAATTTATTTTTTGAATCAAATACATATAGTGCATAGTGATAGAAATCTTTTATCAAATGTATTAGTCTAGCTCTTAAGAAGATAGACAATTGTTAGGAGAAACAGAAATTACTTAAATATTTTCATTTAATTTCCCCAAAATGAAAAAAAAACACATAAAGTAATATTTTAATACCATTTTGACAAAGTCAGGATAGAAATTTGAAGAGGAATATGAATAAAACAGCATTAGGAATAACAAGATCTGAATTGTCAACTTGACTTTTGTTTTTGTTTTTTTTTTAATCTTTTCAATTACTAATTTATGATCTTTGGTTTTCTAAGTGATCTCACATAGGTCTATGTATTTTATGGATTTGATGTCATAATAATGGAAGATTTTCTTAGGGCGCCTGGGTGGCTCAGTTGGGTAAGTGTCTGACTTCAGCTCAGGTCATGATCTCACAGTTCATTGGTTCAAGCCCTGCATCGAGCTCTGTGCTGACAGCTAGCTCAGAGCCTGGAGCCTGTCTTTGGATTCTGTGACTCCCTCTCTCTCTGACTATCCCTTGCTCATGCTGTCTCTATCTCTCTCTCAAAAATAAACATTAAACAATTTTTTTAAAAATAGAAGATTCTCTTTCCAATTGCTAGATACTCTGGACATTATTTTACACATTCTGAGAGACATCCTATATTGCTTTAATGGTGACTTCTGGCTATACCACATAGGATGTCACCAATAACCAGAGATAAGGAAGGCCTACAATTTCCTTGAAAATATAATATTAGAAAAATATAAGATAAAGGTCTAGCTGTCACAGGAATCCATGAATTACATCTGCATGTTTATTTTTTATAATTATTTATGGCTATATTGGTGCAAGTTTATATAATTTCTTGCTAAGATCAAATCAGGTGCACATGGAGTAATAAAATAAAAAATAATCAATTATACTGAATAATTTAAAAATTATTCAATTCAAAAATCATAGAATAGTGATAAAAATAAAATTTAAAGTGCAACTAAAACAATGACAGCTAAAGATTGTTTGGATTATAATCAACAGAAATTAAATCTATCTGATTTAATGATATTAGAAAAATTCCAGGATATCTTTGACTATGAAGATAAAGTTGAAAAATTAGGACTCTAAAAGGAAGAGAACCAGAGGCACCTTGAGGACTCTAACAGTACAAGTACCAAAATTACTCTACGATGTTGCTACCTCTGTGACTCATCTCTACAGGAACCCGT
Organism: Crocuta crocuta; assembly: GCF_008692635.1. NCBI lineage: Eukaryota > Metazoa > Chordata > Mammalia > Carnivora > Hyaenidae > Crocuta > Crocuta crocuta. The sequence goes on along the minus strand of NW_027527939.1, from coordinate 2,797,440 downwards.
TGTAGTTATCTATTGCTACATAACAACCCCAAATTTAGAGGCTTACAAGAACATTATTCTAACAATGTCTGTGGGTCGGAAATCCAGGCTAGACTTAGCTAGATCCTCTGCTTCAGGAATCTGTAGACATCTCAAAGTTCAACTTCTAAGCTCATTCTTCTGATTGTTAGCAGCATTTTATGCCTTATGAGTTGTTGGACTGAAGGCTTCTGTTTTTGCTGGCTGTTGGCCACCCTCAGTTCCTGGCCACATGGACCTCCTCACTAACAGAGTGGCTTGCTTCATCAAATTGTACAAGCTGAGAAAGAAACAGTACCAAAAGACAGAAGTTATAATTTCTCGTAAGATAATCATAGAAGTGGCATTTCCTCACTTCTATCACTTTTGTCCTATTCTATTTATTATATGTAAGTATCTAGATCCAAGCCCCCACTTGAGGGGAGGGGATTACACAATAGCAGGAAAACCGGAAGGGAAGATCTTTTGGAACTATGTCGGATAGTGTTTACCACCACAGTCAGTCAGTCTCTCTCTCTCTCTCTCTCTCTCTCTCTGTCTCTCTCTGTCTCTCTCTCTCTCTCTCTCTGTCTCTCTCCTTCTCTCTCTCTCTCATTCCAAGTTTCAGACTCTGGGTGAAAACAAAATTGAGGAAGTTCAGGTCAGTTGTTTATTTCTTGATTAACGTGGGGTAGGGAGGAACAGAATTATATATACTTACTGTCAGCTACAGCTAAAACATTATCAGGGGCCATTTCTAGAAAGAAGGCATTATCATAACTCAGGTGAAAGATGAACCCACTACATGAGTCTAAAATGATATGATGGTTAAAATAACGTTAGAGTTTATTGTTAAAGGGCATACTTTGAAACATTTTCTTATAATTTGATTTCTTTAAACACAAACCTGATGCTTGTGCCTTTATGTGTTTGCTAAAAAGGTCATTCTTTTTGTTGTTATTTTTTTTATTGAAGTATAATGTAACAGTGTTATATTCTGGTATATAATATAATGCTTCAATATTTCTATACATTACTCAGTGCTTATCATGATAAGTGTATTCTTAATCTCCTTTATATATCTCCTCCCCCCATTTCCCCTCTACCAACTACCAGGTTTTTGTTTTTAAGTTCTCCATAGTGGCTGCACCAGTTTGCATTCCCACTGACAGTGCAAGAAGGCTCCTTTTGCTCCACATCCTCACCAACACTTGTTGCTTCTTGTGTTTTTGATTTTAGCCATCCTGACAGGTGATATCTCACTGTTATTTTCATTTGCATTTCTCTGAAATGAGTGATGCTGAGCATCTTTTCATGTTCCTGTTGGCCATCTGTGTGTCTTCTTTGGAGAAATGTCTGTTCATGTATTCTGTCCATTTTTTAATTGGATTACTTGGGATTTATTTCTTTCTCATATTTTGGATACCAAACCTTTACTGGATATGTCGTTTGCAAATATCTTCTCCTATTCAGTAGGTCATCTTTTAGTTTTGTTAATTGTTTCCTTTAATGTGCAGAAGCTTCTTTTTTTGCTGTAGTCCCAACAGTTTATTTTTAGCAACTACCAGTTATTTTTCTGTGTATAAGTTTGTTTTTTGTGTCTTTTTTGTTTTATTTGTTAAAATACACATATGAATGAAATCCTGTGTCATTTGTCTTTCTCTGACTGGATTATTTCACTTAGGATTATACCCTGTAAGTCCATCCATATTGTTGCAAATGGCAAGATCTTAATCTTTTTCATGGCTGAGTAATATTCCATTGTGTGTGTGTGTGTGTGTGTGTGTGTGTGTGTGTGTTTATATAAACATATATATGTCACTTTTTTATCCATTCATCTATCAACATACATTTGGATTACTTTTATATCTTGGCTATTATAAGAAAATGTTGTAATAGAATAGGGTGCATATATCTTTTCAAATTAGTGTTTTGGAGCTTTTTTGTGTCAATAACTATAGTGAAATTATTGCACTATATGGTAATTCCATTTTTAATATTTTAAGGAATGTCCATACTGTTTTCCACAATGATTGCACCAGTTTGTATTCCCACCAACAACACATGAAAGTTCCTTTTTCTTTTTCTCCACATCCTTGCCAACAGTTGTTATTTCTTGTCTTCTTAATTCAAGCCATTCTGCCAGGTAAGGTGATACCTACTTGTGATTTTGGTTTGCATTTTTCTGAAAATTACTGATGTTTAACATCAGTATTCTTGCCATTTGTATGTCTTCTTTGGAAAAATGTATATTCAGGTCCTCTACCTGTTTTTAATTGGGTTGTTTGCTTTTCTGGTGTAGAGTTGCCTAAGTTCTTTATGTATTTTAGGATATTAACCTTTTATTGGATATATCATTGCAAACATCTTCTCTTCAGTAGGTTGACTTTTTATTTCCTTCACTGTGCAAAAGCTTTTTATTTTGATGTAGTCCCAATAGTTTAATTTTGCTTTTATTTCCATCACCTTAGGAAATATATTTAGAAAAAAGGTTTCTATGGCTGATGTTGAAGAAATTATTGCCTATATTTTCTTCTAGGAGTTTTATAGTATCAGATATCACACTTAGGTCTTAGTCCACTTTGAATTTATTTTTTTATATGGTATAAGAAAGAGGTCCAATTTCTTTCTTTTGCATGTTGCTGTCTGGTTTTCCCAGCACCATTTGTTGAAGAGTCTGTCTTTTTCCCATTGGATATTTTTGTCTGCTTTGCAAAAGATTAATTGACCATATAATTGTGGCTTTATCTCTGGGCTTTATATTCTGTTCTTTTGGTCTGTATGTCTGATTTTGTACCAGTAACATACTCTTTTGATTACTACAACTTTGTAATATAACTTGATATCTGAAATTATGATACCTCCAGTTTTTTTTTTTCTTTCAAGATTGCTTTGGCTATTTGGGGTCTTTTGTGGTTTCATAAAAATTTTAGGATTATTTGTTCTAGTTATGTGAAAAATGTTGTATTCTGATAGGGATTAATTATGTTGTATTCCGATAGGGATTTTGATAGGGATTGCATTAAATCTGTAGATTACTTTGAGCAGTATCCACATTGTAACACTATTCTTCTACTGTATTAGAATGGAATATCTTTCCATTTGTTTGTGTCAACTTCAATTTCTTTCATCAGTATTTTATAGTTTTCAGAGTATAGGTCATTCACCTGCTTGGTTAAGTTTATTCCTAGGTGCTTTATTATTTTTGGTGCAATTGTAAATGAGTTTATTTTTTAAATTTCTCTTTCTGTTGCTTTTTATTAGCGTATAGAATGCAATGAATTTCTTTATAGTGGGTCTGTATCCTGGAACTTTACCGAACTCCTTTATAAGTTCTGATGGAGTTTTGGTGGAGTCTTTAGTGTTTTCTGTTTATGGTATCATGTCATCTCCAAATAGTGAAAATTTTACTTCTTACCAATTTAGATAATTTATTTCTTTTTCTTTTCTGAGTGCTGTGACTAGGACTTCTGGGACCTGATGAATAAAAGTTGTGAGAGCGGACATCCTTGTATTGTTCTTGATCATAGAGGAAAAGCTCTCAGTTTTTAATCTTTGAGTATGTTAGCTGTGGGTTTTTCTCATATGGACTTTATTATGTTGAGGTATGTTCCTTCCAAACCTATTTTGTTGAGGATTTTATCATGAATAGATGTTGTACTTTGCAAAATGCTTTTTCTGCATCTATTGAGATGATCATATGGTTTTTAGTTTTTCCTCTTGATAATGTGATGTATGACATTGATTGACTTGTGAATATTGAGTCACCCTTACATCCTTGAAATAAATCCCAATTGATCATGGTGAATATTTTTTAATATATTGTTGGATTCAGTTTGCTAATGTTTTTTGAGAATTTTTGCATCAATGTTCATCTGAGATATTGGCTTATAGTTTTCTTTTTCTTTTTCTTTTTTCTGGGGGGGGGGAGTATTGTCTTTATTTGGCTTTTGGTATCAGAGTAATGCTGGCTTCATAGAATGAATTTGAAAGACTTCCTTCCTCTATTTTTTGGAGAATAATAGTTGAGAATAATAGGTATTAACTCTTCATTAAATGTTTGATAGAGTTCACCTGTGAGCCATCTGGTCCTGGACTTTTGTTTGGAGTTTTTTGATTACTGATTCACTTTTATTGCTTGAAATCAGTCTGTTTAAATTTCCTTTTTCTTCTTGGTTCAGTTTTGGAAGGATAGATGTTTCTATGAATTTATAAATTTCTTCTATGTGGTCCAATTTGTTAGCATATGATTTTTCATAATATTGTCATATAATTATTTTGGTAGTATCAGTTTTTATTTCTCCTCCTTCATTTCTCTTTTTATGTATATGAGTCTTCTCTCTTTTTTTCCTTGATCATTCTGACTGAAGGTTTATCAATTTTGTTGATCTTTCCAAGGAACCAGCACTGGGCTTCATTGATTTTTTTTTTTTGTATTTTTTAGTCTTCATTTTATTTATTTCTGATCTAATCTTTATAATTTCCTTTATTCTATTGCCTTGGATTTTGTTTGTTCTCTGTTTTCCAGCTTCTTTAGGTATAAGGTTAATTTGAGATTTTTCTCATTTCTTGAGGTAGGGCACTATTACTGTAAACTTCCCTCCTAGAACAGCATTTGCTGTATCCCAAAGATTTTAGATCATTATATGTCCATTTTCATTTGTCTCAACATATTTTTTAATTTCCTCTTTGATTTCTTGGTTTACCCATTTATTGTTTAGTTGCATGTTATTTAGCCTCCATGTATTTATTTTCTTTCCATATTTTTTCTTGCAATTGGTTTCTAGTTTCATTCCATTGTAGTCAGAAAAGATAAATGATATGATTTCAATCTTTTTTAATTCATTGAGATTTGTTTTGTGGTTTAATATGTGATCTTTTCTGAAGAATGTTGCATGAGCACTTGAAAAGAATGTATTCCACTGTTTTGGGATAGAATTTTTTGTATATTTTTATTAGGTTCATCTGGTATAATGTACCATTCAAAGCTACTGTTTCCATGGTGATTTTCTGTCTGGCTTATCTATCCATTATATAAGTGGGATGTTAAAGTCCATAACTATTATTGTATTACTGTCAATTTCTCCCTTTATGTCTGTTAATAATTGCTTTATGTATTTAGGTTTTCCATGTTGGGTACATAGATTTTACAATTGTTATATCCTCTTGTTTGATTGTTCCCTTTATGATTATGTAGTGTCCTTCTTTGTCTCTTGTTACAGTCTTTGTTTTAAAGTCTGTTTTGTCTGATATAATTATTGCTATCCCAGCTTTTTTTTTTTTTTTACTTCCGTTTGTATGGTAAGTGTTTTCCATCCTTTCACTTTCAACATGTGTGTTTAAGTCTGAAGTAAGTCTCTTATAGAAAGCATATAAACGAGTAATGCTTTTTATCCATTCAGCGACCCCCTATGTCTTGGAGCATTTTGTTCATTTACATCAATGTAATTATTGATAGGTATGTATTGTCATTTTGTTGCTTGTTTTATAGTTTTTTTATAGGTCTTCTCCGTTCCTTTCTTCTTTTACTCTCTTTCCTTGTGGTTTGATAGCTTTCTTTCACGATATACTTGGATTAATTTCTCCTTATTTTTTGCATATATATTATCAGATTTTTTATAGCTACCATTAGTTTTATATTTAACATCTTATGTATATAGCAGTCTATATTAAGTTGATGGTCACTTAAGTTGAAACCCATTCTAAAAGCACTGTATTTTTCACTCCCCCCCATTTTATGTATATTATGTCAAACTTTACATTCTTTTATTTTGTGAATCCTTAAACAGATTTTATTTAGATATAATTGATTTTACTACTTTGGTGCTTTCACCTCCCTCCATACTAATTTTATAAGTTATTAATATACTTCATTTATTATGTGTTTGAAATTACCTATAAAATTTTTTTCTGTGACAATTTTCTTACTCCTGTATATGGTCTTTTCATTCCACTCAAATAATTCCCTTTAACATTTCTTGTAAGGCTAATTTAGTGATGATAAACTCCCTTAACTTTTGTTTGTCTGGGAAACTTTTGATCTCTCCTTCTATTCTAAATGGTACTCTCGCCAGGTAAAGTATTCTTGCTTGCAGGTTTTTCCCTTCAGTACTTTGCACGTATTATGCCACTCTGTCTGTCTTGCAAAGTTTCTGCTGAAAAATCAACTGATAGCTTTATGAGGTTTCCCTTGTATATAACTCCTTACGCCC
>NW_027527939.1:2774454-2791179 GCF_008692635.1 Crocuta crocuta | reverse complement strand
GCCCCCGCTGCTTTTAAAATTCCATATCACTATTTTTTTCATGTAATTATGTGTCTTGGTATGGACCCCCTTGGGTTAATGGGAGGGGTGCTTTCTGTACTTCATTAATCTGGATGTCTCTTTCCTTCTCAGTTTAGGGAAGTTTTCAGCTACACTGAAAATAACTTTTCCTCTGTCTTCTCTCTCTTATCCTTCTTGGATCCCTAGAATATGAATGTTGTTACATGATGTTATTTCTGAATTCTCTTAACCTATTCTTGTTTTTTATTATTCTTTTTTTCTTTCTCCTGTTCAACTTGGTTGCTTTCCATTACCCTGTCTTCCAGATTAATTCACTCTTCTGCATCCTCTAGTCTATTGATTCCTTTTAGTGTATTTTAAATTTCAGCTAATGAATTCTTCATCTTTGACTAGTTCCTGTTTATATTTTCTATCTCTGTTTTGAAGGTATCACTGAGATCCTCCACTCTTTTCTCAAGTCCAGTATCTTTACGACAGTTACTTTGAATTTTTATCAAGCATATTGCTTATCTCTGTTTATCTCTTTTGCTGTGGCTTTGTCAAGTTTTAGTTTGTTTGTTTGAGACAGATTGCTCTGTCTCCTTATTTTGCCTAACTCTCTACGTTTGTTTCTATGAGTTAGGAAAGTCATCTATGTTTCCTGATCTTGAAAGTAGTGGCCTTGTGGAAGAGGTCTCATGGTGCTTTGTAGCATAGTGCCCCCTATTCACCAGGAACAGATACTCCAGCGGTGTGTCCTATGTGGGCTGTGTGCACCCTGTTGTTGTGGCTAGGCTGCATTTGCCTTCAGTCTGCTTTGCCTGTTGTGGGCCTTTTGGGCAAAGTTTGGTCCCTGTGCTGTTAGGGGTCTGTCTAGGGCCACCACCGACTTGTGATGGGGTGGTATCTGCAGTCAGATCAGATGCCTGCCCTCAGTTTGTCTTTTGGGGCTCAGTTTCAGCAAACTGCAGGGTGCTCTCTCTGCACTGCAAGCTATAAGGTTTGACTGCTGGAACCGCAGGCACACTGAAGTGTGTGGCTGTCTTCCCCTTTCCCTAGTGCAAGAGTCACTTTGGAGTGATGCAGTTCTCTGCCATACTTGCTTGAAGAGTGTGTCTTGGCAAAGTTGCTTTAGAGGGACACCTGCCAAATGGAGCAAGTTGGAAGTAGAGGATCTGGAATGGAGCACAGGCGCAGGGGAGGGAGCATGCAGTGCTAGCAAGATAGGTGGAGAGTGAAGGATTATTCTTAATAGTATTATTTCCCCCATGTGATTCTTCGGGGATCAAAAGCTTCACATTAGTGAAGTAGTAGCAAAAGTTATCATTCTTTTTTCACTGAGTCAGATAAAGACACAGAGAATGTATCGGGAAGAGTCTATCCTATTGTCAAATGAGGCTTCATAGTTTGGTAAATTTGGTAAAAATTTCTTTGGCAAATATCTTTATTAATATATATAAAATAGGTTTATTTTGAGACATTAGCTCATGTGATTATTGAAATAGGCAAATCAGAAGATCTGCAAAGTGAGTCAACAAGCTGAAGACCCAGAAAAGTCAGTGGTTTAGTTTCAGTCCAAGTCCAAAGCTTTGAGAACAGAGAGCAAATGGTGTAGTTCCTATCCAAAGGCTAAGAGGCACAAGACCCCCAAATGTCCAGTTTTTCAGTGTGACTTTGAAAGCAGGAAAAAAGTTGGTAACTCATCTTGAAGGCAGTCAGGAAAGAATGCTCTCTGAGTCAGAGGAAGGCCAGACTTTTTGTTCTGTTCAGGCCTTCAACTGACTGATTGGATGAGATCTATCCATATAAGGGTGAGCAATCTGCTTTATTCAGTCTTCCAGTTTAAATGTTAATACTGAAACACTTAGAATAATGCTTGACTAAACATATAAGTACTCTTTTGTCCAGTCAAGTTGACACATAAATTAACCATCATAGCCATGGTACTTAATTTAGTTCTTCTCTGTGTACTTTGGGTATTACTTGCCTCTGTCTTCAGCAGAGTCAGCATTTTACAAATGTTATGATAAAATATAAATGCATTTTAAATATGGTAAGAAAACATTCTTTTATCATATTAGTTGGATCATAAAGCCCAAAAAGTATCACGCAATGTTATCAGAATTTTTGCTTCGTTTGATAACACAAATAGATTTCAAGGTACAGACTATTTTAAGAGTTGATATATCTTTTTTTTTTTAATTTTTTTTAATGTTTTATTCATTTCTAGGAGAGAGAGAGAGAGAGAGAGACAGCGTGAGCAGGGGAGGGTCAGAGAGAGAGAGGGAGTGACAGACTGAAACAGGCTCCAGGCTCTGAGCCGGCAGTCAGCACAGAGCCCGACGCGGGGCTCGAACCCACAAACCGTGAGATCATGACCTAAGCGAAAGTCGGATGCTTAACCGACTAAGCCACCCAGGCGCCCCTAAGAGTTGATATATCTTAAATATGATAGAGACATGATACAGGAACAGGATAATCACCTATGATTGGTGTACTGTATCCCAGTATCATTTACCTCAAGAAACATAGAAACAAAGAGTTGAGCATCTAACTACCAAACACCAAAATTAAAAACAAGACACTTCATCCTACACCTATGGCTTTTACCTGATTAGATATTGCCTTTTATCTTTGCATTTCATTACTATACATTAAAAACTCTTTCAATTAGTGGAGATGGTGCTTGTTGATTTGTTCCTTTTAATTATTCTGAATGTAGAATCACTAGAGGGAAGATTAGGCCCAAACTAAATTTAAAACCAAGGATTACATATGTTTTTTTTAATGTCAAGACACTGACAAGTAGGACTTATCAGAGATATAGGAAAAACAATTTTCCTCTTTCGCCTATTACCTGTCCAGACTCTCTTTGTAAGATTAATTCTGCCTTTGTCCCTTGATTAAATCCCAAGTTGACTCCATAGGTTTTCTTATCTCTCATTTAATAAACAAAAAACAAAAAACAAAAAACCCACCCTCCAGTCTCGGTTCAATAATGACATTCCTCCAATCTGGGAAAATAATCAAGACTTTGGATTTCTAGATTATTAACTCACATCACACCACACACACACACACACACGCACCACACACACACACAAATAAATTTTCAATGAATGAGTTCTAACTGTTAAGAAAAGAAAACAAATGTGGTGAGATAGCCTTGTGAATACCACACATTCATGATCCTATTTCAGTCTAAAATTGTTGCTAAAATGAGGCAATTTGTCAAGGATTACATTTCCCAGACTTCCTTGCCTCAAGGTAGTGCCATACGAATGAATTCTGACCAATGAAAGGTGTACAAAACTTATGTCTCTACTTCCATTACTAGCTCATAAGAACTACCAAGCCATTCTCCCCTATTTTTTTCTCCATCTGCTGACTGAATGTCAACCCTCAGTGCAAACTTGGAAGTCACATGGTCAATCTATTTGATGGGTATTTGGATGTTCATTATAATATTTTTAAAACTTAAATTTTGTTTTATTTACTTTCACCTTCCCAGCCAGGCCTAATTTGGTTATCTTCAGAAGGAATGCAGTCATGCCCAACTCCTTTTCTATTCCCCTAACTTATCCTTGTACACCTTCTCTCCCATATTGCTAACCATGGCTTCTGACATATCCAAGGTTCATGTAGAGGAGAAGAAGATGAACAAGAGAGACATAAGAACAAAATATTTCTTTCTTGACTAATGTTATTCCAAGCGTTATCAATTTCTAGATGGTAGGAGAGTAAGAACTACTTTTTTTTTTTTTAAGTGTTCTATGTGGCCGTTGGTGAGCAAATCAATATCTGAACACCTCCTGTGTATAGTTTCCTTTCAGATAAAGTCTCACCTACCCTCCAATAGTTGTTTGGGGGCTGTTTCTAGGACAAATATATGGCAGTTCTCTCTCTAATAATCTATGTACAGTCTGGTGAAACCAGGCCCTTGGATCTACTGTCAGCAGGAGTATACCTACTTTTTGACTGAATCGTGTCTTACTGATGCTGTGGGTTACTTTAGGCAGCCTTTGTATTTCTCAACTCGTACCCCAACACCAGTCCTCCAAATTGCTGCGGTCATTTATAAATCTCTGTCACTGCTCACTTGAAGTGGCTATCACTAGGGCTCAGCTGAAGTGTGAACACCCACTACTTTGTTAAAGTAGAGACTCACAGCCCAAGTAGGGAGTAAATTCCACTCAAATTTTTGTCCAAATACACCACATCTTTGCTTCTTCATTCTTTTTCATTTTTAATATCTTGGCATTTGTGAGGGGGAAAAATGAAAGGATATATTCAACTTTAGTTGTATGTATGGTGAAATACTGCCTGCTGAGAGTGGGAACCAAAGCTATGAATTTAAGAAAAAATAGTGAAGTAATTCAGTAATTAATGCTGGGAAAAGTGACTATCTATACATTTAAAAAAATCTCTTCAAAAGTAAAAATAATTTCTAGATTGATAAAATATGCAAAATTAAATTATAAAAATTTAGAAGGAAACATATAAAATGTCTACATGACTTTAGAGTAGGGAGGGATTTCTTAAATGATTCAAAAGAATAAACATAAATACATTTAATACATTTAAACATACCACTATTAAAACGTGTATCTGTAGCAACCCACAGCACTGAGAGAAGGCATTTACAATGTCTATAACCAGTAAAGGGTGGAATGGACACATACATGAATATATATATTAGAAATAAATAATAAATATAGAATAAAACACTGTTTAAAAATAAGAAAGCAAAACTAAATCTTTTAATTCCCATAGCCCTTTTTGTAAAAAAAATTTTTTTTTGTTTAAATTCAGGTTAGTTAACATACAGTGTAGTATTGTTTTAAGACTAGAACCCAATGATTCATCACTTATGTATAACATCCAGTGCTCATCCCCACAAGTGGCCTCCTTAATGCTTATCACCTATTTGGCCCATACCTCCCCCCAACTCCCCTCTAGAAAGCCTCAATTTGTTCTCTGTATTTAAGAGTCTCTTGTGGTTTTTTTCCCCCCTCTCTGTTTTTACCTTATTTTTCTTTCACTTCCTCTGTGTTAATTTATTGTGTTTCTTTAATTCCACATGTAAGTGAAATCATATGTTATTTGTCTTTAACTGACTTATTTCACTTAGCATAATACACTCTAGTTTCATCCATGTTGTTGCAAATGGCAAGATTTTATTCTTTTTGATTGCCAAGTAATACAACTATTTCATTGTATATACATATATACCACCTCCTCTTTTCCATTCATCAGTTGATAAGACATTTGAGCTCCTTCCATAATTTGGCTATTGTTGATAGTGTTGCTATAAACATTGGAGTGCATGTGCCCCTTTGAATCAGCATTTTTGTATCCTTTGGGTAAATACCTAATAGTGCAATTGCTGGGTCCTAGGAGGAACCTCAACTCTGTCTTTCAGAGTGACTGCACCAGTTTGTATTCTCACCAACGGTGCAAAAGGGTCCCCCTTTCTCTGCATTCTCGCCAACATCTGTTGTTTCCAGAGTTGTTCATTTTAGCCATTCTGACAGATGTGAGGTGGTATCTCATTGTGGTTTTGATCTGTATTTCTTTAATAGCGATGTTGAGCATCTTTTCATGTATCTGTTAGCCATCTGGATGCCTTCTTTGGAAAAGTGTCTATTCATGACTTCTGCCTATTTCTTCACTAGATTATTTGTTTTTTTGGGTGTTAAGATTGATAGGTTCTTTATAGATTTTGGATATTAACCTTTATCTGACACATCATTTACAAATATCTTCTCCCATTTGATAAGTGGCCTTTTAGTTTTGCTGATTGTTTCCTTTGCTGTGCAGAGGCTTTTTGTCTTGTTGAGGTCCAAATAGTTCACCTTTGCTTTTGTTTTCATTGCCTCCAGAGACATGCCTAGTAAGAAGTTGCTAAGGCCAAAGTTAAAGAGGTTTCTGCCTGATTTCTCCTGTAGGATTTTGATGGTTTCCTGTCTCACATTTAGGTCTTTCATCCATTTTGAATTTATTTTTGTGTATGGTATAAGGAAGTGGTCTAGGTGCATTTTTCTGCATGTCACTTTCCAGTTTTCCCAACACCATTTGCTGAAGAGACTGTCTTTTTTCCATTGGATACTCCTTCCTGCTTTGTTGAAGACTAGTCAGCCATCCATTTGTGGGTCTATGTCTGGGTTCTCTATTCTGTTCCTTTGGTCTGTGTGTCTGTTTTTATACCAGTACCATACTGTTTTGATTACAGATTTGTAATACAGCTTGAAGTGTGGAATTGTGATGCCCCCAGCTTTTGCTTTCTTTTTCAACATTATTTTGGCTATTGGGGTCTTCTCTGGTTCCGCACAAATTTTAGTATTGTTTGTTCAAGTTCTGTGAAGAATGTTTCTTTGATAGGGATTGCATTGAATGTGTAGATTGTTTTGGGTAGTATAGATATTTTAACAATATTTGTTCTTCTAATCCATGAGCATGGAATTTTTTTGTTTCATTTCTTTGTGTTTTCTTCCATTTCTTTCATAAGCTTTCTATAGTTTTCAGTGTACAGGCTTTAACCTCTTTGGTTAGGTTTAGGAATATGATTTTTGGTGCAATTGTAAATGGGATCAATTCCTTGATTTCTTTTTCTGCTGCTTCATTACTGGTACTGATTTCTGTACATTGATTTTATATCCTTCTACTTTGCTGAATTCATATATCAGTACTAGAAGTTCTTTGGTGGAGTCTTTTGTTGTCTTCATGCAGAGTATCATTACATCTGCAAAGAGTGAAGTTTAACTTCTTCCTTGCCAATTTGTATGCCTTTTATTTCTTTTTGTTGTCTGATTGCTGAGGCTGGGACTTCCAGAACTGTGTTTAACAACAGTGGTGAGAGTGAATATCCCTGTCATGTTCCTGACCTTAGGGGGAAAGCTCTAGGGTTTTCCACATTGAGACTGTGGGTCTTTCATGTATGGCCTTTTTGATGTTGAGGTATTTTTCTTCTATCCTACTTACTTAAGGGTTTTTATCAAGAAAGGGTGCTGTATTTTGTTAAATGATTTTCTGTTTATATTGAGAGGATCATATGGGTTTTTTCCTTACTTTTATTAATGTGGTGTTTCATGTTGATTTATTTGTGAATATTGAACCAGCCCTGTAGCCCAGGAATAAATTCCACTTGATTATGGTGAATAATTCTTTTAACGTACTGTTGAATTCAATCTGATAGTGTCTTATTGAGAATCTTTGCATACAATTTCATCAGGGATATTCACCTGTAATCCTCCTTTTTAGTGGGGTCTTTGGTTTTGGTATCAAAGTAATGCTTGTTTCATAGAATGCGTTTGGAAACTTTACTTCCAGTACTATTTTTTGGACTAGTTTTTTTTTTAGTTTATTTGTTTTTAAGAGAGACAGAGTGAGCAGGGGAGGGATGGAGAGAGAGAATCCCACTGACAGTGTGGAGACTGAAGCAGGGCTTGAACTCACAAACCATGAGATCATGACCTGAGCTGAAACCAAGAGTCAGACCTTTAACTGACTGAGTCACTCAGGCTTCCCTGAAACAGGTTAAGAAGAATAGGTATATGGGGCACCTGGGTGGCTTAGTCGGTTAAGCGTCCGAGTTTCGCTTGGGTCATGATCTCGCGGTTCGTGGGTTCGAGCCCCGCATCGGGCTCTGTGCTGACTGCCAGCTCAGAGCCTGGAGCCTGTTTCAGTCTGACTCCCTCTCTCTCTGACCCTCCCCTGCTCACGCTGTCTCTCTCCTAGAAATAAATAAAACATTAAAAAAAATTTAAAAAAAGGATAGGTATGAACTCTTCTTTAAATGTCTGGTAGAATTCCCCTGGGAAGCCATCTGGCCCAGGAATCTTGTTTGTTGGGAGATTTTTGATAACTGATTCGATTTCTTTTTTTTTAATTTTTTTTTAATGTTTTATTTATTTCTAGGAGAGATAGAGAGACAGCGTGAGCAGGGGAGGGCCAGAGAGAGAGGGTGTCACAGACTGAAACAGGCTCCAGGCTCTCCAGGCTCCGAGCTGGCAGTCAGCACAGAGCCCGACGCGGGGCTCGAACCCACGAACCGCGAGATCATGACCCAAGCGAAACTCGGACGCTTAACCGACTAAGCCACCCAGGCGCCCCATGATAACTGATTCGATTTCTTTGCTGGTCATGGGTCTGTTCAAATTTTCCTCTTTCTTCCCTTTTCAGTTTTGGTAGTGTATTAGTTTCCTGGAATTTGTCCATTTCTTTCAGATTGCCCAGTTTGTTGGCGTATAATTTTTCATAGTATTATCTTATAATTGTGTGTATTTTTGTGATGTTGGTTGTGATCGCTCCTCTTTCATTTGTGTTTTTATCTATTTGGATCTTTTTTCTTTTTAATTAGTCTGGCTAGGGGTTTATCAATTTTGTTTATTCTTTTAAAGAAAAAGATATTATCTACTGGCTGTGTGTGTATCATTTATTTCTGCTCTAGTCTTTATTATTTATCTTCTTCTGCTGGCTTTGGACTTTATTTGCTGCTGCTTTTCTAGCTTCTTTAGGTGGGAGGTTAGGTTGTGTATTTGGTACCTTTCTTGCTTCTTGAGATAGGCCTGAATTGCAATGTGCTTTCCTCTTAGGACTATATTTGCTATATCCCAACAGGTTTGAATTGTTGTGTTTTCCTTTTTATTTGCTTCCATGTATTTTTTTAAAATTTCTTCTTTAATTTTCTGGTTAACCTATTCATTCTATAGTAGGATGTTCTTTAACCCCCATGTATTTGAGGACTTTCCAAATTCTTTCTTGTGGTTGATTTCTAGTTTTATAGCGTCATGGTAAGAAAATATGCATGGTATGATCGCTATCTTTTTGTACCTGTTGAAGGCTGATTTGTGACCCATATGTGATCTATTCTGGAGAATGTTCCATGTGCACTTGAGAAGAATATGTATTGTGCTGCTTTAGGATGAAATGTTCTGAATATATTAAGTGCATCTAGTCTAGTGTGTCATTCAAAGCCATTGTTTCCTTGTTGATTTTCTGCTCAGATGAACTGTCTATTGCTGTAAGTGCATGTTAAAAGTCCCTTCTTTTTACGGTGTTATTATCAATGTCGATTTTTAAATCTTTGTGATTAATTGATTTCTATATTTGGGTGTATCAGGTTGGGGGCATGAATATTTACAATTGTTAGATCTTCTTGATGAATAGACTCCTTAATTATGATGTAATGCCTTTCTTCATCTCTTGTTACAGCCTTTGTTTTAAAATGTAGTTTGTCTGATGTAAGTATGCTTACTCTGGTTTTCTTTTAACATCCATTGTCATGATGGTTGGTTCTCTATCCCCTCTTTTCAATCTGCAGGTGTCTTTTTGTCCAAAATGAATCTCTTTTAGGCAGTATATAGATGGATCTTGTTTTTTAATCCATTCTGATACCCTATGTCTTTTTATTAGAGCATTTAGTTCTTTTACATTCAGAGTGATTACTGAAAGATACGAAAATAGTGCCATTGTGTTACCTTTAGAGTTGGTCTTTCTGATTATGTTCTCTGATTCTTTGTAGTCTTTGTTACTTTGGTCTTCTTTCCCTTTGTTTTCCATTCAGAGAGTCCTCCTTGAAATTTCTTGCAGGGCTGGGTTAGTGGTCATGAACTCCTTTAGTTTTTGTTTGTCTGGGACACTCTATCCTTCTATTCTTAATAGCAGCCTTGCCTGATAAAGAATTCTTGGCTGTATGTTTTTCCCATTCAGCACATTGAATATTTTCTACCATTCCCTTATGGCCTGCCAAGTTTAAGTGGACATGTCTTCTGGTAACCTTATGAGTCTAGTTTTATAAGTTAAGGAACTTTCATCCTAACTCCTTTCAGTATTCTCTTTTATCTTTGTATTTTGCAAGTTTCACTATGATATGCCATGGTATTAACCTGTTTTTGTTGATTTTGAAGGGAGTTCTTTGTGCCTCTTTAACTTGAATGCCTATTTCCTTGCCTATATTAGGGAAGTTCTCAGCTATAAATTGTTCAAATAAACCTTCTGCCCTCTTTCCCCATTTTTCTTCTTCTAGGACTCCTAATGTACAGATATTATTTTGTTTTATGAATCACCCAATTATCTAAGTCTCCTCTCATGATCTAATAATTTTCTTTCTCTCTTTTTTCAGCTTCATTGTTTTCCATAATTTTATCTTCTATTTCATCTATTCTTTCCTCTGCTTCTTCAGTCCTCATTGTGACTGTATCCAGTTGGTTTTGCATCTCAGTTATAGCATTTTTAAATTAATCTTGACTAGTTTTTAGGTCTTTGATCCCTGTAGCAAAGTTTTCTCTAGTATCTTCTCTTCTTTCTTCAAGTCTAGCTACTAGTCTTATGACTCTTGTTCTAGATTCTTGTTCAGATATATTGCTTATACCTATTTTTAACAAGTCCCTGACTGTTATTTCCTCTTGACCTTTCTTTTTGGGAAAATTCACCCATCTTGTCATTTTTTCTAGTTTCTGTCTTTTGTGTGTTTTAAAATCTTGTTATGTTTCTTGCACCTGAGAATACTGCTCTATTAAAAAGGGGTCATATGGGGCACCTGGGTGGCTTAGTCGGTTAAGCGTCCGACTTTCGCTTAGGTCATGATCTCGCGGTTTGTGGGTTCGAGCCCCGCGTCGGGCTCTGTGCTGACTGCCAGCTCAGAGCCTGGAGCCCATTTCAGAGTCTGTGTCTCCCTCTCTCTCTGACCCTCCCCTGCTCACGCTGTCTCTCTCTCTCCTAGAAATAAATAAAAAATTAAAAAAAAAAGGGGTCATAAACTGTTCAGGGCTTTGTAATTCAGGAAGTGTTTTCAATATATGCTGTGTGCACTCTGCTGTTGCATTTTTGCTGCTGTTTCCCACTGGTCAGTCTTCTGCAGAGCTCCTTCTTGCTCATAATGGGGAAGTGTTTGGACCTTTCACTAGATGTGCTTTGATTTATTTGTTGAAGTAGGTCTGGAAAAAGGGAGGGGGAGTGTGATCCAAAGAAAAGAGAAAAGGAAAGGAAACAAAGAAAAAAAGAGAATAAAGAACTATAAGGCTGATTCCAAAGAAAAAAAGAATGACAAGGAACTACAGGTATCCTGTGGAAGCACTCAATTTTTAGTGCACTTGGTGCATGAAAGTGCTTGCTGCACTAGTCTAATGGAGGAGAGGCCCATTGCATTAAGTCAGAGTCAGTCTTATCCAGTAAATGAGCAGTTGGCAGGCATGGAGTGGGAGTGGGGGGATGTGGGCTTTGCTGTAAGAGGGTCCAAACTCCAGTGGGGGCAACTGTGTTGCTCTCTGAAGTCCTACTGTGTTGATGTTGGGGGAAAATGGCCCCACCCCAATCTCTCATCCCCAGACTGGGGATTCCTCACCCCTGCTCTTCAGGCAGCCCTCACAGAATAGTGAAGGCAGTCAGTTCACTCTTTGCCCTAACTCCCCTGCATTTTTTCTTTGGTGTGTGGCTGGAATTCAAAACCTGAAGTCTTAAAGGACCTGACACCATGCAGATCTGCTTCCCTCCTCCAGAACAGATGCTGTCCATAGTGTGTCTGAAATTCTTTGTCTCTAGTAACAGTCCTACACCTGCACAGTGTGTGGAATCTGTGGTGCACAGTATGCACATCTATGCACAGTATGTGGAATTTATGCTAAAAGCAGCAAAGGTTATATTCCCTCTGGGGTATGCCTCTGTCCCCTGCTGATGAAAAACCATCATAGGCTGGTGCCTACAGGGTCTTATGTCTTTGAGGAGCAATATACCCTCTTCCAAAAGTACTCCAGCAAGGGGACTATTCTCTCCCAGTGCACTCTGGAGATCACTACATCATTCTATGTACTCCAGGACTAACTCCCTCCACCCCAGGAGCACACACTAAAGCTCCACTCCTGGGAAAGTCTCACACTTCTAAAACCTCAGAGTTTGAGCTCCAAACACTGTTTGAAAAAAAAGAAAAAGAAAAAGAAAAACACATGTAACAGTCATTACTTCTTGCTTCCCCAATCAGTGGTCCATAGAGGTTTTCCTCTTGTGCTGACTCTATGCTATACTTTCTCAACCCCTCTCTCTTTCTCTTCCTTTTTGTCTCTCCATCGAAAGGTTTCCCTCCTGTGGCACTGCCATTTTTCTCTTCCCCAATCGACTTCCACACACCTGCTACACTGTCTCCCTCAAACTGTGGAAATCCTTCTGCCATCCCATAGATCAATTTCCTGGGTGTTTGAAGTGATCTGACCTCAATACAGCTGCGTTTGAGGGTGGAGGAAAGCCCAGGTTCCCCTATTTCTCCACCATCTTAGCTCCTCCCTAAATCTAAGTAGAATATAGAGAAAAGGGAGTTCTCATACATTGTTGGTGAGAATATTAATTGAAACCATCTTTTTGGGAAACAAAGTTGGAGATGTGCATACTCTGTGATTCTCCAATTCCCCATTTCAGGATAGATAGATAGACAGACAGATAGATGGATGGATGGATGGATGGATAGATAGATAGATAGATAGATAGATAGATAGATAGATAGATAGATAGACAGGCTCTTTGCAGTCTTGTTTACTGCAGCTAAAATAGGCCTCATCTTAATTATTCACTGAGAGAGGTGGGTTAATACATTATTATAAACTCACACGATGGAGTCCCATACAACAAAGTGAACTGAATAGAAATTAGTCATGAAGGTTCATTTCCAAAAACTAAAAAAAATGTTTAGGAGGAAAAAAAGCCAGATGTTTCCTTATTTTCAATCAATGTGCAGAATTTGTCCTGGAGCTTCTCTGCCACAGAATCCATACTGTGTTCCCTATTACAGGATTTAGATATGTTTCAAAGATTCTGTTTTCTGGATTTGACTAAACATGGACATTTCCTGTGAATACAGAGATCCTGAAAATATAATCTCTGAAATTCTCTTTCTTTAAAATAGTGACTGTAATTTATTCACCAAAGGTGTCTGTCTAGTGAGCTTTCTAGGCACATCACAGCTTTTCATCTTACTAATTTGACTCTGCCAAATTAACTATACTCCTTTCTTTATGGATGGTATCATTTCTCCAGCATTAATTTGAAAGATAACCTCTGCTTTTCTACCTTTTTGTCCTACTGAACATCTTTGTTTTTATCAGCAAGCCTCTTGTGAGTTCTTCATTTCTCAATGAATTTGAGTAGTAACTGTCTCTCAAACTCTTTCTGATAATTATCTTAAGCCTCTTTGGGAATTATTCTGAACCCTGTGCCCTCAAGGCTGAAAACAGAGTAAACAAGAAACATCAGTTCTGTTGACTGAGTAATTTTAGCTGCTTCTAATAGTTCCCACATTGGATTATCCCTATCCTTAAGAGAAGCAAGATTTGGTCATCTTTCACAAACATAAATCAGACATGTTGTCTCTCAGCTGGTAAACTAATCTGCATTCAGATGAGAAGAAATGGGAGTTATTTTATATCTTACAATTATTCAGAGGACATGCTTGGAAAAAATGCATAATAAGCTATTTCTGTAGATCTTAAACATGCCTTTATAGTCACTGGAAAAACTTGTTCAGATTTTGCATTTTTGAATGTATTCACCAAAAAGTGGAAGTTTCTTTTGATTTCTAAGAACCTGTTTTGCAATCTGAGTAGTTTTCTTCTAGATTGCTCTGATTTTAGCTAAAAACTTCCCTGAGCCTTTCAGACCAGTTAAACAAGGTGAGATGAGGCATTACAAAATCATCTGATGAACTTAATGAAACTAGACAATCAATCAGACTTTAAAAGACAAAAAAGACTTAAAAAGGCTCTTCTCTTTAGAGTATGGTTTCCTCTTGATTTCTGAATGATTTATTTCCCCAAAACAAAATGTCTCAGTGTTCAAAAAAAGTTGAAAATGTCCACCAGAGATACAAATACTTGCACTGCATAATTGTCAAACACCCAGAATTTGGGTAACATCTGGATTACTGTATCTCAAAATCAACATCTGTCCATGTATATACATTTTTGTGAAAAAAAATTTGTTTCTCTATTATTTGTTATTTTCAGTGAATCCCTTTGATGATTGACAGTGTGCATATTCAGATATTCATTTTGAGAACACATGACACCACAGTGATTGTACCAGTTTCCATCAGGAATCTGGACAAATAAATATAACAGCATAGGGCATAAGGTAATCATTCTTTTTCTTAGCCGTCACAGCTATAGGCTGTGCAATATTAATCATAAAAGCAGATACTCTAACCTGAATCTTTCAGGACACAGAGCCTCCCATGATGTTAGGGTTTTAAAAAAGCTTTGAGAAAAGACAACAATTATTTTGAATCTATCATGATGATTTAGTATTACCAAATACAACAATTAACAAAGAACAAATTTCCTTTTTCTAATAGTTGCAATGGAGTTGCTGAGAATATGATAAAACATGAGAATATATTATTTACTTGCATATATTCTGTCTCATTTTCTAATTTATTGTATTTTAAGATGAGAATGTTTAGAAACATGCCAGTATGGTGAATGATACCATATATTGAGCAAACACAATGGTTCAGGACTTGCTAATAGAAGTGCCTTCTTGCAACCTACAACTTCATTATATTTTCATTGCATCCCTCATAGTTAACAGAGTAATCTATCCATTTTGCTCCTTGGTTTAGAAACCTTCAGTGAGTCCTCACAAATTTCAGTATTAAATCTATCTTCTAGACTGCCATACAAAGCACTTTGTATCAGTCAGTTTAAGTGGTGTTATACAAAGAAACAAATGGCCCCAAAATCTCAATGACTTACAGTAACAGAGATTTATTTCTTCCTCATGGTACATGCCATTACATGTTGACTGCAGTGCTCCAAATTATTTTTATTCTTGAAGTCATCTGAAGGAGCAAACTCTATCTTGGCAGGCCATGAAGAGAAAATATATGTAGTAGAATATACACTGAATTTTTTAAGCTTTGGTAGAAGTAATGATCATAACTTTTGTTCTTATGTTATTGGCTAAAGGAAGTGACATAGAGAATGGAGTGGAGTATAACTATGGAGTTTATACTCCATAATATCAATGGGTATTGATATTCTTAGGGATATCCTCTTGAAGGGAGGGATGCTGAGGGGAGAAACAAAAATCTAATCCATCACACTCTTCACGAGCTTATTTTAATGTCTGTTAACCAAAACTATTATTATCTTTCACAATTTGCTATCTCCTTGTTGTGTTTGCACATAGATCTGAAAATTTAAATCTGCAAGAACTCCTTGTTTTGATTTTCTTCCTGGCAACTTTTCTATTCCTTTTTTAGAAGCTATAAGATCTAAAAAGGTCCTTTTAGCACCAAGAATCTATGTGGCATATTTAGAATTACTTTTACTGGGAAATTTCTGCTGTGTGCATAACACTTTTTCATTATAGACTTCACAGTAGCCACAGTTCTGAATATCAGTGAATGTCTGGTGTTCATGCAATATGTTTCACAGCTTCCAAAGTTGAAGGCTCCTAATTTGGAAACAGTACCATATTTGTTTTATTATACAGTGGGGCAGGGCAATTAAATAGAAGACTAATAGATACCTGATTTTGCTTCCATTTGAAGGCAAATATATTTATTTGTTGATTTCCCTAATATGGGGAACAAATCTACCACTGCACTTCTTCAAGCAGAAGATTTTCTCGTAGGTCATGTGGACTCAGTATCAAATGATCACTATATAATTACTGTATTTTTTATATGCTAATATAGTGTTTTGTGTATTAACATAATATGTTGCTTTGTGTATTATTAAGCATATTACTCATTTTTTTTTACATGTAGCAACTCCTGAGTAGTTATTCTGTCTTCCTTAAAGTAATAGCTGCCACTTGTGTCCAGTCTAGTTTAGCAGTCTTGTACTTCCATGAGAATATTTTGGTGGTCTCCAAACCATTCTTTATCACATGGAAAAGATACCATTTTAATTGTAATCATTAAAGTTCTCCTGTCACAGGAATATAGGGACAAAGAGTTGGAGATATTAGACAGAAATGTTAACATTAAAAGACTGGAATACTCTTGGTCTTCTCCCATACTTCTGGGAATTTCTCAGGATTTCCATCTCTGGGGGCTCTAGTTGGCTCTAGAATTTCATAAACCTGAGCATATCTGAAGTTTAAAGGCTCTCGTGGTCTTCTACATTTTGAGGAAAGATGAGAACTAGCCGAACTGCCAGCTGCTGGTAAAAACCAGTAGGTTTGTTAAATACACGATGAATGTCTTAAATGATGACGTTTGAGAGCTGAAACGAACTCTAGAAATGATCCAATCTGGAGGGTCCTAAACACAGCTGCACATCTGAATCACCTTGGCAGATTTAAAAATTACAGAGCTGCAGTCAAAACTGCAGAGATGCTAATTTTGCAAATCTTGAATGTGGAGCAAAGAAGACTTAGTCATTGAATCCAAGCCTCTCTTTACACTCACTCTACCAATCTCTTCTGTTATCTTCCCACAGTATCCAACTCAGAAAGCTATAGAGAGCCGATGCATAATAAATGTGACTGAATGACATCTAGTATAAATTCAGAATACATTTTTACTGACAGTATATCCCATGCTTGTCTTGTAAGAAGACAGGCAACTGGGATATTCTTCCGATATGTAACATTTAAGTCGGCTTCTTTAGTTTTGATGGATATGTCTTGTTCCTCCCTACTGGTTCTCACTTAGGTTCCAGAGTCAGAGAGTAGCCTGAATACCATCCCACTACCACCACCAAAAAATAAAAAATCTGGGGAAAACTTCTATTA
>NW_027527939.1:2530122-2774302 GCF_008692635.1 Crocuta crocuta | reverse complement strand
ACCATACTCAGCCAAAAAAAAAAAAAAAAAAAAAGAATGCTCATAAATACCTTGGGGTATCTTTCAACTCCCCATCCCAATAAAAAACAATTCAACCTTCTAATTCAATGTAATAAACAATTTTGAGCACCACTATATGCCAGATACAATGCTAGGTGATGGAATATCTGATGAAGAGCATGAAAAATCACAGCAGAAGACTGAGCTAGTTTTAATCCTATCAGCACCCTTCCTCCTCACTCCCAGCTTAATTATGTGCACCTAACACATTCGGGGATGCAATGTCAATGCCTGGATGCTCTTTACTTCCAACGCCTTTATCTCTTTCAAAGTTGCATTGAGCAAGTATCTCTTTTTACTCTGCCCTCTGGTATACCTTTCTATGCTTTCCCCAGGACCCAATGTACTTTTCTTCCCTCAATTCTGCTTATGAAATCTAACATGTTTTATCTGGTTTCTGGTTTTTTTGCCTTTTGAAAGTATTTACATTTAATTCTTAAATAGTTACCTAGAGGAGAATACTACCACCTCCTTTTTAAAAAGAATTGGAATTAAATTGAAAGTTTCTGCCACACAGATTCAAGTAGTCATGTTGCAGACACCGCTGACTACCCAGCAGTAGTCTAGTTAATTCTTAGGTGCCATATTGACTGATTCCAGGATAAATTTGTTTTTGTTTCATTCTCTTGGCATTCTTTGTGTCTTGCCATCACTTTTAGCCAAGAGGCATCAGTGCATAATTGTTATCACTTGATCTTAGGTGAATTTGGTTACTTCTGTTCATATTGTCATCACATCAACTGAATTATGTGTGTAGTTACACACATATTATTATATGTGTGTAGTTAGTACAGCTCAAGATTGTTGTAATTCATCATCGAAATAAAAAGTATATATAAGTACAATACTGGGCACAGAAAAACATGATATATGGTAACATTCTAGGTGTAAACAAGTATCTAAAAGTATTCTTGCAATGATTATCAAGTAAATATTCTAAGTGGAAAGAAAATCATGCCATAGTTTCATTGGCAGGAGACTTTTCTTTTATAGGGATATATAAAATGATGTGTTTATATGATACTCAATTTTGTTGGAGGAGATATTATGACAGCATAGCCCATTCTCCAACTTTGCCTACCAATTAACATCACCCTGTAACTTAGCTGTACACATAGAGATACAAAAGTTATTTAGTTGATATTTTGAAAAAAAAACATCAAGTGCCTTTAAATAGGCAAACTTAACTGACTGATACTTTCTTTCTCATTGGAATGGGGGCTTGGATGCTGAACCTTGAGTACCCTTTTTAAGACCACGTGACCCTGAATACATGATAAGAATGACAGGAAAGATAGAAGCAGACTGAATATTTTATGATTTTGTGGGGCCAAGATACCAGCTCTAGTCTTCTTACCTGCAAACTCCTTGGTGCATGAGAAAAATAAAACTCTTAATTTTTACTATTTTTCAGGTGTCTATAAATTACAGCTGATGACAAATATTGACTCTACACAGAATCAAATGCATAACATGAAATTTATAAAACTTTTAATAGCTCCCAAACAGAATTATTTCCAGATAACCCAGTAAGAATGGTTTTCTGGGACACTTTACTCTTTTTAAATTTATGTAAGTAATATATGACCATTGTATTTGAATACAGGTAAGTAAATTGAAAATAAATTAACACCATCTAAATTACCTCTCAAAGATTACTAATTAACATTTCTATTCTAAATATTAAATATAAACATAAATATTAAAATCAAACTTTTATAAAATGAGTAAATATATATGTGTTGTAATCAAAGTGAATGATTTAAAGGTGTTCATTGTACTAAGTGTTCGTTGTTTTTTTCCAATTTTCAGTAGGCTTAAAAATTTTTCAAATTAGACATTCAGATCTCTAATCTGCATACATATATGTATGTATATATAACTTTGTAGATTATCCAGAACATTTGATGGACAAATATCACAGTTGGAGAAACTTTGGCACTTCCCTCAGCGCTTCTTTGGGCAGGTTCAGGGTTCCCACCCTGAAAACCAAATATCTTACTCTGCATTTCACTGAGCCTTGCCCCATAACTATCTTCACACAGAGACTTGAAAAAAGTTTTATTTATTCCTTTCCCCTATCCTAGAAATAACATCCCTCAAACATACAGCCACTACCCAGTTTAAAAACGGAAATGCATATTCTGACAGTGCAGAGGTGAGTTATACTATAGGACTAATTAGAATCCTTTGAATTTCAATGAAAGAAGAGAAATTGCTGTAATGAGACAGAATTATCAGAAAAAGCCTGCTCTTAAGTATATTCAAATTTGATAAGTGAAATGACTTTCAGTATGTTGTTTAGGAATCCCATAGTAGAGCATTAATGAGCTAGTCCCCACAGCTGATTACAAGTCAGTACTAGCAAGGGATGTAATTAAAGTCTCAGATGTTTCGATTTTCACAAATAGAAGTTTGTCCTCCCTTGGTGCCTTTTATCCATGCTCAGAGTTCTTTGCAATTATTAGCTCTTTAGTCCTAGTGGATTTTTTAATTTAATTGTAAATTAGTAGACCCTACAGAGTTAAATATAAAACAAACAGAATGTTAATAGTCCATTTCATGAATATATATACCAATGGCTCAACCTTTATTATCTCAACATATACATTAATACTACCAGTAACTTCACCTCTCCTCTAAAGCACAATTTCATGCTTCTCACATATCAGTACTACACAGAATTTGTTTCAACTTCAAAATTACTTTCTTGTTGGTATTTTTTTTAAACATGCCATTTGAAAGTTGAGGTTTTTGTAGAATTTCTACATATATTCATCCTACTCCTTTGGTATATTAGTATAGAAAAATCTGTCATATAAGTTGTGGGCAAAAAATAGAACATTTTCATCAAGTATTACTGAGATATCATTTGATTTGCCAGGGATCTTACATTAACATTATTTCCATTAATACCTTCAACCTGGGAAGGAAATCATGGGCATATCTAGTGTTTCTAGGGGCCTGAGAAATACCTGGCCTTGTGCAGAAGTTGAGAGACTAAGACAAAGATTGATCACATGGATCAATGGTGATATGAACCTTGATCCCCCTAAAATTGAGAGAAGATAAAGAACCATATTGTTGATACCTGAAGTTTATTCTAAACAGCTTCCATTCATCTCCCAACTCGAACTTAGCTCCTGAGAATTGCCAGTTCCTCAGTCTGCTCCAGTGCTGTCATTCCTGGTATCATAAGCCTGGAATGATTCCTTGTATTGCTTTCACCTGATTGTGGTGATTGGTTCATGTGTTAGTTTCCTGGTACTTACAAGGTACCACAAGGTAGGTGGCTTAAACAACAGAAAGTTATTGTCTTACATTTCCAAGATCAAGGTGTTAACAGGGTTAGTTACTTCTGGAAGCTGTGAAGGAGAATCTATTCCATGTATTTCCCTTAGCTTCTTAGATTGTTTGCTGGGAACCTGTGGCATTTCTTGGGTTTTGCTGTATCACTCCAATCTCTGCCTTCATTTTTACACATTGTTTTCTTTGTGTGCCTGTTTCCAGATTTTCCCTTTTTATCTTTTTATTTTATTTTTTAGGTTCATTTATTTATTTTGAGAGAGAGTTAGCATGTGAGAGCAGGGCTGGGTAGAGAGAGAATCTGAAGCAGACTCTATGCTATGAGTGTGGAGCCAGATGTGGGGCTCCATCTCACAAACCAAACCATGAGATAATGACCCAAGCTGAAATCCTGAGTTGGATGCCTAACCGACTGAGCTACCCAGGCACCCCCAAATGTCCCCTTTTTAAAAGGACACCAGTCTTATTGGATTAGGGATTCACACTGCTCCCACAAAACCTAATCTTAATCTGCATGACCCTATTTTCAAATAAGATAACTTTCACGGGTACTGGGTGTTAGGACTTCAACAAATGAATATGGAGGGAACACAGTTTAATCCATAACAATCCAACATAAGTGATTTAAGCCATTAAGATTCAATGAAGTTCAATAAAAATTTCTTTGTGAATCCTCAGATTTATTCTCAATTCTTTTTTTTTTCTCCGCTACATAAGAGCATGCAGGGACTGATGCTGCTGCAGTCATCTTATAACCCCTGGGTGGGAGTGGGGTTTTGCAGAAAATATGTCTAACACTGTGGAAGCAGAGCCAAGAAATGGAGATAGAAATGTCGATTTCCTTCTTATTGAACACTGGGTAAAACCATAACTGAAGTAATTGTTCGGTTATATGAGCTAGAATGTATCCTCCCCATATGCCTGTCTTAAGGTCACTTTCTGCCCATTACCAAGGAAATAGAGTCATAAAGAATATGATCAAACAGTGTGGTTAAGGATGGATTATCCATGGGAGCTGCAAGAAAAAGGGTGATAGAATGAATAATTCCCTTCTGCTTTTGTATTATTTTAGATCTGACTCAATTTGATGAGTTCCTCCACAGGAATATGTAATACCTCAAAAGCATAAGGAATCTAATCATTCTGCTCTATGAAATATTGAATCCCTTCACATAAGAGGAATACACAAAGGCAGTTTCCTATAACAACAAATCTCCCAGCAAATGATCAAGCTATGTGTTTCCAGATGTTGGGCCTATGTCTTGTTGGAAAGAAAAAGACAATCAAGCTAAGGGCCAGAGGATTAGTACAGAGCTAACAGGATCAGAGGTCAAATGCAGACATTTCCAGTGACACAGAAAAGTGGTCTTTAATCAGAGATAGTGTCTAAACAGAAGAATTAGAAATGCAGGTTAATTCCAAGAGAAAACTGTTCTTGGAGAAAGGATGGGAGCTTGACTTCCAAAATGCATAGTAGTGACGATGGTATATAAGGCTAGGTAGGATTATCTCTGAGAAATATTTGGGAACCTGAATGAAGATTCATCTTCCAAAAACATGGCAGATAATAACAAGTCAGGCAAATGTGTTGTGGCAGATTCTTCCACAAGTGTTATGGACGATGAACCTTCAGAATAGTGTTGGCACTCTATCACTTGTATACCTTAGGAACCCAAGAGCACCAGATAGTCTTCTTATTATCCCTTGTGGTGTAATACTATCTCTAGTGGTGTGGTAGTGATGTGATATAGCCACAGAGCAGACTTCTACCCCAAATCATCATTGAAGTGTCTGATATCCCCACTGTAATTTCCATATCTTGTTCATTTGCTAAATGTACACCATAGATTTGGGAGTTAATTAGCTTCTCACTGGTCATAGGGGAAATACAAAACAATTGCTCAGTAGGAACAGAAGGGGGGAAAGCCATGGGCAGGGATAAGAAATTGACAATATGGGAGCAAGGGAGCTGTCATTGTACAGACTTCCAATGTAAGAAGCATAACTTCATGTTATTTGTGGTAATTCAGAGAACTGTGGAAATATTTCAACACATAAATAAGAGTATTCAGCATTGGGAATCTTACACCTCTAAACTTCAAACTCACTGTAGAACAGAACAGCATCCTCTTGGATACATGCATGATTGTATTGGACAACTTCATGCCTTGTCTCTGGTCTTGGACTACCTTTTAATCTGGCCATTGTGTAACAACTATCTTCATGTAAATGTGCAACCTGAGAGCACGTCACCTTTGCCTGTCTGTGTGCCTTCTGTTTTGTGCTCCAAGTCTTTGACATTGTGGTGTGGGATGCTTGTGGGAACCAGGTAGCACTCACACATGGACATACTGGAGTGCTAGGGAATAAACATCTGATGAGGCAATCCTTGACTAATTTGAATCTGGAGCTTATGCACAAATGTTTTCCTCTTCTTTCCTTCCAGTGAACAATTTTGAGGCCCATTCTACATTGCTTCTCAGAAGATCTAGCATAATCTAACTCCAGTGCTTACAGCAGTGACCAAGTCAAGAACACATCCTTGTACTGGCTTTTCTTCCTTCCATGCTTCACTCCCCGACTTCTAGTCTCTGGGATTACCTCCTCACAAAATTACCTGCACTCAAGCCCTCTCAGAGTCTAATTTCTGGAGGGGAATCTAGACTAACAAAATAAGCTCCTGGGTTCTCTTTTTGTTTTACAGCTAGAATCCCATTGTGGTTCAGGGTACTTACTTATCGCTGTAAATCCCTAAATCTTTTTGTAGTAGAGGACACTAAAAAGCCTCTGCTGTGTGAGAAGCAACAGATCACAAATCAAAACTGGCAATTGAGAGTTGTGCTTATATTTAACATTTTTTACTGTTTATTTTCTCTATAATGTGTGTCCTGATCAGAAGCCATGAGGCTCTGAACTTACACCATGGTTGCAATAACAAATGGATGATGAAAGATACTGTACTTGGATTACCCAAGGGGCCTTCTAGAATTTTGTATATCTTTTGTGAACCAAATGTTAAGTCAGACCAATTCAAAGTCTAAGTTTGATAATTGGCTTACTTTTTATGTAGATTCACTTCTTGGAGTATGTGGAAGAATGAATGGGAATAGCAGGTGATGGTAGGAAATACTTACCTAAAATCTTCTGTTCTCAAATTTGCTTGTATATCAGAATCACCTGGAGAAAATTTTTTTTTCTGTTTTAATTTTGTTTATTTGTTTTTTAATATAGTTTATTGTCAAATTGGTTTCCATACAACACCCAGTGCTCATCACCAGTGCCCTCCTCAATGTCCATCACCCACTTTCCCCTCTCCCCTACCCCCCATCAACCCTGTTTGTTCTCAGTATTTAAAAGTCTTTTATGGTTTGCCTCCCTCCCTCTCTGTAGCCTTCTTTCCCCTTCTCCTCCCGCATGGTCTTCTGTTAAGTTTCTCCAGATCCACATTTGGGTAAAAACATATGGTATCTGTCTTTCTCTGCCTGGCTTATTTCACTTAGCATAGTACCCTCCAGTTCCATCTACATTGCTGCAAATGGCCAGATTTCATTCTTTCTCATTGCCAACTAGTATTCCATTGTATATATAAACCATATTTTCTTGAATGTGCTTTTGTGAATGAAGAAAAAGTGATGGAAATAAATAACCAATGAAAATTTTAATAAGCGATTTATCAATAAGCAAATTGATCTCTTGACATAATTTTTGTTGGATATATTCTTTAGCTAAGAGATTTTTTCTGACATGACTAATTTAGATGAGGTTTTTTTGAAAATAAAGTTAATTTATAGAATTGTAAAACATGAATTGTGACTGTAGCGTTCCTTTACCTCTCTGTGGCAGAAATATGTAGTTTCCATGGAAATTCAAAAGAAACTACAACTATTGGTGGATTCAATCAAACTGAATGAAAACTATAAAAAAATAGGAAAACTACTAATCTGAAGTTTCCATCCATTTACTGATTCAGTCCACAAGTATTTATTTAGTACTAAACAACTAAAGTGTTGTCCTAAACAGTAGGAATATCCAGTATTAAAAATAAAATAGAACAAAATTCCTGCCTAACTAGGGACTTATATTTTATATCTTTTGCTTATGCTTTTTATTAGAAAAATCTCTGTGATATTACAAAGGGTAACTGAGAATTACTTATTGTTGCTTGTCTGAATATAATGTCAAAGCAGAAATGCATCTGAAATATGGTGCAACCAGCAAATTACAGTACCTGTGTTTCACCTTCACCTTCTTTTTGTTTTGATTCATGGCGACACCAGCAACACTTGCAAGTGCACTGGACTTATGGAAATTGTTCTGTGTCTTGAGACTACAGAGCGTATGCTGCACCATTGATATAATTTATGAAACCATCTCATCTGAGCTGCCTCTGTGAAAAATTGTGATATCTCATTTGGCTATATATCTGATATTCAGAAAGTTTCAATAGAGTATATTTTAAATGATGTATTTGGCTAGTATTAAACTGAGATAAACTGTAATAAGGATCTCTGAGAAATTAGAGTCAAATGAGCAATTTAAGAAGAAATTTAATTTTCTGAAAGCCAACTTCATAATGAGTCTGATCCAAGCCCTTGGATCTCTCCAAACGCAATGATTCAAGTTCAGTCTCTTTTGTATAATGTTGTTTTGCCTGTGACTGATTCTTTTACATTTGAGAATCCCTTATTGGTGTCATTTAGTCTCAGAAAAAGAACGCTATGACTCATTAGTGGAGTTTAGGGGCCTCAAAGGAGTGGACAGTCTTGTTTGTGAAGGGCAGAAGCAAAGCATAGTCCAGAATAGTCCTGTACCCAAAACAGGGCATGTGTAGGGTACTCTAAAATTGGTATTAGAAAAATAATAAGAAGAAGAAAAAGAAAGGGAAAGGAAAGGAGAAATAAAATCCACAATAAAAGTGTCTCTGAAACAAAGGATGAATAATGACCATGCATTTTGGCCACTATGGAAAAAGCAGGATTTTTGACAAGCCCTTTTTATCCTCATTTTTTTCTTCCGTTTCTTTCTTCTCTCTTTTACCTTCTCCTCTACTTCCTCCTCCTATTCATTCTTCATCTTTGTCATCTTCTTTCTTCCTTGAGTTAAAGAAAGAAGAAAGTTTTCTGTAATTTATTGTTGGGTCACTTTGGAATGCTCCTAAACGGGAAACTTGGCTCTCATTTTTCTTTGCAAGTTGCTTATGTTGTTGTGTCTAGGCTCTACATCATACGGCCAGTGAGAGTCAATTAAGGATATCTACATTAAGATCAGGGCCATGAAGTACATGATTATCAGACTCTTGCCACACGTTGGTCATACATGGAGGCCTAAAAACAGTGGTGGTCTAGTCAGACAAGCCTGATGGGACTAGAAGTGAAGGTTCTGACTTATTTGTTGATTTCTGATTTAAAGTATTCTCACTGTGGCTGATTTCAAGATATCAACATGATATAACTGAATTAAAAGTTAGGGAGAGAGCCATTTTGCATTCTTCATGTTTTGTGAGTGAACTTTTTCTAAAGCCCAAAATGAATGATTTTGTCATTGATGTAGGACAATTTAAGTTTAAATTTAAAGAGCATGTGTTACTATATGAAAGAAAAAGGAAATTCTAACATAAAAACTGCTTAGGGAGTTTTTTGTAAACGTTTTAACTGAAATTGGGGCAACTATAATCTCCCTACTAAACGATAAGGGGAACTGGACTAAAATTTCCTGGGACTATTATTTCTAGTCTCCAAGATTAGACACTAATAGAGCCTTCTATTATCCAATGTTGTCTTATGTTGGTATCAGCAGTTACTTGCTCTGTCATTTATCTCAGAATATTTTTCCTTTTTCTTCAAGTGTAGGACTTATCTAGCTTTGGATACCATCTGATTTATTTAGAAATAAATAGAGAAGTCCCTAGGTGATACATCAATACCCAGATATTCAGAGAATCCAGATCCACCTAGAAATACTTCAATGCTTAGGTCAATAAAAGTTTCCTAAGATTCTCCAAGGTCAGTGGCTATCTATTTTCTCTATATCACATAGGACTTAAAGGAGCTGCAACTTCTAACGTAGGACAGAGATGAGGAAAGAATTCTCTAATACATTAGCACTTTCACAAAACTTTGGTCTAATTCATCTGTTATCACATGCTAAATAGAAATATTTAAGAAGCTGATGTTGATTATTTAGTCATAACTTTTTCATATGAATCTCCATCCATGAGATATATGTCTTCATATGTAACAAAGTATTTTCACTTAAAATTCTGTTGCCCCTTCCCACTTTTCACCTAGGTATGACTATTAGGTAATAGGATAATGGAAAATAGAATGATGATTCTCTTAAATATTCAAATATGTCATGACACCAAAAGGCTATCTTAAATAATTTGAAGCAGATTCATAATCTGAACAAAAAGACCAATTCTAAGACGATTTAGTATCAGGAATCATTTGGTTCATAGAGATTTCTAAAACCTACTTAGTAACATGAGAAATATGTATGTTAAAATATTATTTAAAATATAAGAGTAAAAATCATATGTAGTCTACAATCCAGGTCTCATGCATAAGCTATAGAAAATATGCTGTAATATTGTTATAGTTGAACTATGGATATTTCAGATTTTTATTTTTTATATTATATAAAATTTTAGAAATTAAATCCCTTGGTTTATAATAAAAAATCATCAAAAGCAAACAAAAATCTTCAAAATTTTGGCTTTATCTCTATTTGAGGATATTTGAATTTCTTTTTATCATCATCAACTTTTAAATCCTGGATCAAGAATTTAAAGCCTGCCTTTAAATTTCTCATAAAGAAGATTTATAAGGTTTTAGAAGTGAGCAGATACTACTCCCCATGATTTCTATTCATCCCCCAAATTAAAACGCTCCGTATCCCTGAGTCAGAATTTCTGATGACTTAATTTTTCAAGAAAAGTAGGGCAAAAGTTGATGATCAAAGGACATTTTTAGAAATCAAATGAGGTCAGAGATGACTGAGCAGCTTATCCATTCCATCTGGGAAGCCAGAGCCAACAAAAACTGTTAGATCTTGAAAACACAATTTACCAGGGGTTTTGAAGTTCTCAGAGAGTCACTTGTATCTTTATGCAGTTCAACTTGGATTTTATTCCAGGTTAAATGAAGTTATTGCCTTATTTTTTTTATTATAAAATATGTGCACATGTGCACATGTTCACAGATAAAATCAAAGTATCCTAGCATGCACAACCTAAATTCCTATTTTGCTTTTTTAAACAACTTAACATAAAAGTTTTTCTATGTTATTTATAGAAATACTAAATAGGCTTAGGTTGTTGGACCAAAAATGGAGAATTACATAAAGGAGTGAGAACCCCACCCCAAATGGGAATTGAGAGCCATGGGTTTCAGTCCCCACAGTGTCCTTGTTTGGGGTACAAGTGTGGGTACCACTTTATTTGGATTGGGAGGATGGAATGGGTAGACAAGGATTAGATTCACCTAGGAAGGGTGTTAAAATACAGATCTGAACTCTAGCCCGATATTCTGGTTGAGCACCTTGAGGTAAGACCCAAAGGTCTGTATTTTTGATGAGGACCCTGGGTGATCATGTTGCAAGAGATTCTGGGAGCACTCACTGAAAAGCAGTGTAGTAAATCACTTTTTGTTTTCAGAAATTGTTATGGAGGGGTTGGAAAAGTACAGAGACAGTAGAGGAGGTTCAGGAGAGATACTAAACTTGTCAGCACTGCCTCTCTTCAGTCCAAAAACCGAGGATAAGTGGCACAGCAGGCATAGCATAGCTGGCAAAAGGCAACAGCCATGCTCTTCAAGGCCCTTAGTCTTCACCCGCCCCCCCCGCCTCCATTTGTGTAAAGCATTCTTTTTTAAAGAAAAAAATTTTTAAGAGTTTTTTTTTTTTAACGTTTATTCAGTTTTTGAGAGAGACAGAGCGTGAATGTGGGAGGGACAGAGAGAAAAGGAGACACAGGATCCGAAGCAGGCTCCAGGCTCTGAGCTGTCAGCACAGAGCCTGACGTGGGACTAGAATTCACAGACCATAAGATCATGACCTGAGCCGAAGTTGGAGGCTTAACTGACTGAGCCACCCAGACACCCTAAAAACATTTTTGTAGTTAAAAAATTTTTAATGTTTATTTTTGAGAGAGAGAGAGAGAGAGAGAGACAGAGTGTGAGCATGAGAGGGGCAGAGAGAGAGGGAGACAGAATCCAAAGCAGCCTCTGAACTGTCAGCACAGAGTCCCACCAGGGACTCAAACTGATGGACCATGAGATCTTGACCTCAGCTGAAGTCCGATGGGTAACCAACTGAGCCACCCAATGCCCTGCATTCTCTCTCTCTCTGTTAATGTTTGTTTATTTATTTTGAGAGAGGGAGAGGCAGAGAGAGGGAGAGAAAGAATCCCAACCAGGCTCCACACTGTCAGCACAGAGCCCAACGTGGTGCTTGATCTCAAGAACTGTGTGATCATGACCTTAGTCAAAATCAAGAGTGTGAAGCTTAAATCGACTGAGCCACCTGGGCGCCTCTCAAGCATTCTTTTATAGTACCGTTGCTTTTCTGGTCTCTTTCCTTCATGCCCACTTCCCCTCACACTTCAAATTACAAGTTGAGTTTATAGAGTTCATACTGGAAGTTAGGTCCTTTGACCCCTTTCCAGAGATCTTCCTACTCCACCGTCCTTCAAATCCAGATTTTTTGGGTTCCCAAGCAATATCTCTTTCAAGAAGCTTTTGCCAGTTCTCCAGTCTGTTCTGAATTTCTACAGTAACTTCCCCACTCCTGTGTGCTTGTTTCTTTCATCATGTTTATAGTACAGTAAACTCCCTGACCATCCTTCCCTGCTACCCTGAGTTATACTGTGCCTGGCACAGTTGCTGGGACAGAATATACACACATTAATATTACATGAATTCACAATATTATGAGGGATCTTCTCTCATAATATTTTATGAATATTATTCACACACATAATATTTTATGGATTCATTCACAAATAAAGGCATTTATGGTTAAAAGGACATAACATAGTACATGTATGTAATATGGGTTTCCTCCCATTAGTTAAGCTGTTTTTTATTCATATGCCAATATTTTAAAGTTTCATTTTTTGTTTAGGGAGCATTCATAGTAATTCATCTTTTCTGAAACAGCAGGAGTATATTATTTCACGCTATTACACATACAGCTTGAGGTAGGATTTCTTTTTACATTTATTTCAATTGGTTGGCCTGATTTCCATCAGAGACTTCACTTTAAGTTGTTATTTTATCCTCTGATCAGAATAACTACTCTGTAAAGGAAAAGAAAGAAGATAGTTATGTGTATTGACACTGTGTTAAAATGCAAATACAATGCAAACTGGAAGAAGTTGAACTACCAAATAATCTGGATCATTTCTGAGTTCAGGAGAAAAATTCAAATTACTAGTGTTCTCTATAGAAAGCCACAGCAAGCCTCTGTATGCATATTCTTTGAAAGAAAAACAAGAGTGAACCGGAGGGTATTCATTCTTCATGCTTGGTTACACAGTGAGAACACACACTGACATTTTCTAACCTATTTTCAAAAACAAACTTTCATTTAAAAACATATGTATTATGCATAATTATTTCTGAACCATTTTGAGTTTCAAAGGAAACCCTAACCCCACCTTCTTAGACCCAAGCTGCCTCCATATACCTTTCATACCTGTCAATAGACCTCAAATATTTACCCTGTTTTGTTCACCTGTTGGTAGGTTTTATCCTCGGGGATTCCTTTCCCCTTAGACTAACTGAACAGTTGTATAGAATCCCTCCAGCTCCTTGCTTTCCTGTATCATTCAGATATAAGTTTTCATAATTTAATAACTTGCTAACCCTCATCTCACTGTGTTCCCTGGCCCCCAATTGCCACTCTGATTTTAACTCTTACATTCTTTCTTTGCCTTACTTCATTCCAGCTACTTTGATTTTCTTGCTCCTCCTTAGCCACTAAGCACACTCCTGACTCAGGGCCATTGGCGTGTCATCTCTGCTTACATGTTCCTCCTTTCCCCTGGAACTCAGCATAGCTTCCCTTGCTTCCTGGGGGTCTTTATACAATTGTTAGCTAATCAAAGAGACTCTGTCCTCTATTTCTTCACTCTGCTTTCTTTTTCTAAAGCATTTATCACCCACCAACACATTATTATTTGATTGCTTTATATCTATTACTGTGAATGTGATTGCATGGTAACATGAAAGCAATGACTTTTTCTGTTCTCTTCACTGCTCTTAACTTAGCACCTAAAATAGTGCCTGGCACATACTAGGTGCTCAAAAATATTTGTTAAATAAAGGAATGATTACTAGGGGGAAATAGTGAGGCAGTTTCTGTAAAGGGTAAGTGACAAAAGTTCTGAGGTTTTTAAATAGCACTTAAAATATAGTTCCTGACCTTTATTCTCGAACTCCTTTGGAGACAGCTATTAGAACCAGTGGCATTTATAGACTCAGCTTTCATTTCCAAGAGGAATCCCACCATTACCATCTCCTTTTCACACCCTTGACTTTAAGACATAATTCCATTCTCTGCAGGAATGCAGATTTGTGCCAAAAAATTATGTATAAAAATGGAATCACAAGCACATTGTTTTTATAGCCTCTTGTTACAAAAGACTAATACAAGAGTACACGTCTCTGTTTAAAAATAGCCTTCATAAGTAGAGCTGTGAATGATTAATTAAAAATCCCCAATGATTAGACATTTAAGTTGTGTCCAGTGTTTTAGTTCTCTAAACTACACTGAGTTGTCTGTTCATGTGGAGAAATTTGTGAATTCATCCATAGATACTACTATGGGTAACTTCCTAGATGTGGAATTATGTTAAAAAGCATGACTGTTTTTAAGGCTTTTGAAGCACGCTCCCAAATTCCCTTCTAGAAAGGTGGTAGCAATTTACAAGCAGTGCAAGAAAGTGACTATTTATGGCGTCTGTATTATTTAGGGTTCTCCAGAGGAACAGAACCAATAGTCTATAAAAGGAGATTTATTATAAGGGATTGGCTCATATTATGGAGACTAAAAAGTCCCTCAGTCTGCTGTCTACCAGCCAGAGCCCCTAGAAAGTCAGTGGTATAATTCAGTCTGAATCTAAGGCTTGAGAACCAATGATGTAAATTCCGGTCTGAGGGTAGGAGAAGGGATGAAATATCCTAGTACAAACCATGGACTTGGCCAGCACGAAGACGCTGTCCCTGGACATTCCCACGTGGAAGGGTATCCTGAGCTGTGTTGCTGTCAACCGGTAGGAAACAAATATTGCAATCTGAGAAAGGGGACACTTATAAAAATATTTGCTGCTTCATCAGGGCACTAAATCCAGGAACCATGAGGAGGATTGCAAGCAGCAAACATATATTTCATTTACTTCAATCAGGGTGATTCCCTTGTCTGTGTATCTAGTGACCTTAGCACACCGCACATTTTTTCTACTAAAGATCCAAAGAAGGGGGGGAAGAGTTTAGTTTGGTGTCAGCAATTTTCTTCCAAAATACTTCAGTTCTAAATAGAGTTTTCCCAAATTTCAGGTTCTCCCAGGCTCTCTATGCATTTGTGCTTTTGGAACAGAGTCAAATGTTGCCATTTCAATTTGGGCAGACAGCAGCTACTATACACATTCCTATTCAACCTCAAGGAGGAGTGCATCCAGGAATGTGCAGTTTCTAGGAATGAGCAATGACAAGCTGTGATTCTTCACATGTGTGTGCCATCAACACCCTCACTGACCACCCCACTGAAGTGCAGAGGGTGCCCCTCAGCCTCCTTTGCACTAGTGCTGGCACACCATGGACCTTGTGGGCAACAGACTCAGAGGTTCTTCGTCATTGTTTGCTTTTTTAAGGAAGACTTCCCATTTCCAGTATTAAAAGAATAATTTCTAAGGCATAAGTAGATGCTTAAGTGGCTTTGAACAACTGTGCCTGACTGGCTTGTTATTTTTTAGGTCAAATGTGAAGTTTAGCTTTAGCAATTCCACTGCTTGTTTTTACATCTAAAATTGGGGGGACTCCGTATGGACTTAGGGACTGAGCTGAGAAAAGAATGAAGAAATTGACATTTGTTTTTGGCAACAGTTCCCATCATTTTTTGGAGTCTATCAGGAAGAAATGAACAAATGTGCTAAGATTAGTTCTTATAGTATAACAAAGCTTAAGTGGGATAATAGGACCAGAAGCTTGGAGAAACTTAACTGAGGAGAAAAGGAGAAAAATTCCTTGTTCGGTCTGAGCATGCTAGAAAACACAATGTGGACCTTTCCCTCATGTAAAGTCAATGTCCTTACCATTTCCATGCTGGTAACATTGTTTGGCTATATTCTGCATGCTGCCACTGCCTGTTTCTGTGTTGGAGTTGTTAGAATTGATGCAAATACCAGACTCATCGAATAAGCCCAAGAGCTTTGTGGTATCACTGGCAGGTGTAGCCAGTCTTCCCATGGGGTCAGACTAGATCTCATAAATGAGGAAAGTCAATTTTATTCACGGTTAAAACCAAATTTCTCTGTTATGTGTAGGGAAGAAGGTAATGCATAGACTTTAAAAATTAATCATTTAATTTAGAGTCTATGAAAGAAAATATTCAACAACTCTTTCAACAAAGTGATATTTCAGGAGAGAATGTCCTCTGGTGATTTCTGTCGATGTTAAGAATAATGCCTTATATAACGCTTCAGTCTGTCATTTCTACTTACCTTTTTTGCCACCTTTTTCTTACCCCAACATTTTTTTTATTTTTANAGGTCCTTTATCCATTTTGAGTTTATTTTTGTGTATAGTGTGAGAAAATGACCTAGTTTCATACTGTATGTTAGCTAACTTGACAATACATTTAAAAAATAAAATAAACAAATAAATAAAATATAAAACCAACATAAAAGAAAATCCTCAGTTTTGCAACAAATATGACAAAGAGACCAAAGAGGCTAACGCGGGAGCTGAATGTGATAATTATGTATTTTGTGGTCTTGTTCTTAACACCGGTGTCCTTAACAGCCTCCTATAGGCAGTAGAAACTAGATTCCAGACTCAATAGCCCAACCAGCTTGCAAAGGAAAAGGAAAGCCCAGATTATTTTATTGGGGCATTCCCAAGCATCCCAAACTATCTTTGATGCAAAGAAAATTCTCTTCCTCCCTTAATTCAAAATAAGAAGATAAAGACCTATACTGCAATAGAAAACTGGTAATAAGACATAGAGAAACATCACAGAAAATAGTTGTTCGATAGCACTATAAGGGACGCCTGGGTGGCCCAGTCAGTTAAGTGTCTGACTTTGGCTCAGGTTATGGTCTCACATTTTGTGAGTGCAAGCCCCATGTCAGGCTCTGCTGACAGTTCAGAGCCTGGAGTGTGCTTCAGATTCTGTTTCTCTCTTTCTCTGCCCCCTTCCTCTCTCTCTCTCTCTCTCTTTCTCTCTCTCTCAAAAATAAACAAACATTGAAAAGTTTTAAAAACATAAACATTATGAAAATATTCCCACTTCACATTTAATAAGGAAAAGTAATTATTAATTAGGTACCATGGTTTGCTTCTCAATATGCACTCCTAGTGAAAGTGCATATTAGTAACACCTGCCCCCCCGAAATTGGATAATAACTGGCAAAAGCTTTAAAAATATAACTTACATTTTAACATTTTATTTTATTTTATTTTATTTTATTTTATTATTTTAATTTTAGAGAAAGAGCATGAACAGAGGAGAGGGGCAGAGGGAAAGAAAGAATCTTAAGCAATCTCCACACTCAGAATGGAGCTCAACATGGGATTTGATCCCCTTATCAACCTGAGCCGAAACGAAGAGTCAGAGGCTCAACTGACTGAGCCAACCAGGCACCCCTAACCTACAATTTCAGTTCTGGGATTCTTAGGAAGTCGCTAGAGATGTGAAGATGTAAAGAATGATTTGTGTACAGGAATGAACNCATGGTATAATATTATACAACTATTAAGATATTAATAATATTAATATTATTAACAATATTAATAATTAATAATAATATTAAGATATTTAATAATAATATAAAAATAATTAATAATTTAATAATTATTAATAATATTAAGATATTTTCAAAGAACATTGAATATTATAGGAAATTTCTCATTGCATAATTTAAATTAATAGAAATAAGTGATAAATATATAATATTATATATGTGTGTGCATTGGTAGGAAAGTCTAATATATATAATAGTTATTTCTGGGTCCTGCCTTTATGAATAATCTTTATTTTCTCTTTTATACTTTTCTTCCCTTCTTTCTTGATGTTTTAATATAAACATGTAATCATTTTTATCAGAAAAGCACTAAATTTTATTTTAATACCAAATAATTTTAGGGAAAAGTAACCTGTGAAACACAATGCATTTCATTTTGCAAATATTGCATTTTCATAAAGTTTCAGTTTTGTTTTTAATTCCAAACTTGTGCTTTAAACTTACCTCTGTGAAATAAAACTTTCAGTTTTAGGAAGTGACATTTTAGCACTTGTTAGTCTATTGGGAAATTTTACCAGACTAACCCTCAACTCAAACTAGTAGAGATTGATGGGCACATATGTTGAGTAATGCACACTGATTTTTCACCGGAATGGAAACATTTGTAGAGAT
Organism: Crocuta crocuta; assembly: GCF_008692635.1. Lineage (NCBI taxonomy): Eukaryota > Metazoa > Chordata > Mammalia > Carnivora > Hyaenidae > Crocuta > Crocuta crocuta. The sequence goes on along the minus strand of NW_027527939.1, from coordinate 2,756,304 downwards.
TGATAGAGCAATTCTTTTCAGACAGTATACACTTTGCTTTTCCAGACGTTCACCCTAAAAAAAAGAAGAAGAAAAATAATACAGTTTTCTTAGCTTGATCTTTCCACTTCACTATTTGTTTTGGGCTAAAAGGCAAGCATGTCTTCTGAACTTCCATGTCTGTAAAATAGTGCTCTAGAGGGAGCAAACATAAAATACAAATAAACAGAATATACATTAATAAAAATTCCACAAGTTTTTGGCTTTTACATTTAAAAAATTAAGATAATATCTGTGTTATCACTGTGGTTTTAAACTTTGCATCTCAAAAAGACTTCACCTCCTCTTTATGTCCAGGAGCCTTTGCAATTGTCCTGACCGCTTTCATCCACAGTAACACCACAAAGATCTTCTAAACCACCAACTTGATTATGTTTCTCTTCTTAGGAGACTTCAAAGGCCCTTGCCTTCAGGATAGTTGTAAAGAGGTAAGCACTGATTTGAAGGATTTACTACCCACTTCTGTCTAAACTTCTGTCCTTCCTTACTACTCTACCCCTCCTACTCCTCAAGCTATGTTTTGACTGTCAAGATTTTGCAAACAAGCTGGGCTATTTCCAGATTTTGTGTCTTTGTTGGCTGTTCCTTCTGAATTAAATGCATTTTCCTGGCTTCTTCGCCTGGCAAGAAAAACATACTGTAAGGTGCATCACAGATACAATTGTTTTGGTGAAATTTTGCCCGCATGCCCCAGGGTAAATTTGTCTTTCCTTCCTCTTCACTCCCATACCATACTTAAGTCTGGTTTGTAGCATTTATTGTGTTATTATGTATGTATATAATTTTGAATTTATGGCTTTGCCCTCCAACAGACTGTGGCTCTGTAAGGATGGGAGATAGTGTGAGTTTCCCATTGCTCCAGGTATTGAAGTCCAATGCTAGAACCCAGGGATGAGGCAGGCTGTAGTACGTACCCAACCTTGGTTGGATGGTTTATCAAGTCAACTATGGGTACCTCTTTCAGCTCTAAGCATATGGGATTCTTTTGCCCAGTTTGCCCATTCTGACTGAAGAAGGAGGAGGAGAAGGTTGGTCTTGGAAGCTGAGGCAGGCCTTGGTAGCACTGTATCTTTCCCAACTTTAATCAGCAACTTGAATAAGTACATTCCTTTCTCTTCACTATTTCTTGAGATCCCAGGGCTCTGATAAATGAAAAGTAGCTCTACTCACTATAAAACATTTGAGGAAACTGCTGAGCTAATAATAACTAGCATTATTAAACAGTTACTCTGTGCCAGGCATTCTTCTATGGGCTTTACGTATATTAATGCACTTTATCCTCATAGTAACTCCATGAGATAGATATCATTAGTGTGGATGAGAAAAATGCAAACACAGTTCATAAAACTTGTTTAAATATACATTGCAAATAAGTGGAAGAACTGAGATTCCAACCCAGGCAATTTGATCTAAGTTTCTACAGCTATGATCAAGAATACATTGTCTTCGAAACTATTGCTACCTTCTTAAATTGTTAGCCTCTGAATAGTTATGGAGCTCAAGGTCAGCACTAACCAAGCATAACTACTTTCTAAACTTGTTTTCTTTCAAAGTCTTTCTCTCCTGTTTACACAGTGCATCCATTTTACCTTAAAATACACAAACCTGATCATATTAGTCCCCAGCAAAAGAGTCCTCCACTAACATCCCCACTGCCTTGGAGATAATATCCAAACACCTGAGCATAAAATGAAAAGCCTTACGTGAGATGGGTCCACTATTTCAGTGTCAGATATGGGCTTGTTAAAAGATAGAAATCAAGTAGGTAATTAGGCACAAGGAAACCCCAGGTGCAGCTATAAGACCTAAGGCTCACTGTAACATCTGTGCCCTAAATGCTCCAGAACTTCTCCAAGTATATTTTCTCATGCATTATACATGTTGTGTCCTACACGACCTTTCCCCCTCTTCCTGAAAAATTCTTATTTATCCCAAAATGTTGAGATAGGTCAAGTGTTGAGCCTGGAGACAGAAGACTCCACTTTGAGCCTTCAGAAGGAATGCTGCTGGCAGCTGGAGGCCTTTGGTCCTAAAGGGCTCCTAAAGTGCTTTGGATGGTGTATCACTACATCCATTCAACCTACCACCCTTTATGGCCTGTAACTGTGCTACAGTTATTGACTTCTGGGTTTTATTTCTTATTGTGTCATGAAGGCTTCTACCATTCTGGCCATTGTCTCCTACAAGGGTATAATTTGAAATACCACTGTGTCTATAAACATTCCTGTATCTTGCCTCTCTCCACCTTTCTCCTATACAGAATTTTTATTTCTCTTGTTCCCATGTTATTTTATTAATATTCCTTCTAGTACTTATCTCATTGTGTAATGATTCATAGTCACATGTCTATCTTCCCTTACTCAACTATTAGCACCTTAAGGGTAGGGTATCTGATTTGTTCCTCTTTGTAACCAGCTTGATATTTGGCTGATAGTAGGTGGTTATAAATGTTTAATGAATAAACTAATAAATGTAGCTTAAAGCAGTGACTCTCTGCCTCTTCATCAATTGGTGGAGCAGACGGAACAGCCAACTGTATGAACAAAAGCCATCAAGCATGTCCAACAAAAGTGACTGAGTGTGTATCGGGAGGCAGTAAAGTAAACAATATCTCAAGGGTCACAGCTGTTTCACTCTGCCTTTCAGCCAAGAAATGCCATGATTTACTTTCTGCTCTTGCCAAGGATGAAGAAATAAAGTCATAAACAAAAAGTGAAGGAGTGAGGAATTACTCAGTTTGGATGGACAGGTCAATCTGCTTGGCCACCTGTGGCCAAGCAAGCACGATCAAAGAATAATATACTTTCCCCTTCTGTCCCCATTTCAATCTTTATTCTTTAACAAAAATGAAGGGATCTTCAATGAGAAGTGTAGTTCCAAACTCGATATCACTATCAAAATTGGTTTTACAGACAGAATTGTGTATCCCCAACATTGTAGGGACTGTTTCAAAATTTCTGCCCCCAAGACTCCTCTTCTTGCTTCAGGTTGCTAAACTTTAGGAATGCTCCTCTGTTAATACCTATTTCACAGGGATATTAGGAGGATTTAACAGATTAAGAATTGATGACTGTAGAAACTCTTAGGATAGTATACATGACATGTGCCTAATAAATGCTTTTATTATATTTATTTTCCTGTAACAGTTTGAGTTCAATGATAAATTATTTGTGTGTATGGAAGGTTTGGAGGAACAAGGTCAATATGGCAGTTTATACGTATTTTGTTTTGGAAATTTTTTATTTATTAAGGTAACATAGATACATAGTAAAACTTCAAACAGTATAAAGCAATACTAAATGTCCTCCTTTCCCCACACTGCTGTTAGCATAGTTATTCTAAACCATATGCTAAATTATTTCTTTCCAATGTATCAGCTTTAAATACTAACTATAAACTTGCCTGTGAAATATTAAGAACTTTATTTATCTCATTTCATCCCTACTAATTTCATATTTATATGATTACTTAATTCTTCTGTTGATTTCATTTTTATGCTTAAGTTTTGTATATGTAAATTATATAAAAATATTACTATTTTTGTCATCATATAGTTTATTCCTTGATATCTACCATTTAAATAATTATATATTTTCAGAACCTCATGCCCAATTATTTGCAGGTAAACTGACTCACTTGTGGGCAGGAGGATGGAGCTGATTTGTAGTGTTGCCTCTTTCTGTGCCTAATTTCAAGCTACTATCCTACTGTACATTCCCTTTTATAATTACAATCATATTCAATGTTTTTCCTGTGATTTGATTTTTTAAGAAATCAATAAGCCACATTTACAAAATTATGGTTATGCAAATGTTACTCAATATAGAACCAAATATTATGATTGCTCATAAAGAAAGAAATGTAATCCTGATGGAAAATAAAGTAGGTCATCAACCAAACTAGAATTTTCAAGTTTCAATTGTGTTTTAGAAATAATTAAATCTAGGGGCACCTGGGTGGCTCAGTCGGTTAAGCGTAAGGGTCTGACTTCGGTTCAGATCATGATTTCACAGTTCGTGGATTCGAGCCCTGCATTGCGCTCTGTGCTGACAGCTCGGAGCCTGGAGCCTGTTTTGGAATCTGTGTTTCCCTCTCTCTCTCTTCCTCCTCTGCTCACACTCTGTCTCTCAAAAATAAATGAACATTTAAAAAAAAATTTTAAGAAATAATTAAATCTATGATTCTGAAGGAGGATATGGTTCTTTCAAAAATTTTTAAGAAATTTTTTAACATTTATTTTATTTTTGAGGCAGAGAGAGACAGAGCATTGACTACAGAAGTATGCCATTTTGCAAAAACACTTTGGAGAAAATCCAGAAGTCTTCACATCATTAAGGTTTACCACCAAAAGGAGAACAGAGACAGAAAATTATTTCCTAGTCATATTAAAATGACCCTACAAAGAAAGCAACCAGAAAAAATGGACCCAGATTCCTAGCAGGAATTTGAGTGGTGTGAAACAAAGGGGAGACAGATTTATGGTTTTGTATAAACATGTAAAATCAAGCCTTCTTGTCTGAGAAATTATTGGCAACTGCAGACTTGTTGCTTCTCCAAGTACATGTAAATACTCAGATGCGAAATTGCCTATCTTCTCTGACTCATGTTTTCTACTGGTTTCCACCAGTTGTTGGAACAATGGGAGTTTCTGTGGTGATTAAAATGTTTTATTTCTTCACTGTTCAATTTTCTTCATTTGTTCACTCATTCAACAGTAGTCACTAGCCACAGGTGACTACTGAACCCTTGAAATCTGGCTACTACAACTAGGAAAGAGATATTTAACCTCATGTAATTTTAATTCCATTTACTTGAAAAGCCACATGTGGCTAGTTGACTATGTACTGGAAGTACAGTTCTTACCAAAGCTAAAGACAACAGAAAGACAAAGATGCCCCCACCAGAGGCTCTGCATTTTGGCCTGGGAATGAAACAATCAGCTCAGCTGCTACTTAGAAAGCCCTGCTTGCTCTGGAGGTCTGGGTCACACAGTCAGGAGAAAATAAGAGAGTCAGCAATTTGGTGACATTAAATCTGTGCACTGGAGGCTGAATATTCTAAGCATGAAAATCAAATAGAGTGTCCTTCATTTCATTCTCTTTCTTGCTCATAGATAGGAATCTAAATGGAACTGAATTAAAATGCAGGAGATTACTAACAAATTTGATAACATATAGTGAAAATACATACTAAAATAAAAGAGGTAGTTTAGAGAATTCCTCTTAATTTTACAAAGAAACTGTAACCTGGAGACTTATCTGGGAAAGACCTAGAATATAGGGGTAGATACATACTTTCAGTCAGAAGTTCTTTTCTACTGTAGCTTAATGATTTAAAAAAATCTCAGGTAAGTCTCCCACAGCACAAAGGCACAGAAATTAATTTTATCAAGTCACAGCATCCATTTTAATAAGAAGCTCTACTTCTCTTCCCTTCTTTCATTTTAACCAATTATCTATTCATTCAAAAATATGAAGAGAGGCTTCTATTCCAGACCCTACACTAAATGCTGGATATGTAACTGTTGCCCTCATAGAATTCATGGTCTAGTAGGGAACATAGTTGAAAACAGTATAACAATAATATAATTATAATATATANTATAATATAATAATAAATATCTATTATTTATAACAAATAATAGATATAATTTCCAGGTAACTATAAAAAAAGAAATTATTCCTCTATATGTATCATGGAAAACAGGACCGAGGGTAATTGTATAGTCAGTAAAGGTCTTAAAAAGGTTCCCCTGATCATGGTGCTGAAGAATGAGAAGGATCCTTCAAGGGGTCCTGGGAGGCAGTTAATCTAGGTGCCTTCCTTCATATTTTTGTGTAAGCTTATCTCAACATGAAGGGATTCAGGGGTCTAATTTTGCCACATCCTGGGCTCCACTTGCTGTTCTACTCCACTGAGACCCTTGCTCTTGACTTGTGCACTTGAAACACTTCTACCATTTGCTATTTTCCTGGCTGCAAAGTGTTGGGGGTGTTGGAAATACATTATTGCTACTTGTATCTATTTACATGTTTTTCTGCTCACTAGGAAGGGAGGAGTTGTGGTGGATACAAAGTTAAACTTTACTAAAAATACACTGTGGAGAATTGATCATATTATTTTGCTATTAAAAAGGGAAGGAGATGGGGCAACTGGGTGACTCAGTCATTTAAGCATTGGACTCTTGATTTGGCACAGGTCATGATCTCCTGGTTCAGGGGATCAAGCCCCAGATTGGGCTCTGTGCTGATGGCATGGAGCCTGCTTAGGATACTTTCTCTCTCACTTTCTCTCTCTTCCTCTCTCTCTCTGCCTCTCCCTTGCTCTCCCTTGTTCTTAAAACAAACAAACAAAAATAAGGAGGAGGACTACAAGGTGCTCAGCCTTTGGGAATGGCTTACAAATAAATTTTCCATTTCAGATATCCCCACTCTCCTTTTTCAGGAGAGAAATCAGAATGGAAGACATGATCTCAGCTGAAAGGTCACTTGAAACTATAAAATTTGCCTGTTGCAATAAACTCAGACTACTCAAGACAGGAGAATGGTTATTTGAAAGACAGTGAAGGGAGAATTTCATTTTAAAATGAGTATTGATTTCTTTTATTGTTAGAACAAAACATGCACACTGAGGACAATACAGAAAATTTTAAGGAGGAAAGCAAAATTACCCAGCAGTCCCATCTCCTTGGGTTAGTTATGTAGGTAACACTGTGGAATATTTCCTTAACGTCTTTTGACTAATTATATGACAGTATGTTTGGAAGAGAAAATAAACCACTTGACATACTGCAGTTTTTTAATAGAATCCAGTTTTAATAGTAAAAAGCTTTGTTATACTTTCTATTTCATTTGCTCAAATTATCTTTCCTTCTTTGGATTTTCTGAGCAGTAAGCAGAAACTACTTCCTCTCTCTTTGCAATGCATTTCTGTCACTATTTTCAAAGCTCACTTTTTCCCCTCTTACTCTCCCTCTGGAGCTTGTGATCATCATATTATTCTGCATCTTTCAGGTTTTTGTCTTTGTTTTCCATGATACCTTGGTTGAGTTGAAACTCTCTCCTACTAGGAGACTTTTCATAAAACAATATTAACAATAAAATAGAGAATTGATATTTGAACCTGACCCAGGTAGCCTCTTCTCAGAATATTACAACAATTAATGAGAACAAGGGCATATAGGGCTTTTAGATCTCTATATTACACAGAGATATGTAGTACTAATTATTTAAATCTGGGATAACCTTACACTTTTAAATCAAAGGACAGACAAATATTTAGCTCTACCTCAGTGGGATACCATCTTGAGAGGAGATCAAAATAGAAAAGGGAAAGTGGTAAGGACTTAGTCCCATTTCTAAGGACTTAGAAATACAGATATACATAAGACAGAATTTCAGGAAAGCTGCAAATGCTTTAAATAAAGAGTCCTCATTAAATTACTGAGTAAAACATTATTCATGCTGTTGTGAATAGGGAAACCTTAGGTGTAGCACTCTTTGGAGAACTTATTAATAAAATCATAATGGTGAGGTTGTTAACTAGAAATTATCATATTCTGTATTTCCAAGTTTGGCAAATCAGAGTCTGGGCCATGCTTCTAGAACAATGATTAATAAATCATGTGTTCAACAAATATTTGTTGAACAAAAGAATGAATACTGTATTGAATTTGGAAGGGTTTGATCAATTGTAATAGGGGGCAGAATTAATACTTGGCATTGAAGTTGACTATAGGAATTAGCAATAAAACAACTCTCATTGTCATTTAAAAGTGTAGGAACAAAAGTCAGGGCAGTACTAAATAATAATCTAAAATTGAGTGGCTAGGATGCTGGAGGCAGGAGTTGAGACAACTTCTAGGGGAAAATAAGACGGTAGGATGCACAGTATTGAGGACATCAAATGGTCACACTGTGTACTTCAGCCAAGCACAATGCCAGGAAGAGGTAGCTGCTCAGTAAATAAGATTTAAGTGGATGAATAATGAACTCTAACCCAGAAGGGTGTGGAGTGTTTGCTCAGAAATATCAGTCACAAGGCAGCAAGGGACCTAATAAGTAATTGTTACAGCAGTTTTCATAGGTTTTGTTATGCATACAAAAGATTTCACCCTAGGCTACCTCAAATGGCCTAATATCTTCTCACAGAAACTGACAAAATTGATTCCAATCACTTGGGGGAATATTGATAGATTTCACCCCAAAGCAAAAATAGTGCATGGTCTATTTATTTAGACAGTTTTCCATTGTAAAAATTCAAGATTTGGGAAAGAAATGGTGCAAGGAGTATTTGTGGGGTTTTTTTTTCCTTTTTATTTTCTATGACATTGAGCAGTAGGCTCAAGGGAGAGTACAGATTGGTATTACTTTCACTTTATTAATTGGTCTTTACAAAAATCTATGGGGTCAGTTTTATATCTGATTTCTTAAGTTGGAAAAATTGGTGTTCATTGAATTAATTCAGTGCTTTCCAAACTTTATGTGCATGAATATCAGAAAATCTTGTTAAAATGCAGATTCTGATTCAGCAGGCTGTTGTGGCATAGGTGTATGTATTTTTTTCCTAATGTTTCTTTGAGAGAGAGAGAGAAAGAGAGAGAGAGAGAGAAAGAGAGAGAGAGAGAGAGAGAGAGAGAGAGAGAATCCCAAGCAGGCTCCACGTTGTCAGAGCAGAGCTTGATGACAGGCTAGGCCCCATGAACTATGAGATCATGACCTGAGCAAAAATCAAGACTCAGATGCTTAACCGACTGAGCCACCCCAACACCCCTAGGTGTATGTATTTCTGTGAAGCTACCAGGTGATACTTTGCAGCTGGTCCAACTCCCTTTCTTGAAGTAACAAATAACTAAGAGAATCAAGTGACAAAGCTAAAAATGATTAAAAATGATAGGACCAAGATTTGAACTAAGCCCTTCTTATGGTAAATCTGAGACCAAAAACCATGGAGTTAATAAGTACTCTGTTTTCCCAAAGATAAGAAAACAAAGATTAGTGATAATCTATCACCTTCTTGACACTGTCTCACACCGTTTGGACAGGGAAGAAAATCCTAATTACTCTGATAGGAATCAGGAGACTATAATAGGAAACATGCTCTTCTCTCCTTGAGATATATTCTAATAAAACTTCTGGATTTCACTTGTTATTATCAATTAACCTGCTCTTGTCAAAGTTGTCAATGATCTCCTTGATTTTAAAAACACTGGACAGTTTTTAAACTTGACAGCTTAGGAGTATTTGACGCTGAGGATCACTCCTTTCTCTCCTCCCTTAATGTCCATTTTAATGCTCTGTTTGTGTTCTACCTCTTTGGCTGCTGCTTCCTGTGGGGTCCTTTTCATCTTTCCCTCTTTCTCCTGTTTCCTGAGTATTGGTTCTTGGGCCCAGCCTTATTTCACTTCTCCTTCTTTCCCTATGGGATCAGTGTTTGACCTTTCCATAGAATTCAACCTTCACCTGCAAGTTACGACCTCCAGAATATATCTTTAGCTTAGATCTTTATACTCTAGATCTTTATACTTTTAAAATATCTATACTTTTATAACCCAATTTGAGACACCTGAGATTCGAAAACTAACCTGAATTAATTCATCTTTTTCCCTCAAATTATTTTTTTAATTGGGTCATATCTTTGGTAAACCCACTCACCTGATTGCCCTCTTCGTCATTTACTTCATATGCTCACTGCACTTTTCTCTTACTTCCTACATTTACTCTAATCTTACAGATTGATTCTCCTAAATGGCTTTCAAAATAACTCTCATCTCTCCACTTGCACAGCATCTGCCTATTTCAGATTCATGATATCTCTCTCCTTGATCACTGACAAACCCTTCTAACCTCTTGCCTTATTTCTTCCTAATCCATTTCCCACACTACTTCTAGGATGATCATTCCAAAATACTAGAGTGATTGTGTCACCATCTTGCTTAAAGTACTCCCCTTTGTTTTAGTATAGTTGGTAAATTCCTTAAGAAACATAAAAGGTACAATATGCCCCTTTCTGCTTTTCCTGATCATTGCCCATTATTGATATCCTTCTTCTTATGAAGAAGACCATAAGCATCCTGATCTATTTTTAGTTTCTTCATATGGCATATTTTGTCATATATTTATGCCTTTCTGCTATCAGTCTTTTCAGAACCACCAAAACACTCAACAGCCATTTTCCAGGCTAACCTCAATGTTTCCTCTTTGATACCACCTCTTCAAGGAAACTTTCTATAATTCTTTCAGGCTAAGTATCCTCCTTATATATGTACTAACATAGGACCTTGGTTTATATCTTAGCACTGACTACACTGTCTTATTTATTTGAGTCCTTTTAGAGTATTAGCAATCCAAGGACAGCAATTGTGTCCTGAATTTTAATAACCAGAACCATGAACAGAGCCTGGAAGCTCAAGTAACTTTTGCTGATGAGTGATACTGGGGAAAAGTCACTTTCTTGATGAAGTAGTCAAGGGTTTCCTTTCAATGACCCTACCATTTTACAGGAATTATACATTCTAAAACCACAGATTATGGACTTAATTTCTTTAAGCAATACATTACCAGACACATCCTGTTAAAATGTTCAATAGTAAAATACCATTTTATAATTTACAAGAGGTCTAATTATCACACTGGCAAAAAGATTAGACTGGGTGTCCTGCACTCTTTGCTTTTACCCATTAGCACACTTTTGGCAAAGGGAGTGATTAGATCTTAGGCTAGTTGCTTTAACTTCTTTCTCCCTAACTTTCTATCAGGATAGAGTGATTCTGTACTCATGATAGACAAAATAAATGCCTTGAATGGAGACAAAAATGGAGGTGGTGTTCCTGTAGATTGGGACTTATTCTTATTTTCCAGAATCTTTTTGGTGAATGCATTTTTATTTTTGTAACACAAGCAAAACATTTAAAATTATAAAATTAACACCTGTTTATTTAAAAAGATTCAAGCAGTATAAAACATTCAGAGGAGAGATAACACAAATCACATATAATCTTATATTTCTGTGATAGATTGTTAAAATTTTGATGTATATCTTCGCAAAATAAATGGGATCACATTATATATTCTGTTATATATTTTTTGAAATTAATTATATCATTCATTTACTTGATAACATGTATCTAAGCATATTGTCAAAACAAAAGTATTGCCATGAAAAAATATTTATTTCTATCTGAGAGATTTCAAAATGCAGAGTGGCAAACAGAGTAGAATACTAATTACTATATTATCTTATGAGTGTTATGAAAATTGGAAATTGCCAACCTTGTGTTTTTTTATATGTTTGGGACAAAATATTTTAATTATGTGAAAAATTTATGGAAAATAAATCTGTGATGTTCAAAATGCTAGCTATGTGCCACATGTGGCTATTAAATTTAAATAATTAAAATGAAATAAAATTAATAATTTATTACTGCAGTTGCACTAGCCAGATTTCAAGTGCTTAATAGCCACACATTACAAGTAGTTCTAGCATTAGAGAGGATGGACATAAAATATTTTCATCATCAAAAAATGTTCTATTGGGGAGTGTTGGTATAGAGTTCTAATATATATGTCACAATTTAAGTTTAACAATTTGTTGAGCATCAAGTATGTGTCAGATGTTATGTTAGACACCTTTCACTTTTCTCATATTATTTTATTTAATACTCCCCAAAAGTTGTGATATCAACTTTTCAAGTTAAAAAAAAAAAAAAGGAGACCCATGGAAGCAAATTGACTTGATTCAAAGGGTTGGAAATCAATTGTAATCCTAATGGAAGCGTACTGCTTTGATTAAAAGGGTTGGCAATCAATTGTAATCTGTCCAACATCACAATTTTAGTATCTGGTCAGTTGGGACAGTTGGTCTTGTGGTACATAAGCTGCTGGTTTGCCATGTCAGAATAGCCAGGAAACTCACCCCTTTTAATTCCATGTTGGGAATCAACTTGAACACAAGCATCTCCCTCCACTCAGTTATTCTTTATGGCCACACCCTCTTTAATTGAGATAGACAGTTGGACTGTGGCCCTCAGCCCTTCTCCTAAGGACTTAAAGTCCAAGCTTCTGAACATTACTCACAAAGCCCATCACAACCTTGTCTGAACCTAACTCTCCTGCATCATTTCCCATTCTCTACTTTCCAACCTTGTGCCAGTCATGTCAAGTAATAATTCCCAAAAAAGGTATCATGCTTTCCATGTCTTTACATTGCTTGTTCACTTGACCTGAAAACTTCTTTTACTCTAACTATTGATGGTTTTTAGTACTTAGCTCAAGTCCTACCTTCCCCCAGAGGCTTTGCCTTAACCACAGATTATGACTTAGGAATCCTCCTAATTTAGGAGTTCTTATTGTGCCTTGTTGTTAGCTTTCATAAATCACACTTACCACAGTGTAATAGTTTGTTAATTTGTGTGTTTCTTCATTGACTATAATCCCCTTGAGAGTAAGGCTTATATCTTATTCTACCACAATACCACATATAGGTATAAATGTTCAACTCTGATAATTGAACTTTTTTCCTGATATGAAATATCATCTGAAGATAGGGAAGCAGAAGAAGAGACAATCCTCTCTCAGGCAAAATATATCTCAAAGAATTAGTCTCCATCTTTCCTTCACATTCCACATCTTCTCCAAAACAGGTAAGAACAGTCACTTGTCTTTGATGGTCCTTATATTAAAATGATATCTAGAAATAATATGGCTGCTTGCTTCAGAATATGGGGACAAAGAGGGTAAGCACCATATAGAAGAGCCTGTAGCTGCCCAAGAATGTGGAGCCAGCACACGTTTCTGCTAACTTTGTCCCCTTCCAAGGCTGGAGGTGGAGCTCTCTTCATGTGCTTGAAAGGGAGACTTCTTCCCATCCCCCAGTTTCCAGCCATACTGTCTGAATCATTTGAGAAGTCCTCCCCACCCCTTCACTAACTCTCCTATATGCCAAATAGGGCTGGCTTGCAGTGACACCTGCCATCATGTGTCATCAGCTGACAGGCAATCACTTCGTAGAAGGTACTGCTCTGCTACAGAACACACATCAGACTGACACACTGCCTCTCTCTGAAGGGGAAGAACAATTCTTCTACATCCTCAGGTAGAAAAAACTGGTATAAAATGTCAGGCTCCTGTAGCAATATGATGTTCATAGGGACATTATAAACATGAGAGTTTTTATAACTGTCATTCACCTTCCTGGCCTTGGGATGTGTGACATGGTTATGACAATCATTTGCCCTCATCTCAAGCATATTCATTTATCCATGCATTTATTCATTCATATACTCAATATATTTGGGGGGTACTTTCTAAGATTTAGTACTTGCTGGAAGTTCCAAGGGGATACAGGAGTAAACAAAATATGGTCTCTGGCATTAATAACATCTCATTCAAGCAGGAGACACAGGTATATAAACAGGACTATAATTTAATGAGACAGGGGCTTGTAAAAGAGTCAGATAAAGAACTGTCAGGCAGAGTACAATGGAAAGAGTCATTTATGAAGCCTGAGGGAATTAGGGAATGTTTCAAGAAGAAATTAAATAGGAGCTGATTTTTGAAGGAAAATGACATTCATGCGAGCTGGGTAGGGAAGTTCTTCCTGGTAGTGGCAATAACAGGTGCAGAGGAGGTAGGTGTAAAGGGGTGTGGACTGCAACGCTCTGTGGCTGGAGCGAGAGATAAGCAAGTGAGAGTTGCAGGAGATGACATCAGACACACCCTTGGGGAACACAGGATGTAAGGCCTTTGATGTTCTCCTGTTGACAGTGGTTGATTATCATCTATTTAGTCAGGGTGGGGCACAATCAGAGATTTTTAAGGTGAATGCTCCCCAATTGAATCAGAAGGATAATAGGCTTTTAAAACATCTGTAGCTCCCCCTTGTTTATTTTTATCTTTTTCTGTATGTGTTTTCATAATGATTAAAAACTCTAAAACACACACACACAAAAGTCCTGGTGGTTTACATTTGTGAGTAGCATGGGAAGAGGGGAGCTTGGGAGACTAAATCTCACTCCATTGGGTAAGGCAGATCACAGCAGCATAACAGGAAAAAAAAAAAGGAAGGACAGCTGAGAATTGTAGAATTAGTAGAGTAAGGAAAAGAGGGGCCTCAGAGACACCAACCTGAGACAGAGAAGTATAAGATAGGAAGACTGTCTAAGATTATGCCAGCTACTTAGCAGCAAAGGATTTGAGATCAAACATGAAGGAATAAGTCTGAATCCCACCTCTACTGCCAAATCTCTGTCTCCCCATTTATGAAATAGGCATGGCAATACCTTTCAGCATGACTGAGAGGAATATCTGAAATAATGTATGTAAGATATTTAGCCCACTGCCAGGCATTCAAAGAATGGAACTGTTATTTTACAGTTTGTATATTTTTTATGTAACACAGTACTGGGCCCTTAGGAAACTTAGAAATATTCCTTGGCATGACTTCTCTTGGTTTGCAAGTGCACTGGAAGTTTAAATTAATCTTTTGCAAGTATACAGCACATGAAGAGTTATCACTGGTTGGTATTGAAGGAGATAGTCATTTGTCAGTAATATTGACCCAAGGAAAACCAGTCAGGTGTAAAGAGGCATCACTTTGAATTGATGTGACAAATGAGTCTCCATCATTTGAATGAGGAGACAGTAATAGGGTCACTGGATCTTGTGGGCCTAATCTGACACACAGTTAAATAGTCATTGCAATTCCAATACACACGATTCCTTAGTCATTTGTACAGTTAGGAGTTGGGGATATGGGTTGCTGCTACGAGTAGAGATAAAATTTGTGTACCTCTGGCATGAAACCCTGAAATAGAATGACTACTTGAGAAATAAACTGAAAGATTTGAAAAAAAATTCAGTTAATAGGTATCAGTGTCCCAACAAAAATATTAGTACATTTAAAAATATTTATTTGAGTATATACATCACTCATCTGTTAGAATGATTCACTGATAAACCTTAAGTATCCATCTATCTCTGAGGGCCAGCAAATCTTATTTAAATTTAACGAAGAGCAGGCCAAATTTTGACAAGCTTCTATTCTTCCTTCGGCATTCAAGCTTATGTTTAATTCAGTGTTTCATCATTTGCAATGAAATAAACTTCTTCATGCTATGAAAAATTTACAAAATGTGAAGCAAAGGGAGTATATGTCAGGGACACAATGATATTATTAGCTGCTCAAAAAAGTTGTTTATGTGCCATGAACTTACACTTGCGTATTGAAGCGGGGGATAGGAGTTAATATTAGAAGCTAAAGAATCAAAAAAGCCAATATGCAATTTCCAGAAACCCATATACAAATTGGAGCTTCACTGTCTGCCCAACATTATTCTAGAGACTGTGAAGACAGCATACCTCCAATCTGCTGGTTACCCTGCCTCCTTTCTCTCACCTGCAATTCTGCCACAGTAATATGAATAAAATGAATATTTACAAATGTAGTTTAACCCCCGATTTTAACTTCTTAAGGTCCCCCTCCTTTCCACCACTTCTCCTCTTTGCTCTCCCCCTCCCCCTGTCTCCCACCCCTTGCAGCAGCAGGAAGCTATGAACTCTGGAAGAAGCAGTGGCAACAGCTGTAGTCAGCTCCACCACCATCAGTAGTGAGAACTCTCCTGGCTTCATTAACACCATCTCATTTCTGTTCTTATAGTTCTAAGTTTCTAATCTCTGTATTACCTTCTCTTCCCTGTTACTTTCTCAACTCTTCAAGCACGTTGGAAACATGTACTGTCTATAGAAGTACCTCTATTTGAAACACACAGTGTGGTTTCCATTTTTCTCATTGGACCCAGATTAACTCAAATTTTTATTAGCCCAGGAGAATACATGAAGCCAGAGTAGCAATCATAACACAAAATATGTCTTTCCCATCATCTACTCATGCAGACCTTCACCACTTGCCACATTTCTCTCACTCAAGTGTACTGAGGGTCAGTAGGAAGATCTCCTGTGTGCCAGTTTGGTTTAGCAGGACCACTGCAATGCTGAGTTTCCTGGGCATCTGCCACCTCCTATCATGCCTCCCAGGCTCCATCACTGCTCTTCTGCAGTCTGCCTGGGTACTGTTGCTCATACCAAAGCACTGCCATGTGCTCCTCTGCATACATCATCATGTCTTTTCACCTGGGAACAGAACGACATTACTTGTGTCGCTAGAAATCAGACTCCCTCAACTCTGGTCTAAAAGCCACGTGTTGGCATAGACAAAGTGAAAACTGAGGGTGCTGAGTGAGACCTATGGGGCACCTAGCTAAGTCTCAGTCTGTCCTTCACTGAGATGTGGGTACATGGTCATCTCTCCAGAAGTGAGTAGCTGAGAGGGAAGCCACGTGATGGGGTTTCAGAGATGGTGGTCTCCAGGTAGGCTAAGTGGTGGATGAGGGCAGTGGCACCGAGAAATGGCAATGGCATGGTTTTTCTTTAATGTTTATTTATTTATTTAGAAAGGGTGAGGGAAGGACAAAGAGAGGGAGAGAGAGAATCCTAAGCAGGTTCTGTGCTGTCAAAACAGAGCCCAAGGTGGGCTGAATCTCATGAACTGTAAGATCATAACCTGAGCCAAAATTGAGTCAGAAGCTTAACTGACTGAAGCACTCAGGCTCCCTGGAGGTGGCATGTTTTAGAAGAGACTGTCAGACACAAGGATTGCAGGGGTGAATCTAAGATTCATTAAAGAGATGGCACCCTTGTTCACCAATGTTTATCAAACTTAAATTCCTGAAGCTTTGTCTCCTTTATCCCTCCAGTTATGACAACCCGACCCTCAATTTTCTCAGCTATAAAATGGGTAGCACTACTACCATTTTAAAGCGTTCAGTGTATTTTTTTTTCAGAAATATTTTCTAAGAATTTAAAATCAACATAATAAAAACCAACAACCTTTTAAAAATCTTTAAAAATTTCTAGTTGGATCATTTCAAGGGGCTATCAGAAAACCATAATCAGCTAGTTTGGGTTATATTTTTTGTTTTAATACATGTTGCTTCTGATTGTTTTAATGTGTTGATGATGATAATGATGAAGATGATGGTGATTAAAAACCCAAATCTCACTGAGGACTGATGGATGTGGGGGGAGGGGGGATGGGCATGGAGGAGGACACTTGTGGGGATGAGCACTGAGTGTTATGTGGAAACTAATTTGACAATAAACTATTAAAAAAAAAATAAAAATAAATAAAAATAAATAAATAAATAAATAAAAAAAACCCAAATCTCTTTGTTTTTTAATTTTTTAAATGTTTTATTTATTTCTGAGAAAGAGAGAGAGACAGTGTGAGCAGGGGAGGGTCAGAGAGAGAGGGAGTCACAGAATCAGAAGACAGGCTCCAGGCTCTGAGCTAGCTGTCAGCCCAAAGCCCGACGCGGGGCTCGAACCAAGGAACCGTGAGATCATGACCTGAGCAGAAGTCTGACGCTTAACCAGGGGAGCCACCCAGGCTCCCCAAAAACCTAAATCTCTTTAAAGGCCCTCATGGCTTATCAGCTACCTATGAGGTGCTTGGCTGAAATTGTGCCAACTGAGATGGGTTTGGAGTGAATCTCTGAGTCCTTGGGAGAGAAAGGCCTGTCCCTGAATGTGCCCTGCCCTCCCTCCATCCTCCATTCCCTCCTTCTCCCAACATAGCGACATAGCATTGGAGCAGGAAGCCTACACTGGGATTTTTTTCATCCTCTTGTAAACATTGTGCCACACGGTCAAAAGTCTCTCTTCAGATACTACCTAGAAATTAAAGGGTTTAAACAAATAATTTTTAAATTAATCGAAATTTAAAATGCACCCCTGCAGCCCCAGAGTTATTCATCAAGTATTTTAGAGCTCTTCATTGAGCTCCAGCAAGAGTTATTCCTGACCTCACGTGGCACCAAGGTGGCCACCAGGGCTTTCTGCTTGGGGAGATAAGGACGTGTGGTGCAGGGATTCAATTTCAGGGGGGGAAGCATTAAAATTTATTTTTCTCTAACCAACAAGAATTTGTGAGCAATCAAAATATCAGTTATATTTGAAAACAGTTTTTGCCGGAAAGGTTTTTATTGAGATACATTTTATATACAATAAAATGTACTCATTTTCAGTATAGAGTTCAATGAGCTTTGGCAAATGCATACAGAACAGTTGAATCACCTCCAAAAGTTCCTTCATTCCCTTCCCATTCCTTCTCCCTCAAGACAACAACTAGTCTGATTTCCTTCACTTTAGATTAGTTTTGCCTGGCTTAGAACTTCATACACATGAAATAATATAGTATTTCTCTTTGTGTCTAGCTTCACTCACCCAACCTTAAGACTGTAAGATTCATAAATATAAAAGGTAGTTTGTTCTCTTTCATTGTTAGGAGTATTTCATGATCCCATTGTTGTGTGTCTTTGGCAGTTCTTCATTAGACACCTGGGCTATTCCCAGATTTTTGCTATTATGAATAAAATTAATATAAAAAGTGAAAAGAAATAAAAAAGAAAAACCCCATATTAGAGTACAAGCTAGGCTAGTAAGATGAAACGATCCCAATATACTGTGGCTTCTGCATGATAGAAGCTTATTTCTGCTGATGTATATTCTAGAAGTGAAGAGCCCAGTGGCTTTGTTCCCTCCAGGTTGATGGACCAGCTCTGCCATCCTCAAAACATGGCTTTGATCTTTATATGTGAGGTGGCTAACCAATCATTGCCTTTTCCCAGACAAAGGAAAAAGGAAGAGAGTATTCGAGATAAGAGGCTTTGCTTAAGAAAGTGACTGGAGGTTATATTATGGACATCATTGCTCCATATATCCCATTAGCTGGAACTAATTCACATGACTACTCCTATTACAACAGCAGCTGGGAAATTTGTCTCCAGCTGGAAAGCCAAGCCCAGTTAAAAATCTGGGGTTCAGAGCATACATGCAGATATGCGCATTGTGGTCTGAAAAAGAGTGCCCTGCTGAGAAGCTAGGGGAACTGATTCTCAGCACATGCTCTGCTCATCAAGCCAATGAGTCCCAGTTTATCTTCTTCACATAAAACTTTGTCAAGTCCTGTGTCCACAGAGCTATCTCTGCCCCTTTTTCTGATTTGTACAAGGTAACTATTTAGGCTAAGTGGCAGTTCTAGAAACTCCTAATGGAAGATATTAACAGCCCATACCAAAGACTCTCTCTCTGTAGGGTTCATCTCTAGTTCTTGAGACTGGGCAAAATGGGAAGAAGTTGGGAATAAACACCATCCTTTGTTTTGTAGCTTTCTCTTTCTCCTCTGTGAGTGCCACATCAAAATCTTCCTGTTTCAACTTAAGATAGAAGCTTGGCTAAAAATCAGGAGGGGCTCAGTCAGTTAAACATCCAACTTTGGCTCAGGTCATGATCTCCCATTCATGGGCTCAGGCCCCACATATGGCTCTGTGCTGATAGCTCGGAGTCTGGAGCCTGCTTCAGATTCTGTGCCTCCCTCTCTCTCTGCCCTACCCCTGCTCATGCTCATGCTCTGTCTCTCTCTCTCAAAAATAAATAAACATTAAACAAATTTAATTACTTTTTACAAATTGAGTACCTCTCATATCTTCCCCACTATTTCATTCACATCCTTTATCCTCATTATATATTACATAAAAGGAAACTGAGACTCAGAGATATTGGGTAACTTAACCAAGAGCACACAGCTAGTAAGCAATTAGATACGGATTTGGTCCCAGGTCTATCTGACTACAAAGCCATTGCTTATTTATTTTATTATACTGCCTATTAAGTTACAAGCACTGGTAACTTGTGATAAAAAATGAACTACTTGTAATATGAACCTTTTTAATAGAGAGGTTTCAGGAAACAGAACATCACCAGGGCCACACTGTCATTGTGGTTTACACTTCCCATGAACTCTTTCCAATAAACATTTCATTTAAATTTAATAAAGTAGTTAATAAAGCCA
Source organism: Crocuta crocuta (assembly GCF_008692635.1). Taxonomy (NCBI): domain Eukaryota; kingdom Metazoa; phylum Chordata; class Mammalia; order Carnivora; family Hyaenidae; genus Crocuta; species Crocuta crocuta. Next base: position 2,736,360 of record NW_027527939.1, on the reverse strand, counting down.
TAAAGGTTAATTACTAGTTAAGGGGAAAATATGACTTCACTTTGGCGAACATGTGAAAAATGAATCAACTTCGTTTTGCAGTTAACCTAGGATTATACAGGCAATAAAGCATGATTATGGATTTAACATGTTAATTCCCAGTAGATTTAATAGCAGTGCTATGAAGTACATGACCAATCACTAACCCATCTGACAAGACTTCAGACAGCACTAATCAAGATTAAATCACTTGGCCCACATGTGGATGCAATATATCTTTCAAGATGAAATGACTATAATTTGTCATCACGGAGTTATTATAAATGCCGATAGGATGAAAAGTAGAGAAGGGAAAGTGGGGAATGCAATCTATGATCTCAGTCTGACACCTCACATTGGTAGCCATTTTTTGAAGGAAATAACCTTTAACTTTTTTCATAGCTTAAAGAGTCTCTCCAGGGATGGCTCTAGTGGTTCATGATTTACTTATAATTTGTAGAATAAAGCAAAGCATCCACATCCCTTAAAATATTTTGCCTTTCCAAAAATAGACCATTGGCAGAGTCAGCTCTTTGTAACACTAATATCTTACATTGAACAGCTCTTTCTGCTTCATCACTGTTGCTTTAATTCTTGAGAAAGAGAATTCTAAAAATAATATATTTTGTTAATTGTCGATTGTACTACCTGGTAACCATAAGGGGAAAATGGTACATTGTTTTCATTACTTGATGATTAGCAATAGGGATCTGAAAGTGATGGGCCATGGGCCAAATCTAGCCCACTGACTATTTTTGTAAATAAAGTTTTATTGGTACTTAGCCACACTCTTTCAATTATGTAACATCTTTGGCTGCTTTCATGCTACAATAGCAGAGATAACTAGTTGTTACAGAGACCATATTCCTACGAAGCCTAAACTATTTGCTGTCTGAAACACAGTTATTTTTAGGGCCTTCTATTTCTTCCATTCATACCATGCATTTTAGACTTTGGTTCCCAATTTTCTTAAAGTCTTACATCAAAACTGCTCCCACATAGTAGTGAGAATTAAATATGGAAGCATGTGCTCTAATAAACAACAAGTGCTCAAAAATATGAATTCACTTCTGCTTGTCCAACATGTTGCTGTTGTTTTAACAGGAGACAGTACTGTGTGGTGGTTAAGAGCATGGACACTGGCTTCATTCTGTTCAGAGTAAGAACCAGCTCTCCGATTATTATCTGTATAACCTTGGGCAAGTACCTTAAGTCTGTGCCTCAGTTTCTTTATCTGTAAAATAGGGATCATAATAATATAACTTCCTCAAAGAGTTCTTTGTACAATTAAAAGAGGTAACACAAACAATAGGTTTTGTATAGTGCTTGGCATACAGTAAGCATCACAGTGGTGTTAGCCGCCACCACCACCACCATCAGTCTTCATTATCATCACTAAAAGAGCTTAGATCATATTGGAAGGAACTAGTCCATTTCCTACTGACTAAACATATGGTGTAGGAATTGTTCAATCTAAACAGTCCTGTGTTCAATCAAGCTCTATGACCTTCTATTTTTGAAATCACAAATAATTCATGTAGCTTTCCTGCATCTCAGTTTCCACATTATGTAGTGTGGGTTAAAAGAAAGACCTCATCAGTGAGTTAAGGATTAAACCAGTTAATATTTATGGAGGTTTCTTGCACTGTCCCTAGCACATTGTATGTGTTCAGTAATTGATAGTTTACTCCTCTGCCTTTCTGTTTTGTTTTTGGTAGCCTGACCCTCCTGATTGTCTCCTATTTCCTGCTTACTCATGCTCTAAACCCCAGTGATGCTCATCACATCACAATTGCCAATTTGCCCTCCTCTATTCTCTGCCTCTTCAGTTCTTGTGTCCACACCAACCTGTGTCATTTCATATGCCAAGTTTTTAGCCATAACACTGATAATAACTAATAGCAAACAGCAAATATGTATAATTTTTATAATTATATACCACTATGTGCCAGGCACTGTTTTAAGCATCTTACATATATTGATTCCTCATAACAACCCTTTGAACTAAGTACTATTATTATCCTCATTTATAGATGATGAAATTGAGGAATAGGTGTTTTAAATAACTTGCCTGAGTTCACACAGCTAGTAAGTATAGAACAAGAATTTGAATCCAGACAGCCTGGCGCTGGAGTCTATGCAGTATAGCCACCATGCTATACTGCTTCCTAAAATGATTTCAAAATCATTCGATTTTGTTAAACCAATGTGCTCTGGTTAAAATTGTGTTTTCTAAAGCTTTCTTTGATCAGAGCTTGAGCCTAATGGAGTTTATAAACATACTCTACCAATGCATTTCTGCCTGTGAATTTACATTCATGTATGTTCCATGTATAGAATGGTCCATCTGCTTGTTGTATATGTAATGTTAAAGTCATATAGTCTCTCTTTCTCTCTCTCTTTCTCTGTCTCTTAAAACTTTGGATACAACCATAATTTCCAGATAGAGTTGAGCCCTAAAACTGATATTTTAAAGAAGTGTTTCTTAAAATAATATGCATATTAATCACTAGGATAATATTAAAATGCAGATTCAGATTCAGGTTGGAGGCTGAGACTCTGAATTTCTATTTAAGTAGCAAGTGTCATTTTTTAAAGTTTATTTATTTTGTAAGAAAGAGTGTTGAGAGCCATTCTGAACTCACTAGTTGAGAAAACTCCATGTGAGGTTAAGGCAAGTTTTCAAGGCTCTTGCCGTCAGAGGACGACTATACCCACCCCTACTCAGTTGTTTCTGATTGAGCACTAACCCCCAAGGCACCTTGTTGATTTATCGGGAGTGACTTATTCTGGCCTTGATATGCTAATTGCACCTTGTGAAGGAGCTTACTATAGGAATTTCTTCTTTTGTCCTTATGGGAGCAAACATTGCATTTCCTGAAAAACCTGTTTTTCTTAATACTTCCCATTAAGTGAGATACAGGCTATTGACCCCACCCACAAAGAACTAACTTTTGCCTTTACTATGCTAAAAACATTATCCTGTTTGTATTTGAATGCTAAAGATACCTTCCTTCCTCATATGATGAGCATGAGTACCCTTATCTAAATCATAATAATAAGGTTATGCATATCAATATTCTGGAAAGTTTTTACTGATCAAAGAATTTATCATCAGAATGCCACTTCTGGGCTGTTCCCCATACATCTATGCATACCAATGTTCTGGAAAGTTTTTACTCATCAAAGAATTTATCAGAATGCCACTTCTGTGCCATCCCCCAAACATTTAATCATAAAATAAAGTTGAGTCTCAGACAGTGCAGATGCCTGGCTGGTGACCAGAAAGAATCTCGTGGCTGTCTCATCCCTGTCTTGCCGACACTATCCATCCTTCAGGGACCCCTGACCTGCTGGAGCTGGACTCTGGCAAGAGAGAACACAAGCAGGGGAGGAGCAGAGAGAGAGGGAGAGAATCAATCCCAAACAGGCTCTGTGCTGTCAATGCAGAGGCCAATACAGGGCTCAATCTCACAAACCGTGAGATCATGACCTGAGCCAAAATCAAGAGTTGGACACTTAACTGACTGAGCCACCCAGGTGCCCCTGAAGGTGTCATTTTAATACTGTACATAGAGAAATTCGTATTAACACATAATGATTGTGTAAGAGCATCCTTTAGAGTCTCCCTGGAATTTACCTTGCTTGGGTGCAGTTGACTAAATTTTAGGTTCTAATACAGAAAAGTGAATAGATCACATTGGACTTCATCGCAGGGAACCTTTTTCAGTTACCATTGCCTCATGATGGCTCTTACAACCAATGATCCTACTTATCTAAAACTTTGTTCTTACCCTTTAGCATTCATTTATCCATTCAACACTCATTAAGGACCTGTTATGTACCATGCTGCTCCTTGTATTAAAGGAGCTCTCTTTCTTGGGGCAGGGGGTAGGGGAGGATGGACTCAGATATGTGTGATAAAAAATCAAAATAAGCATTTTTGATGTTCCAACACAAGTTTGTATGGGAGTACAAAGGAAGTTATTGTTCATTTCTAGCAGCTTGATATTTGGAAAAGTAATCAAGTAAAGCTTCAAAGAAGTATCCCTTGAATGGATTCTAGAAAGTAAATATTGTCTAAAAAACAGTGGAGCAGAGAATATTCTAAGCTAAGAACTCAGCATGAAGAGGACAGTGGCTTGGCCTAACTGAGGAACCAGCATTCTATTGGTATCATTGCATCTTAGGTCACATTTAAAAAAGCAAAAGCAAAGACATGGCACAGTAAACAGTAGGGATTGAGAAAGCATTAAATAGTGAAGCAGGGGAGAAATTGATGATTGCCTTGTATCAGCAATTAGGCTGTTGCATCTGTTCTTTGCTTGTTTTAACAAGCAAAGGTACTATATTTATGGAGAAGCATAGCACCTTATTCTTCTGACTTCTCAATAAATAAGTATATGTGCAGAATCTTTGTATTTCAAAATGTTTTTGTATAGTAGTTGGTATATAAAAGTAATATTTATAATATATTTGCTTGCTCTGAAACCTAGCATAAAAAATATGCCTACCAACTCCCTAAGCAGCTTTATAGATGCACATTACTAAAACTGTTGAAGCTACCTGTGTTCAGATACTTTATACAATAATAAATGATATATCAATGAGATAAATCTGCATGTGGTAGTATTTCTAAACAATGTCCTAAAATTTTGCTTTCGGTCTCTTAATAAAGTGGTAAAATTTGTTGTCAGTACTTAGCTGTATAATACTAGGAGCTCACTTTGAAATGACTGTTTAACTTAAATACAAAAATCAAAGATTCATAGGTTAGAAATGGAAGGAAATCTAGGAAATCCTCTAGCAGAATGTTGTATATCCAAATTACATTATAATCCAGTAAACTGTTTACAATCCATCATGGACCACAGAAAGCTAGGTGAATATTAAAGATGAGTCCAGTCAAAATCACTAATGTAAAGAAGTATGAAAAAGTTTCAGATGTATTGCCGTGACATCATTTTATGGAACATCAGATCAGTGATTCAAAAAGCGACTGAATCTATTTCACTTAACTAAGGTTAAAAACCGAATTGCAGAGAAGTTAACTAACCTATCCAAGATCACACAACTCAACAATGCCAGACCAATTATAGGAAAAATGGTTATTGAACACCTATTATATGGAAGACACCGGAATAAGTGTGTTGTGAAGGGAGTACATTGTATAAGGCAGGGAAGTTACAATCTTTTCTATTGCTAAGAGATGATGTATGTAGATATAAGGATGTGTATGTATGTCCTTGTGCATAATATGTGTGTCTGTGTTTGTATGTTTTGTCTTTTAGGACAGAAAGATATAGGAATGGATTGAGGCCAAACGGTGAAGAGTATGCAAGAGTAAAGAATTTGGACTTTATCCTCTCTGCAGTAGGGAACTAATGAAGGATTTTAGGCAGGAAAATTAAACAAATAAACTTGCATATTAGAATAATTGTGGCAGCATGGATGATAATCTAGAGAGCGTGCACAGAAGCAGGGAAACCAGTTAGGAAGATATACTAATGGTTCCAGTGAGCACAGATGAAAAAGTCTTTCCTAAGCAGTTGCTGTGAAGATTGATCAATATACATTAATTAAAGTATGCATAATAGAAAGGTGTACGCATTAATATCCCATTTTTTAAATATTCAGACCTGACAGTGACTCTCAAGTATCTTCAGACACTTCATTTCTCCTTACCTGCTTCTCATTAGATAGGTGAAATGTACCTAAAGAAGTATCAGCCCAAAGAACATTAGAGTCAAGGACAGAGATGAAAGCTGGCCCTGGACTTCAGAGATTCAACTGACCCACATGCTATAGAAGATACTGTGTGAACTGAAGCATGTGTATTGAAAATCATTCACCTGCCTCCTCCTTGCTGGCTGAGATGAACCCTATTAGCATCAAAAGGACAATTCAGGGTGAACTTGGGAAAGAGGAATTGCCTTTTATCCTTATAAATAAGTAAAAGTGACCCCTTAATGCCTCACTCTGCACGATTATATTGGTATTCTGGATTTTGAATGAAAAAGTGCACTCAGTAGCAGAGAAGAGTAGGGATTAAGGGTCATAGGTACATCTGAGCTAGATTTGAAAGGCTCAGTCAACCATGACAGGCTATATAAACACAAAGCATGGGTAGTTAGACCTATAGTTTGGCTCTCATCCCTGTTGCTTGTTATGATAAAAACTTCTTTGAAACTTTTTTTCTTCATTGAAAACACAGGCATAATTAAACCAAATTTATTCACTTGTTGTAAAGGTAAAATAACAGTGTTTGTGAATGGTGTTCACCAAAGTGTGAAAGCTACCTGATAATTGAAAAAATACCACAACAACACAAAAGAAAGCAAGTTAGTCAAGTTGGTTTTAAGATCAGTGACTCTGAAGGTAAGGGTATCTGGGTTTCAATCCAGACTGAAGCACTTACTAGCTTTGTGTCCTCCTGCAAATAGCATCATTAAGCCTCAGTTTCCTTCATGCATAAAATTTAGATTCAAATAATACCTGATAGAATATATGTATGTGTCATAAGTAGTAAACTTGCAATATTAATTTCTGTTACTGTGGTATCATTGAATTTTTTCTTTTTCCCATCCAAGAAAAGATGGTACACATTTTATAAGTACGATGTTTTTGGTTCATTAGCAAATTTCTGTGACTATTAATCTTGGAATCGTTGAGTCAAATGGGAATTTATAAAATATTCAGTCAGATTTCCCACATTATTGGGATCCAGCCAAGCATGAACACTTCTAAGGATGAGAGCTCCTTCCTTCCATTCGTCTCTTGATCTACCATATGTCCATTCTGATAGGAACCATCCAACTTATAGGACAGGCTTCTTTCATTAAACAAAAATTACTTTCCTGTATCTTTCTCCTTGAAGCCAAATTCATTTTCCAAATCATCCAAAGAAATACACTTACCTAGAAATATCTGTTCATGTATTTGATATCCATTTTGGTTTTCCCTACCTGGAGAAATTCTCTACATCTTCGATTGCAGCCTAATCATTAGCTCATAAGCACACTTTTGACCACAATAAAAGTTTTATTTTCCTTTATAATGTAAACTGTTACTAAGCTGTGGTGACTTTGAACTACTGCAATTGATTTCCTGTTCCTAATTTCAGGACTTTCTATATATTTCCCATGAGTTTTTCCCATGAAAGGTTCAGCTCGTTGTTGATAGTATACTGCTCACTTGATGAAAGTGTGTATTAAAAAAAAAAAGAGGGGCACTTGGGTGGCTCAGTCGGTTGACAGTCTGACTCTTGATTTCCACCCAGGTCATGGTCTCAGAGTCGTGGGATCAACCCCCACATTGGGCACTGTGCTGAGCCTAGATTCTGCTTGAGATTCTCTCTCTCTCTCTCTCTCTCTCTCTTTCTTCCTCTCCCTCCCTCCTTCCCTCCCTCTTTCTCTTTCCCTCTCTCTCCCTCTCTCTCTCCCCCACTTCCTGTCTCTCTCCCTTCCCCCCACCTCTGCCCCCTCCCCTCCCTCACACTGCTCTCTCTCTCTCCCTCTCTAAAATATATATCTATATCCATATCGATATAGATATAGATATATAGATATATAGATTTTACAATTGAATGTGCTAGAACACATTTATATCTGTTAAATAGGTTTTCTAAAATTTCTACAAGAGCATATCTTGATTATTTTAAAAGGGAAGTTATTAAGACAAAATGTTATTTTTTTAATTTGAAGTTTGAGTCTTTGCTACACTTAGGTGCTTTGTAACTACTGTGGACCCAGAAAAGCCAGATAACTTCCAATTTATGACTTGAGATCATCCTCACTTCTCAGTGTCTCAGGATTTCCCAGTTACACTGGAGGGAGAGTGCTAGAAATTTTTATTTCTCTTAATTGTTTTCAAGTTGATCATTTCTCTTCCTTTTTTTTTTTTTTTAACTAAGTATAGTTGACACACATTACACTAGTTTTTTATGGTGCTCAGTTTTCTTGATAGCATTTGCTAACATGTTAACCTAGGAAACTCCTACTCATTTTTCAAAGCAATACTTATGTATTACTTCTCCAAGAGGCTTACAGAAACCTCCCTAAGGGAATTGTTGCTCCCTGAGTATTCTCTCCCAGATTGCCATTTGCCACTTCCCAGTGAATTACTTGATTGCAAGTAACTGGAACTCTCTATTTAATAAGAGAGGCAGAGTGGAAATGTATTGACTCACAAAACCGAAAGAGGGTAAAAAAATAAAACCATGTGAAGAGCAAGAGGACAACTCAAGTCCTAGAAGATCCAGGTCCTGACTCCAAGACTCTCTCTTCATGACTAATCTTGCTTTCCTTTGTTAGCTTTCTACTCTTACTTCAAACTGGTTTTCTTCACAAATTGAGGAATATAGCTCTTAATAGCATCCAAGCTTTAAAGCTTTTACTGTCTGCCACTAGGGGAGGGGGGAAGAATAAACCCCTTTGTCAGAACCAGTTGAAAAATCTCCAGGGAGTGCTATGACTTGACCATTACTGGATTCATCAATTGTGTGACCAGAGGGGCAGAATACTATGATTAGCTTGGCTTTGGTATAGTTACCATTACTGGACCAGTATACAGTGGGTAGGGAATCGATTGTCTAAACATATTGCAGACTTTAATGAAGACTATGAAGGCACAGTTTTTCAGGGTAGGAAAATAAGAAGGTAGTGCCAAATATCCCAAAGATGTTTATTTTTTGTATCTATTTGTATCTGTTTTTACAACTAGATTGTGAGGTTCTTGAAGGCAATGACTATATCTTAATATACTGACAATGCCTCCTTATTTTCCATGAACTGAAAATGCAATAGGTTTGGAATGAAAAAAAATACATATTATGTTATATATGTATATATAACACTTGAATATATATACACTTATATATATTTATATATTTCTTTAAAAATGAAAAAATTAAGTATCTTTAAAAAATAACACTTGTGTTTAGTAGTACTTAATATGCATACCTTGTGTTAAGTAACATATACTCCTATTGTTAGTATAGTCTTTGTGGTGTTTGCAACTTTGGGCAGATAGTCTTCATAGTTAAATATGGGAATTAAAATATAAGCCAAATATTTTAAGAATTCAGTTCATGAGAAAAACAGACTGAAATAATATTTATGTATATGGCCAATTTAATAATATGCATTTGTCTCCATAGGAAGCCTCAAGTTTAATTCATCTGGCTTTTAGTTCCAGTTACAAAGTGATGGGATGAGTCTTTTCCAGGTTATATTCATACTTTCAAAGATTCTTGGTGGCTAGTTGAATAGACTGATTTGCCTTTCAAAACAATTTGCACCCATGTGTTTCTAATACTTTGTCTTCTTTATGTTCATTCATGGCCAGGTGACATTTCTCAAGTCTTGAATTTCCCTTTTTCTTTTGGATTTGCTTTCTGCAAGAAGGTGCACACTCAGAAAGACTACTCTTTTGCCTTATATCACTCAGATTCCTCGCTTCATCACTGACTTCTTTTGTGGTTCTTATTTCTGGACACTGGCATTTGTTTTTTCTGTGCCTAACTGCTCTAGTTTTGCCAGCTCTAGGAAATGTAGTTTTTTGCCTCATCTCTTGTTTACTTGGAGATCTGTGTTTCTCAGTCTGTAGGCATATGCAACTGTTACAGTGGCTTTCAGCTTCAGAAGTACTCTCACATTTAGAAGAACACTTGGGTCTCTTACCTGGTGTTGAAGGAAGTTTCACATATTGAACCATGGTTGAAGGTGCCCTCCCACATTTTGATTCATAACTATGCACATTCTTTTCTTTTGAGCATGCACAGCATATATTTTGGGTGAAGCATTCACTTCTGTTACTTCCTTTCAGAGAGGGATTACTTGATTCTCTGCTTAAAGATCTCTTTGTAAGCCCAACACACCAAGATTTGGATCTGTGAGTATTGGACCGTGATTGTCGTTGGACTCTTCTACTGAAGTGTGAACCAGCTTCTGTAAATTGGAAGGACTGTTTGCCCTTCAACCTCTTCTTTCTGAAAGAGCTCAGCTTCCTACCATTTCTCTTAGAAGAAAAGGCAGTTTCTGAAATGCAACTCCAAGATGGGTCCCTCTTTCTGTATTTGTAACTTAATAAGGATCTTTCCCTCGGCAATCCTCTTTGAAAAATCTTTGGTGAAGAATCTGAGTATTTATTCTTTTCCGCTTCTTTTTCCTGGAAATTGATCTGCTGGTCAGGGCTCAAAATCCTTCCTTCTTTTAGACTGTACTGACATGGCTGCCCCTGATTAAAAGTTGCCAGGGAACTGAAGGTGTGTGCAGTTGTTTCACTCTTTCCCAGATCCTGGAAATGACCAGGAAGCAACTTTATCCCTTCCATTTTCCTCTCTTGAACTTTTTTTTTGCAATTCAGTAAGCCTGGGCCCCTTTCCCTTGGTGTAGTGCAATCCAAGGTTATATTATTGGTAGAAGTTGTACCTTTGTGATCACCTGATTCTGGTTTGTCTTTTATCCAAGCATGGATTTTGCTTGCTGTTTTTTGATGGAGTAGTGGGATTTCAGATTTCTTCAAGGAAGAGTTACCATTTGGAAACTGTTTCAAGCCTGACAGAGGCTTCTGCTCATTATTCCATTGGTCCCGGGTATTTCTACGTTGAGATGCCAGTAGAGCCTGATCCTTATACAAAGGCAAAGCAGAAGCTGATGCTATGGACTTCTTATTTGCCCTTGGTGAAATGGAAGGACATTGATAAATAGCTCGTTGGTCATAGGTCTCCATGTTATAAGGTGAATGAACAAAACTGATAAACTCGTGCAGGAAATGGTGGGTGTGTTGTTGGAGATAAGGTTCTAGGAGGTGAATGAAGGACTCACTGTCCAGATCATATTCTGTCATGTGCTGGAGAATGGTGGCTAGGATATTCTTCACTGTATAGCCATAATCTCCATAAACAGCTGTTAGTTCCCGTTTCAGCCAGGGAACCAGTTGATGTAGACAACCAGGGTTTCTCTTGAAATAATTAGCTGATAAGTGCTTTTCAAGTCGATGGCCTTGGACATGTGTCACCCAAATTCCAGAATAATACAAAGCTCTTCTGAACTTTGTTACCACTTGATCTCTAAAGTGGCCTACGGACATGGAGTTTGGCTGGAATTTCCCCCAGTCCCCAAACTCCCTCAGTAATTCTTGGACAGTCAGTTCTCTGAATGGTCTGATTTTCTTTGTAATGCCCTCAGGATTCAGACTGAGATGATTGCTTTGTGAAGATTCCACATAGCTTTCCTCCTCTGAGGGAAGAAACCCTGAGTTGTCTTTGGTGCCATTCTCTGGCCTGGTGGAACAACACTGAGAGGCAAAGCACTGCACACCAGAAGAAAGCATGGATTTCTTTCTTAATCTTGAATAAAAAGAATCATTACTACAGGGATTCCAATCAAACTTATTCTGAGTACTCTCCAAGCAGTTAAGACAATCACAGTCAGATGATAAATCAAATGGCATTGTCCTTAAAAGATTATATTTCAATTGTAAATGAGAAAAATTGTTCAAATCAGTTCCTCATGTGGCATTAAAAAATACCTATTAAAAGCATTCCATCATATTTCTGTAAGATGGTTTGTCTCTCCATGGAATATATTCTAAAACAAGGTTAAGAAACAAACTATTCCTTGAAATTAATAGTAATATGCTCCATGAAAACCAACATAGAAAGGCAATGAGGATTCAGGCACACTGACTTTTTCTTTCTCAAATTAATTGTTGCAAATGCTGAGAAGAAAACTGGAAATAAATATAAAAATTTAAGTATTATAGTTTTTAACCAATTCTAACTCTAGAGATTTAATCTACATATACAAATCCACAAATATATACATGCTGACCATTTGGGTGTTTTTTTTTTTTTTTTGTAATAACAAAAACTGAAAACAACATAAATATCCATTAATAGGGAACTTGTTAATAAATCATGGTTTATCTATAGTGTTTAATATTGTGTAGCCATTCATTTAAAAAAGGTAGACTTAGGGGCACCTGGGTGGCTTAGTCGGTTAAGCGTCCGACTTTGGCTTAGGTCATGATCTCGTGGTTCATGGGTTCGAGCCCCACGTCGGGCTCTGTGCTGACTGCCAGCTCAGAGCCTGGAGCCTATTTCAGTCCATGTCTCCCTCTCTCTCTGACCCTCCCCTGCTCATGCTGTCTCTCTCTCTCTCCTAGAAATAAATAAAAATATTTTTAAAAAAAGGTAGACTTATATGTACTAATATGAGAAGATGGCTGAATATACAGTTAAATGAAAATGTTTATATAGAGATATTTTAGATTTTTATAAAATCTTAGAGAGTATTCTGAACCTTGAAAACTGTTTAAGAATAATAAAATAATGCAAGCCATTAACTGTAAATACAGTTCATCATAAATATACCTAAGTTGAGGAAATTAGTAAAATTCTGAGAGGCAAAATAAATGAATAAATAGAAATAGAAATCCAGAGAGGGAAGTGAGCTCTGACCCCACTTAGGTACCCATATCTGGTGTCCTTGAGTTTCAATTCTGATAGCTACAGAGGACAGAAGACAAAGAATGGATTCTGTCCAAAAGTGAATGTCTAATATAAAGCATCTATATAAATCTGCCTACATTCTTAGTGAGAAGATGAGTTAGAAAAAAAAGAGTACCTCCCAAAGTGTCAGCAGGAAATCTTAGCTGAGATTTTGTAACCAGAAATGATTAAGTGTGTCTGCAGACTAAATTCAAACATTAAGTTTTCCTAAAAACCTCAAAAAGATCATTTATTTTGAAGACAGTAGTGACCCCAAACAACTAGCACATTCTCCCAGTAGGAGCACAACTTAAACTCAGGTCACATGACAAATTTCCCCTAAATGAGTTCACAACCAAAAATCACTAAAAAACAAGAAATAAGCCATTTAAGCAATAATCCACAGAAATAACAGGGAGAATCAGAAAAGTACACAGAATATGAATAACTCTCATCCTTTCTCTTGAGGCTTCAAGCTATGCTTTCCAAAGATAATGCTTTCACTAAGTCTTCATTCATCATGAAAAGCAAAAATAGCAGAAATTATATTAATTAGCAGACTTACCTCCTGGAGGATCTGGAGACGTCCACACTCATTGAGCCTTACCTGCTGTTTTGTTTGCCTTAGAGACAGAATTTAGAACACTAGGAAGTTCTGCTGTGGACTGGGGAGAGACAGCTCCAAATTTTCCATAGAGATTGGCATCTTATATTTCCCAGCAATGTCTCAAGTGAAATTAAGATGAAAGCCCTGAATAAGATAGGTTTCAGATCCATGACTTAGAGGTTGCCAAGAAATCTTTAATTTTCTAATAGATTTTCTAATCAGAGCCAACACTGTAATGAGTGGCCTGACTCAGAGGAGAGCAGGAGCAGTAAGTGGAATATAGGTTCTCCTAATTAATAAACTCTTCAAAAGAATAGTTATGAGTCTAATATTAATATTTGGATTTAAATTATTTAGTCAGAAAGTTGTCCCTTTCCTTTTAAATGCAAGATACAAATAAACTATTTCCNAAAAAAAAAAGAGGGGCACTTGGGTGGCTCAGTCGGTTGACAGTCTGACTCTTGATTTCCACCCAGGTCATGGTCTCAGAGTCGTGGGATCAACCCCCACATTGGGCACTGTGCTGAGCCTAGATTCTGCTTGAGATTCTCTCTCTCTCTCTCTCTCTCTCTCTCTTTCTTCCTCTCCCTCCCTCCTTCCCTCCCTCTTTCTCTTTCCCTCTCTCTCCCTCTCTCTCTCCCCCACTTCCTGTCTCTCTCCCTTCCCCCCACCTCTGCCCCCTCCCCTCCCTCACACTGCTCTCTCTCTCTCCCTCTCTAAAATATATATCTATATCCATATCGATATAGATATAGATATATAGATATATAGATTTTACAATTGAATGTGCTAGAACACATTTATATCTGTTAAATAGGTTTTCTAAAATTTCTACAAGAGCATATCTTGATTATTTTAAAAGGGAAGTTATTAAGACAAAATGTTATTTTTTTAATTTGAAGTTTGAGTCTTTGCTACACTTAGGTGCTTTGTAACTACTGTGGACCCAGAAAAGCCAGATAACTTCCAATTTATGACTTGAGATCATCCTCACTTCTCAGTGTCTCAGGATTTCCCAGTTACACTGGAGGGAGAGTGCTAGAAATTTTTATTTCTCTTAATTGTTTTCAAGTTGATCATTTCTCTTCCTTTTTTTTTTTTTTTAACTAAGTATAGTTGACACACATTACACTAGTTTTTTATGGTGCTCAGTTTTCTTGATAGCATTTGCTAACATGTTAACCTAGGAAACTCCTACTCATTTTTCAAAGCAATACTTATGTATTACTTCTCCAAGAGGCTTACAGAAACCTCCCTAAGGGAATTGTTGCTCCCTGAGTATTCTCTCCCAGATTGCCATTTGCCACTTCCCAGTGAATTACTTGATTGCAAGTAACTGGAACTCTCTATTTAATAAGAGAGGCAGAGTGGAAATGTATTGACTCACAAAACCGAAAGAGGGTAAAAAAATAAAACCATGTGAAGAGCAAGAGGACAACTCAAGTCCTAGAAGATCCAGGTCCTGACTCCAAGACTCTCTCTTCATGACTAATCTTGCTTTCCTTTGTTAGCTTTCTACTCTTACTTCAAACTGGTTTTCTTCACAAATTGAGGAATATAGCTCTTAATAGCATCCAAGCTTTAAAGCTTTTACTGTCTGCCACTAGGGGAGGGGGGAAGAATAAACCCCTTTGTCAGAACCAGTTGAAAAATCTCCAGGGAGTGCTATGACTTGACCATTACTGGATTCATCAATTGTGTGACCAGAGGGGCAGAATACTATGATTAGCTTGGCTTTGGTATAGTTACCATTACTGGACCAGTATACAGTGGGTAGGGAATCGATTGTCTAAACATATTGCAGACTTTAATGAAGACTATGAAGGCACAGTTTTTCAGGGTAGGAAAATAAGAAGGTAGTGCCAAATATCCCAAAGATGTTTATTTTTTGTATCTATTTGTATCTGTTTTTACAACTAGATTGTGAGGTTCTTGAAGGCAATGACTATATCTTAATATACTGACAATGCCTCCTTATTTTCCATGAACTGAAAATGCAATAGGTTTGGAATGAAAAAAAATACATATTATGTTATATATGTATATATAACACTTGAATATATATACACTTATATATATTTATATATTTCTTTAAAAATGAAAAAATTAAGTATCTTTAAAAAATAACACTTGTGTTTAGTAGTACTTAATATGCATACCTTGTGTTAAGTAACATATACTCCTATTGTTAGTATAGTCTTTGTGGTGTTTGCAACTTTGGGCAGATAGTCTTCATAGTTAAATATGGGAATTAAAATATAAGCCAAATATTTTAAGAATTCAGTTCATGAGAAAAACAGACTGAAATAATATTTATGTATATGGCCAATTTAATAATATGCATTTGTCTCCATAGGAAGCCTCAAGTTTAATTCATCTGGCTTTTAGTTCCAGTTACAAAGTGATGGGATGAGTCTTTTCCAGGTTATATTCATACTTTCAAAGATTCTTGGTGGCTAGTTGAATAGACTGATTTGCCTTTCAAAACAATTTGCACCCATGTGTTTCTAATACTTTGTCTTCTTTATGTTCATTCATGGCCAGGTGACATTTCTCAAGTCTTGAATTTCCCTTTTTCTTTTGGATTTGCTTTCTGCAAGAAGGTGCACACTCAGAAAGACTACTCTTTTGCCTTATATCACTCAGATTCCTCGCTTCATCACTGACTTCTTTTGTGGTTCTTATTTCTGGACACTGGCATTTGTTTTTTCTGTGCCTAACTGCTCTAGTTTTGCCAGCTCTAGGAAATGTAGTTTTTTGCCTCATCTCTTGTTTACTTGGAGATCTGTGTTTCTCAGTCTGTAGGCATATGCAACTGTTACAGTGGCTTTCAGCTTCAGAAGTACTCTCACATTTAGAAGAACACTTGGGTCTCTTACCTGGTGTTGAAGGAAGTTTCACATATTGAACCATGGTTGAAGGTGCCCTCCCACATTTTGATTCATAACTATGCACATTCTTTTCTTTTGAGCATGCACAGCATATATTTTGGGTGAAGCATTCACTTCTGTTACTTCCTTTCAGAGAGGGATTACTTGATTCTCTGCTTAAAGATCTCTTTGTAAGCCCAACACACCAAGATTTGGATCTGTGAGTATTGGACCGTGATTGTCGTTGGACTCTTCTACTGAAGTGTGAACCAGCTTCTGTAAATTGGAAGGACTGTTTGCCCTTCAACCTCTTCTTTCTGAAAGAGCTCAGCTTCCTACCATTTCTCTTAGAAGAAAAGGCAGTTTCTGAAATGCAACTCCAAGATGGGTCCCTCTTTCTGTATTTGTAACTTAATAAGGATCTTTCCCTCGGCAATCCTCTTTGAAAAATCTTTGGTGAAGAATCTGAGTATTTATTCTTTTCCGCTTCTTTTTCCTGGAAATTGATCTGCTGGTCAGGGCTCAAAATCCTTCCTTCTTTTAGACTGTACTGACATGGCTGCCCCTGATTAAAAGTTGCCAGGGAACTGAAGGTGTGTGCAGTTGTTTCACTCTTTCCCAGATCCTGGAAATGACCAGGAAGCAACTTTATCCCTTCCATTTTCCTCTCTTGAACTTTTTTTTTGCAATTCAGTAAGCCTGGGCCCCTTTCCCTTGGTGTAGTGCAATCCAAGGTTATATTATTGGTAGAAGTTGTACCTTTGTGATCACCTGATTCTGGTTTGTCTTTTATCCAAGCATGGATTTTGCTTGCTGTTTTTTGATGGAGTAGTGGGATTTCAGATTTCTTCAAGGAAGAGTTACCATTTGGAAACTGTTTCAAGCCTGACAGAGGCTTCTGCTCATTATTCCATTGGTCCCGGGTATTTCTACGTTGAGATGCCAGTAGAGCCTGATCCTTATACAAAGGCAAAGCAGAAGCTGATGCTATGGACTTCTTATTTGCCCTTGGTGAAATGGAAGGACATTGATAAATAGCTCGTTGGTCATAGGTCTCCATGTTATAAGGTGAATGAACAAAACTGATAAACTCGTGCAGGAAATGGTGGGTGTGTTGTTGGAGATAAGGTTCTAGGAGGTGAATGAAGGACTCACTGTCCAGATCATATTCTGTCATGTGCTGGAGAATGGTGGCTAGGATATTCTTCACTGTATAGCCATAATCTCCATAAACAGCTGTTAGTTCCCGTTTCAGCCAGGGAACCAGTTGATGTAGACAACCAGGGTTTCTCTTGAAATAATTAGCTGATAAGTGCTTTTCAAGTCGATGGCCTTGGACATGTGTCACCCAAATTCCAGAATAATACAAAGCTCTTCTGAACTTTGTTACCACTTGATCTCTAAAGTGGCCTACGGACATGGAGTTTGGCTGGAATTTCCCCCAGTCCCCAAACTCCCTCAGTAATTCTTGGACAGTCAGTTCTCTGAATGGTCTGATTTTCTTTGTAATGCCCTCAGGATTCAGACTGAGATGATTGCTTTGTGAAGATTCCACATAGCTTTCCTCCTCTGAGGGAAGAAACCCTGAGTTGTCTTTGGTGCCATTCTCTGGCCTGGTGGAACAACACTGAGAGGCAAAGCACTGCACACCAGAAGAAAGCATGGATTTCTTTCTTAATCTTGAATAAAAAGAATCATTACTACAGGGATTCCAATCAAACTTATTCTGAGTACTCTCCAAGCAGTTAAGACAATCACAGTCAGATGATAAATCAAATGGCATTGTCCTTAAAAGATTATATTTCAATTGTAAATGAGAAAAATTGTTCAAATCAGTTCCTCATGTGGCATTAAAAAATACCTATTAAAAGCATTCCATCATATTTCTGTAAGATGGTTTGTCTCTCCATGGAATATATTCTAAAACAAGGTTAAGAAACAAACTATTCCTTGAAATTAATAGTAATATGCTCCATGAAAACCAACATAGAAAGGCAATGAGGATTCAGGCACACTGACTTTTTCTTTCTCAAATTAATTGTTGCAAATGCTGAGAAGAAAACTGGAAATAAATATAAAAATTTAAGTATTATAGTTTTTAACCAATTCTAACTCTAGAGATTTAATCTACATATACAAATCCACAAATATATACATGCTGACCATTTGGGTGTTTTTTTTTTTTTTTTGTAATAAAAAAAACTGAAAACAACATAAATATCCATTAATAGGGAACTTGTTAATAAATCATGGTTTATCTATAGTGTTTAATATTGTGTAGCCATTCATTTAAAAAAGGTAGACTTAGGGGCACCTGGGTGGCTTAGTCGGTTAAGCGTCCGACTTTGGCTTAGGTCATGATCTCGTGGTTCATGGGTTCGAGCCCCACGTCGGGCTCTGTGCTGACTGCCAGCTCAGAGCCTGGAGCCTATTTCAGTCCATGTCTCCCTCTCTCTCTGACCCTCCCCTGCTCATGCTGTCTCTCTCTCTCTCCTAGAAATAAATAAAAATATTTTTAAAAAAAGGTAGACTTATATGTACTAATATGAGAAGATGGCTGAATATACAGTTAAATGAAAATGTTTATATAGAGATATTTTAGATTTTTATAAAATCTTAGAGAGTATTCTGAACCTTGAAAACTGTTTAAGAATAATAAAATAATGCAAGCCATTAACTGTAAATACAGTTCATCATAAATATACCTAAGTTGAGGAAATTAGTAAAATTCTGAGAGGCAAAATAAATGAATAAATAGAAATAGAAATCCAGAGAGGGAAGTGAGCTCTGACCCCACTTAGGTACCCATATCTGGTGTCCTTGAGTTTCAATTCTGATAGCTACAGAGGACAGAAGACAAAGAATGGATTCTGTCCAAAAGTGAATGTCTAATATAAAGCATCTATATAAATCTGCCTACATTCTTAGTGAGAAGATGAGTTAGAAAAAAAAGAGTACCTCCCAAAGTGTCAGCAGGAAATCTTAGCTGAGATTTTGTAACCAGAAATGATTAAGTGTGTCTGCAGACTAAATTCAAACATTAAGTTTTCCTAAAAACCTCAAAAAGATCATTTATTTTGAAGACAGTAGTGACCCCAAACAACTAGCACATT
Organism: Crocuta crocuta; assembly: GCF_008692635.1. Lineage (NCBI taxonomy): Eukaryota > Metazoa > Chordata > Mammalia > Carnivora > Hyaenidae > Crocuta > Crocuta crocuta. The sequence goes on along the minus strand of NW_027527939.1, from coordinate 2,717,259 downwards.
CTCCCAGTAGGAGCACAACTTAAACTCAGGTCACATGACAAATTTCCCCTAAATGAGTTCACAACCAAAAATCACTAAAAAACAAGAAATAAGCCATTTAAGCAATAATCCACAGAAATAACAGGGAGAATCAGAAAAGTACACAGAATATGAATAACTCTCATCCTTTCTCTTGAGGCTTCAAGCTATGCTTTCCAAAGATAATGCTTTCACTAAGTCTTCATTCATCATGAAAAGCAAAAATAGCAGAAATTATATTAATTAGCAGACTTACCTCCTGGAGGATCTGGAGACGTCCACACTCATTGAGCCTTACCTGCTGTTTTGTTTGCCTTAGAGACAGAATTTAGAACACTAGGAAGTTCTGCTGTGGACTGGGGAGAGACAGCTCCAAATTTTCCATAGAGATTGGCATCTTATATTTCCCAGCAATGTCTCAAGTGAAATTAAGATGAAAGCCCTGAATAAGATAGGTTTCAGATCCATGACTTAGAGGTTGCCAAGAAATCTTTAATTTTCTAATAGATTTTCTAATCAGAGCCAACACTGTAATGAGTGGCCTGACTCAGAGGAGAGCAGGAGCAGTAAGTGGAATATAGGTTCTCCTAATTAATAAACTCTTCAAAAGAATAGTTATGAGTCTAATATTAATATTTGGATTTAAATTATTTAGTCAGAAAGTTGTCCCTTTCCTTTTAAATGCAAGATACAAATAAACTATTTCCATGTATGTAATGTGATTAACCAACATTTTGGTTGTTTGTGTACAAAATTTTAGGACCACGATTATTAAACTGTATTATTGGAGGGAACTGTTATTCATACCAGGTAACTACCAGTTAATACAGGCAACACAACTGGAAAGTCACTCAAAAACAGTTTTTTTTCCTTACACTGTTATACTCCTTTTAAGTTTAGTCTTGTGTACTAAGATTGTTCAACTTTTCTCATATCTAGGATAAAAACAATTTAACTCATGAGATATCTGAGAGATTTGATGAGCTACTTTGTGTTACTACTTGATACCTAATAGCAGTTCAACATAACCCTCATTTTAGTGTTATTTTGAGTAAATTTCATTACAGATTCCCAAGACAGTAACTCACCTCTTTAAAAACATATGTTTTTGGCAATGAGAAAGAATGAAATCTGGCCATGTGTAGCAACATGGATGGACCTTGAGGGTGTTATGCTGAGTGAAATAAGTCNGGGGATGGGCACGGAGGGGGGCACTTGTGGGATGAGCACTGGGTGTTATATAGAAACCAACTTGACAATAAACTATTTGTAAAAGAATAAATAAATAAAAGGCACACAATAAATTCATTTAAGACGCAAAGAAATAAAAACGTGTTTTTTGTGATTTTATAATCCAAAATAAATACCATTTCTGATACTCTAATAAGTATAGGGCAATATAGAACCCGATAGCCTCACAATCCTCATATCTGTGTCAGCATTATTTAGATGAAAGAACAGCACAGACAAGTTCCTGTTCTATTATTACCCTGGGAAAGTTCATATATGTTCCCTGAGTCTTGATTACTTGTCTATAAAATAGGGCTTATAGAAAGACTCAAATGAGATAACAGATGTAAAAAGTACTTTGTAAAATACAACACTTATTAGTAATAAAATTTCCTCGAAAGATAATCTCATCTCTACACTATGCCTATCACAGTAAAAGAAAAAAATTATCTGTTGAAAGGAAGAGAGAACTAAAAGAAGGATAAGGGGGGCAAGGGGGGAAGGAAGACCATAAGAGAGAGTCATTCAAGTTTCTCTTTTAGATGCTTATCTTTTAGTCTATCTCTCCATTTTTTCTGCCATAAATGTCTCCCTTTCCTTTTCTTCTTACTTTTACTTCCTCAGTTCCTAAATACATAGGGATAATTCTGAAGCATCTTAGAAAGGAATAGTGTTGGGAAAGAGATTCATTGGCATCTAAAGTGAGAGTATTTTAGATTTAGGGAGATCTTAACTTGACAATGGCAGGATAACGCTGTTGGGGAAGAAAATTTTTATTTTACCCTTTAAAGTTCTCCTGGCTGGTCTTAAAATTAATCAAACATTAACAAAAGAAAATCAAATTTAATAATATACATACAGGAGATCCATAAAAACGTGAACGATTCCAAAAACAGTCAGGTAAGATAAGGTATATATATTATTCTGGACTCAGAAATAGGGGTAGGAGTCTGGGGCTTCAGAGTGAAAGAATGCAATTCACAGAAAGAATGGAGGGAAAACTGTTTGATAAACAAATGTTTGCTGGGCCATCCAGAAATAATGAGATGTAGTGAGGACTTTGTTCAAAATAGGCCTTGCTAGGTTCCTCCTGTCTGCCATACCTAGCTCACACTATACTATAATTATCTCTTGTGATAGCTGCTCCCCTGGAATAGGTCCTCTATCTAAATTCTTCCAAGCAGTTAGGAAGAAGGCAAAAAAGAAAAACTTCTTGAATTTTCTCTTTTGTTTTTTGTTTTTTTAATAATCAGCCTAAAATAATTCACATGCCAAAGAGACACATTTTGGGGTGGCAAATTTTGCTCTCCGATGATGCTCCATATTAAATCAGATCATGAGAAAATCAAATATCACATCCTTTATTTTCCTACATGAGTCCTGAGCTAGCAATTTGAAAGCGTTACTTGTATAGCATATAGCTCTCTCTAAGTTCCATGGCTCTGGGCAGTTTCTCCATCTAACCACTCTTGGCTGGACTTTGTTCTGTTTTGTAGAATGTTAAGCACTATTCCTGATCTCTCCTCACGGGATGTCAGAATCACCCCCTACCCAAGTACAACAATAAAAAATGTCTCAAGATTATCAAATATTCCCTAGGAAGGCAAAACTGGCCCCTATGTCAAAAACCACTGCTCTAAAGTATAAAATTATTATCTTTTGAAGATAGAATCTTCCTCACAGGAGCTAGAAGCAGTTCTCTTACAAAGAAGTGTACTATAGTACATACATTCATGAGAAGGATCAAGTGTAAATTAATTGAAAGAGCATGGTTTTTGAAGCCACAAGAGCTGAGCTTGAATTTTGCATCATTTAATTTAGATTTTTCATAAGCAACTTAGTTAGCTTCCCTGAGTTTTATTTACATAATCTACATACTAGAGTATGGAAGCTTACTTCATAGCACTTATCATAATGAACATTATACATTTATATGTCTATTTCCTCTCTGCCTTTACTAGAAAATAAGCTCCATGAAGAAAGAAGGTTGAGGTCTTTGGTTTATTACACTACTGTCCCCTCATTACTTAGATAGACCAAGTCTGGCCCATTGAAAGAACTCATATGTATTTATTAAATTACACAAAGTTCAATGTCTAGACTAGAATAGGTATCACAAATTGTGCTCACAGTCAACTCTCATTATTTGAGGTACTTATGGTTTATAAAGTCATCACAAACAATGAATTAGCAAAGTTGGAACCATTTCTTCCATGGGAAATACAGGGTTAGATTCCTTTGAGCCTCTAGTCACATTTTTATCAACAGAATAGTACTTAATCTTCTGTCTGTTTAAAGACATTTAATATATATTGTTAATTCATTAACATTGAACTCAGGGCCAACAGCACTGTAGCTCATGCCTGAATGATGCTAATCTAATACATGTATTTTCTTCATAAGGCACATGACAGTTTTCTTCCAATTAGGAAAACTAGACATTGTTTTAGCATTATGCATTTTTAAATAGCAAAATTGCCCCCAAAATGCACCAAAAAAGGAACTAAATAAACTGTAAAAAGGAAACTTGTTTATAGTATGAAAGGTGAAGCAAGAAATCACAGCATCATTTTGTTTGACCTTAGCTGAGAATGTGTGAGTTGAATAACTCAAATTTCCTACTGCTCTGCCTATATCTATGAATGACCATGAAAACACTGTGAACATTGATTTTGGAGTTACAAATTTTAGACAGTAGGTAAACTCACAAATGCAAATTCTACAAATAATAAAGACTGACTACATCTGTGGACAAGCTCAACTTCTAGAGTGACATACAAGAGAATTCTTTCTAACAATTCTCTTAATTCACTGGGTGAGTAATAAAAACTCATCTCAACCTTGATATTTTTCTCTTTATCTCTAACAACAGAACAGGTCTTCTTTCTCCAAGGCATTCCCTTAACCAATGCACAAAGGAAACAGTGAGTAGAAATTCTTGAATGCATGCTTTGTTACAGTTCTGTGTCCCTTATGGTCCTCATTTGCCACATATCTGGAAATTTCCCACCTATCTTTCTGTTATTGATTTCTAGTTTAATTCCACTGTGGTGTGACAACATAATTTGTATGATTTCTTTTCTTTTAAATTTATTAGAGTATGTTTTACAAGCCAGAGTGTAGTCTCTCTTGGTGAATGTTCCATTTGAACTTGAGGAGAATGTATATTCTGCTACTAGTGGATGGAGTATTCTATAAATGTCAATTAGATCAAGTTGATTGATAATGTGGTTCAGGTCAACTATATACTTACTGGTGGTATTAAAGTATCTAACTATAATAGTGCATTTCTTTCTTTTTTTTTAACCTTTTTATCAGTTTTTGTTTCATGTATTTTGATACTCTATTATTAGATTCATGTCTTGGAGAACTGACCCTTTTTTGTGTGTATATTAAAACATCTTGAGTTTCAATATATTTTTAAATGTTTGTTTATTTTTGAGATATATATATATATATATATCAACAATATATATTGAATGTCTTTAAACAGACATAAGATAAACAGCCATACTGTTTTTCACAGTGGCTGCCCCACTTTGCATTCCCACCATCAATGTAAGAGAGTTCTATTTCTCCTCATCCTCTGCCACACTTGTTGTTTCTTGTATTTTTGACTTTAGTCATTCTGACAGGTGAGATATCTCATTGTAGTTTTGATTTACATTTCCCTGATAGTAAGTGACAATGAATATCTTTTAATGTGTCTGTTGGCTATCTGTATGTCTTCTTTTGAAAAGTATCAGTCCATGCCTATTTTTTAATTCAATTATTTTGTTTTGGGGGTGTTGAGTTTTATCAGTTCTCTTTACACTTTGGATACCAACTTTTTATTAAATATGCATTTGTAAATATCTTGTTCCATTCAGTAGGTTGTCTTGTAGTTTTGTTGATTGTTTACACAATTGTGTAAAATGCTATGGTATTTTGATAGGGATTGCATTAAATGTGTAGATTGCTTTGGGTAGTATAGGCATTTTAACAATATTTGTTCTTCCAGTTCATGAGTATGAAATGTCTTTCCATTTCTTTGTGTCATCTTCAGTTTCTTTCATCAGTGTTTTATAGTTTTTAGAGTACAGATATTTCATCTCTTTGGTTAAGTTTATTCCTAGGTATCTAATTATTTCTGATATATTTGTAAATGAAATTTTTAAAAATTTCTCTTTTTGCTGCTTCATATTGGCATATAGAAAGGCAACAGATTTTTATACATTTATTTTTTATTCTGTGACTTTACTGAATTCATTCATCAGGTATGGCAGGGGTTTTTTTGTATGAATATTTCAAGTTCTCTATATATAGTATCATGTCATCTGCAAATAGTAGTAGTTTTACTTCTTCCTTGTTAATTTGGATGAGGTTTTATTTCTTTTTATTGTCTGATTGCTGTGTCGAGGACTTCCAGTACTATGTCGGTAAGACTGGTGAGAATATGGGGAACCTGTGTGGCTCAGTCAGATAAGCATCATACTTTGGCTCATGTCATGATCTCGTGGTTCATGAGTTCAAGCCCTGCATCAGGCTCTGTGCTGACAGCTCAGAGCCTGGAGCCTGCTTTGGATTCTGTGTTTCTCTCTCTCTCTCTTTCTCTGCCCCTCTCCTGCTTGCACTTTCTCTCTCAAAAATAAACATTTAAAAAATTGTTTTAAATGGTGAGAATGGACATCCTTGTCTTTTTCCTGACCTTAGGGGAAAAGGTATCATTTTTTCCCCTATTGAACATGATGTTAGCTCTTAATATATGGCCTTCATTGTGGTCAGATATGTCCCCTCTACACCTATTTTGTTGAGGGTTTTTATCATGAATTGTTGTACTTTGTCAAATGCTGTTTCTTTATCTATTGAAGTGATCATATGCCTCTTATCCTTTTGCTTATTGATGTGATGTATCACATTGATTGGTTTGTGAATATCAAACCACACTTGCAATACAGAAATAAATCCCATTTGAGCATGGTAAGTGATTTTTGAATTTAGTGTTGGGTTCAGTTTGCTAGTATTTTGTTGAGGATTTTTACAACTATGTTTATTGGGTATATTGGCCTGTAATTTTCTTTTAGTGGGTTTTTTATCCTGTTTTGGTATCAGGATAATGCTGGCCTCATAGAATGAATCCGGAAATTTTCCTTCTTTTTCTATTTTTTTGAATAGTTTGAGAAGAATATGTTTTAACTCTTCTTTATTTTTTCTTTTCAAATTTTACTTAAATTCTAGTTAACATACAGTGCAATATTGGTTTCAGGAGTAGAATTCAGAGATTCATCACTTACACACAACACCTGGTGCTCATCATAACAAGTGCCCTCCTGATTACCCATCACCCATCTAGTCCATCCCCTACCCATCTCTCTACATTAACCTTCATTAACTCTTCTTTAAATGTTTAGTAGAATTCACCTGTGAAGCCATCCGGTCATATACTTTTGTTTGTTGGAAGTTTTTTGATTACTGATTTAATTTCTTTGCTAGTTATCAGTCTGTTCAAATTTTCTACTCCTTGTTTCACTTTTGGTAGTTTATATGTTTCTAGGAACTTGTCTTTTTGTTCTAGGTGTCCAATTTGTTGGCATATAGTTTTCATAATCTTCTCTTACGATTGATTATATTTCTGTGGTGTTGATTGTTATTTCTCCTCTCTAATTTGTGATTTTATTTATTTGAGTTCTTTCTCTTTTTTTCTTGATAAGTCTGGCTAGAAGTTTATCAATTTTATTGATTTTTTTCTAATAACCATTCATTGTTTAGCAACATGTCATTTAACCTCCATGTATGTGTATTCTGTCCAGATTTGTTCTTGTGGTTGACTTCTCGTTTCATAGAGTCGTAGTCAGAGAAGATGCATCGTATGACTTGGGTCTTGAATTTGTTGAAGCTGTTTTTGTGGGCTAATATGTGATCCATTCTGGAGAATGTTCCATGTTCACTTAAAAATAATGAGTATTCTGCTGCCTTAGGATGGAATATTTTGAATATATCTATTAAATCCATCTGTTCCAGTGTGTCATTCAAAGCTATTGTTTCCTTATTGGTTTTCTGTTTAGATGTAAACTGAGTGTTAAAGTCCCCTACAATTTTTGTGTTATAATCAATTCACTCTTTTATGTTTGTTACTGACTATTTTATATATTTGGGTATTCCTATGTTGGTGCATAAATATTACAATTGTTATATTTTCTTGTTGGTTTGTCCTTTTATTATTATATACTTTAACTCTTGTTAAAATCTTTGCTTTAAAGTCTTTTTTGTCCAATAGAAGTATAGCTATTCCATTTTATTTTGACACCCATTTGCATGATAGATATTTCTTCATCCTCTTACTTTCAATCTGCCTGTATCTTTAGGTCTAAAATGAGTCCCTTGTAGGTAGCATTTGGATGAGTCATATTTTTAATCCATTCTGTCACCCTATGTCTTTTGATCGGAATGTTAAGTCCATTTACATTCAAAGTAATTATTGATAGATATGTATTTATTACCATTTTATTACTTGTTTTGTAATTGTTTCTGACTGTTTCTCTAATCTTGTTTCTCTCTTGCATGTTTTGCTGATTTTGCTGATATGTTTGTGTTTCTTTCTCTTTATTCTTTGCGTGTTTATTAGTGGTTTGTAAATAACCCGTCTGCACATAGGAATCTATAATAAGTTGATGGCCATTTAAATTTGAACCCATTCTTTTCTCCTCTCCTCCTCATTCTTTTAGGCATATGCCATTATATTTTATATTCATTTTTTGTGAGTTCATTGACTATTTTACACAAATATTCATTTTTATTGTTTTGTTTCCTACACTTTTACTGTCAATTTTGGCCTCTACTTTCCACTCTAAGAAACCTCTTTAATATTTCTTCTAGGGCCAGTTTAGTGGTCATGAACCTCTTTAGTTTGTTGGGGAAACTCTTTATCCTTCCTTCTATTCTAAATGATAGCCTTACTAGATAAAGTATTCTTGGTTGCATATGTTTCCCATTCAGCGCTTTGAATGTATCATGACTCTCCCTTCTGGCTTGTAAAGTTCCTACAGAGAAATCCCCTGATAGTCTTATGGGTTTTCCGTAGTAAGTTACTGTCTTCTTTTGTATTGCTCCTTTTAAGATATTTTCTTTGTCACTATATTTCATCAGTTTAATTATAGTATGTCTTGGTGTTGATCTGCTTCATTTTTTAAAATATTTTTAATTGTGTTTGAAGTTCTTTGTGCCTCCTGCATCTGGATATCTGTTTCCTTATTCAGATTAGGAAAGTTTTCAGCTGTTATTTCTTGAAATAAATTTTCTGCACCCCTTTCTCTCTCTTCTTTTTCTAGGACTCCTCTTATATAAATGTTATTATGTTTTATGGAGTCACTGAGTTCCCTAACTTTATTCTTATATTGCATAATTCTGTTTTCTCTCTTTAGTTCAGCTTGATTATTTTCCATTACTCCATCTTCTAGATCACTAATTTGTTCCACTGCTTCTTCCATCCAGCTGTTCATTTCACAAAGTGAGTTTTTCATTTCATTTATTGAGTCCTCTATGTCACTCACCCTCCTGGTATACCCAGTGCTGAATCAGCTGACTTTTAAAGCTCCAGACTCCAAGTCCCACTGGTTTTACAAACTCAGGGAATTCAGTCCCTCTGGTTTTTAAAGCCAAACATTATGGGAATTAGTCTTGTGTAAGCTCCATAGTGTGAGAGCGCATTTCTCTGCCCTCTTCCCCATGGGCTGCTCCCTCCCTTCTACTAGCAGCCTCTCTCAGACTTTCTGACCTTCCTAACCTTTGAGATGCAGCTTCTTCTCCATATTTAGTTGTGGAGTTTCTTCTGCCAGTCTTCAGATCACTCTGCAGCTTATTGACTTGTATGTGGATAATATCTAGTTGTAAATGTGGGATAGTGTGAGCTCATGGTCCTCCTACTCCACAATCTTCCCAAATCTTCCCTTTGAGAACTGACCATTTTATCATTATGTGATGATGCTCTTTATCTCTGAAAATTTTCCTTGTTCTCAAGTCTGCTTTGTTTCAAATTAATATAGGTTCTTTAGCTTTCTTCTGAGTCGTGTTAGTTTAGTTTATCATTCCTCATCTCTTTACTTTTGGTATAAGTCTTTACACTTAGAATGAATTTCTTGAAGACAGCATACAGTTGGGTATTGGGTATTGTTATTTATCACCCACTCTGACAGTATCTGTCTTTCATTGGTATTTTTAGGTCCTTCAGATTTAAAATACTGGTATTTTTGTTTTAATGTCTACCATATTTTTAACTGTCTTCTACTTGTTGCATTTGTTTTTGTTTCCTTTATTTATTTATTTTTGGGGGACTTCATTTGATTCTCACAAATAGCCCATGACAGAAGCATCTTATTTTAATCCCAACTTATTGATGAGGAAACTTAGATAACTTAAATTAAGTAATTTAAACAAAATTGCACAAGACAAAAAAACCCACAGCTTGAAACTTGACACTGTTCTTTACTTACCTAAACATTTATCCTGTATATTGAGCAATTTCAACAATAAAACTGTGATAAAGCCTTCAAATCAAGTAAACTATATTCTTAGAATTTATAAAAATTTGTATGCTTCCCAAGGCTTTTTTCTCTCCAAAACCAACCTGGGGAGGAGGTTTTAGGAACCTAGAATCTTTGCTGCAGTTAAACTAAAATACCATGAATAAGTCACCAGTTTATAATAAATTCTAACAAGTGTAGCATAAGTGAAAAGGGAAAAAGAAGTTTTTGTCTCATTCATGCAGAGACTAAAATTATCCATGGAAACCAAGCCTATAGTTTCCGGGTGCCAGGTTTCTTAAAGGGCCAGAAAAAATTTAGCCCTATTCTCAAGCCAGGCTGTTCAGTTTTATTTTCCCATCGACTGAGGTCATTTAAAATTATTGTTACAACCTCACTCCTGAATCACCATCTAGTTTCCTATAAAAGTGCTTCTCTGTTTCCGTGGGGAAGAGAGCAAAGGTAGAACTGGACTTGGGCCCAAACCATAATTTTAGTAATTACTAAACCAAGTGACTGCAGCCATAATTGAGTCATTCAAAGCCAAATGGTAGCTGTAATTAGTTTGTCAGATTTGAATAAAAGAACTTTTCGGGGGGAACATGTAGAGTTGAGCTAAGGAGGCCTCAACTGTCAGCCGTGAAGTGGGAGATTTTTTCCAACCAGAGAGGGTCTTCTCAGCACCATGGTTCTCTTGTGTGACAGTGATAGATGTTCCTCTTTACAGATTATGGCCTTGTCACATTTAAACTAATCTCTCTTCATGTCTTCAGGCCCTGCTCATTCCCCTGGGCAGCAGTCATCAATTTACATGAAGAGGCACCTAGGGAAACACAGAATCTATTCATCACACATGCTCAGAGTGTACTAACAGTGACTTCAAACCAAACATGGATCCACATTTCAATCGGGCTTCCCCTTTGCAGCATCATAAATAGTGTCAAAGGATATACTGTTAAGAAAATGGATGGAAGGGAATGGAGAGACTCCTGAGAACTATTGGGAATCACTGAACTCCTCCTCATATGACTAGCTCAGTGTGTATAGAATCCACCATGGTTTAGACTCCCTAGACTTCTTTTAAACTTTGTAGAGTCACCTTACTTGTGGATCGTCACTTTGGCACGCCAGCTATTAGAACAGAAGCCACCTTAGGTTAGGAATACAGAAGCAATATAGGCAGAGTTCATATCTGAAAATCCCCTTCCTTCCAATTCATCAACCAGAGCCCATATTCAATTATGTTTCATTATAAACATATTCCCTACTATCTCTTGTCAAGTTCTATGTTCCTTCCAGTGAGATTGGTCGGTGATATATCTGCCCAAAGCTGAGTTTTCCTCACTGTTTCCAAAGAATGTGACTTCTTCCCAAAGTCATAAATGTTTCAGGAGCTTTGCTAATAATACAAATGATATTTCTGGCATTCTTTCATGGTCAGAGAGTCAAGTGGAAAGCATATATTTCAATGTCTGTGGATTCAAGTTCCCAGATTTCCATCAATTCAAAGGGTTAGAAATCCTCCCCCATTCTGAATTTAATTTGAAGATAATCAGTACTGTTTATTTTGAATAATTCTGCTGGTTTTTTCCCTTAAAATGATTCTTCTCTTTTGTGAATATACCTATCAATTTCATGCGGTAAGCTAAAACATACTCACTACTATTTATTTTCAATAATTTATATGCCTTTTCTCATAAAATATAATTTTCCTTATGTTGATCTTTCCTGTCACTTTTACACAATGGTTATTTGAGTAGATGTATTTTAATCTTATTAACAAAATTCCAGTAGAATTACCTAATAAATTTATGATTGGACTGCATTTTAATAATCAAAAATGGTAGGAAATCTAAGATGTTAATAAATGATGGGAAAGGGAGATTCAGCAAATTATGACTGAAATGAAGAATTAAAAAATGTCATGTGTATATCCCATGAAGTTGATATTACTCATCAAACTAGTGACAACTGTGTATAAAACTTAAAAAATATAGCCAAAGCTATGCTTAAAGATAAATTGACTGCTTTACAAGCTTTAATTGATGAATCAGGAAAAAAGTGAATAAACTAAGATTTTAATTTAAGAAATTAACAAATTGAGTAACCCAAAATGCAGAAACAAAGATGAAATAAAGATAAAAGCAAACAATTCTCAAATAAGAACAAGAACAATCGGTGAATTGTTCAGTGTATTGGTGAAATACACTGAAGATATGTTAAACATAGTAATAATGAATAGGGATATTATCAAAAACAGGAAAGATATTTAAAACATTATAGAAAATCTGAACTATAGCAGTTTGCTTATATAATTCATTATCTTGGTAAAACTTGCTGTAAAGCCATATGCCTGTAAATGAGGCTACCTCCAGTGGCCATTAGTTAAGAGGAACACACTGTGGAGTCAAAAAACCTGGATTTGAATCTCTGCTCTACTACTTAATGCATGTGTGACCTCCAGTAATCTGCATATCAGATTCCCCATCTATGAAAAGGAGATGATAATAGCTATGAGGATTAAAAAGGTTAATGTGCATAAAATGTTTAGCACAGTGCCTGGCACATAGTAAATACTATAACGCACCAATTATATTATGGTGAAAGGCAGAATTATTGCAAATTTATTTATCATCTAACTGAGATTGTGAGCTCTTTGAAAACAGGATATGCCATTTGTTGAAAGAATAAATAAGAATCCTCATCTTTTTAACAAATATATTGGGATGTAATTTACATGCTGTAAAGTTCACCATTTTAAGTGTTTGATTCAATAATTTTTAGTAAACATACCAAGTTGCACAACCATCACCACAATTCAGTTTTGGAGCATTTCTGTCACATTATTTGCTTCCTTGTGCCCACTTACAGTTAATACCTGTTCCCGTGTCTGTTTTATGATTGAAGAAACTGACACTGAGAGAAATTATCTGATGTTCTTAAAGCTGTACAAATGATAAAGTGTGATAAGCAGGTCTAGAACTCAAGTCTCCTGACGTCCTCTATGTCCAAGCCCATTTCATCACACAGTGCTCTCTGCCATGATAATATAACAATAATTAAATCTGAGAATCAAGCATTATGCTAACTGTTTTTGTCAATAATATATTATCATTGTTGTTATTAGTTTTTCCATCATTTTCATTGATGAAGATTATAATATATAACACTCATCGCCTACCTATCCTAGGATGATGATGCATAGATTTTCCCCTTCAAAATAGAAGCTATCACTCATGTCATGTGGCAGCTCCAGCCATTCCTGAGTTTCAAATGTGCTCAAAGACTTTACTGTCAGGGACAAGCCATTTTCAATTTTAACGATTTGCCTAGCTGCCAACTTGGCAAACACAATTTAGAATCCTGAAATCCATCAGTAAAATGAGTGATCGAAGCTGGAATATATTAATTAGAAATCCTAATCCCATAGTTGTTTTAGTCAAATTTATGATTAACAATATCAATATTTTAAAATAGACCAAGGGATGAAAGAAAAATTAATACATTCACGGTGAAGTCATAAGAAACCTAGATTCCTTTTCTCTATTAGACTTGATTCTTAATATGTGTACCTTCTCTCTGCTAATCAAGAAAACATTAGGTATCAAAGTTTTCTATGAATAGTAAAATTGGTCTAGTCCCAGAGCACCACCTTGATTTGCTGTGCTGTTGTTAGAGCATGGCAAAAGTGGATTTTCCCATAAATTCTCTGTGCACCGATAATGTTTTGGTTCATGCCTTGAGTAATGGACTAAATCAGCTCTCACTCGAGGCAGCTGTTCATAACTCACTAATCTAAGATGATTATTTTGTGAAAACAAGCACCTCTCAAAACACTTTAGCTGGCATCTACTTTAAAAGAAGATAATGCTAGCCAATAAAAATGAAAATAAAAAGCTGATGTATAGTCCTTACATTAAGCTAATTAACAATTTGGCATTTCTAACACTGAAAGCACCCAATTATCACAGGCCAAGATACTGGCCATCAACATTTTTGTAATGCATCTGGCACCGAAAGTATCATACAAATAACTTCCAGCAAAGGCTAATGGAGACAGACACTGATACCCCAGACCAGCTTGAAAATGGAAACTGGAATCCAAAGCAATTAGACCTTTCATTATGGAAAAAGTAACTGTGGCCACTCAAGAGTGACATGATTAAGACATCCAATCACTTCTCGAAAATAAAATGCTACCATCGTCTATTTTCCCTGTGTGAGGTTGAACCTTCACCCTATTAGAAATGTCTAAGCATATATGTAGCACTCCTTCCAACACTATAGTTAGAAGATGATCAGATTTCTAGTCATAAAATGGCATTACTGAAAAGAATATTAGCCTTCTCATACACAACCAGCATTTTATGCATACATTTAGGGATCTTGTAGATTATCTGAACCCCATTCATGGCATTATACTCATAATGTCTTTGTGGGTGTAAACTATGTCACATACTTTAGGAAAAGACTATTGCCCAAGGAGTTTGTTTTTATAGAAAAATGATCAAAATGAATAAATATGGGCAAATTTAACAAATATGTATTCAGTGCATAATATGGTCCAAGTATCCTATCAGGCACTGGGATACATGGGTAAGGAAATCATTGTCTTTGCCCTTGAGGATTTCCCATTTCAGTGTGAAGGCACATTTATAAAAAGAGAAGTTCAATATAAAATTGTAAATGTTATGATAGTGAAATGATTATAAAAAAGGAACAAAGAGGAGCATTGAGATAAAATCTGGAGGAAGAAATAGAGGTAGAGTAAATGAAACCTTCATGGAGATTACTGTTTTTCATTTCTTATAGCACATATATGTGCATTTCTGGAACTAAATATATTTCACTTTCTCCACATTGTGAACTACATAAAGTAATAGGTCCTGTCACTGTGAAGTAGCTACTCACTTTCTGTTATGTGCTGGGAAGGTGAGTTGCATAAACTACCTTCTTTGGGATTTAAAAGGAAAACCATCAGGGTTGCATACTCTCTCTTCCTATGAAGAGAAGTTACTGTGTACCACTGTGGCAGGGAGAATAATACCACCTCCCAAAGACGTCTACTTCCAAATCTCCAGAACCTGTAACTATTTCACTTTTCCTGGCAAAAGAGATATAGTGATTTGATTAAAATAAGGATTTTGAAATGAGAAGATTATCCTGGATTGTCTAGGTAGGCCTATTTTATCAAAAAGTTCAGAACCAAAGATTTGAAGACACTGTGCTGCTAGCTTTGAAGATAGAGGAACATGCCACAAGCCAATGAATGCAGGAGGTCTCTAGAAGCTGGAAAAGATGAGGAAACATATTCTCTCCTAGAGTCTCCAAAAAGAATGCATTATCACTATCACCTTATTTTTAGCCCTATGAGACCTATTTTGGAATTCTGACCCCCAGAACTGTATGAAAATAATTTTTTGTTTTGTTTTGAGCCACTAAATTTGTGTAATTTGTTAAAAAAAAAAAAACAATAGAAACCGAATACAGATGTCAGGTGTCCCCCTTAGACCAAGCAAACTAGAGTATGGTTTTTCCACTCTATAAGCACATAGCTAATCTTTTTATGACATGGAGTGAATTAAGGATACACATTATTTATAATTTAGGCAATGACAAGTATATAAAGTTATTCAACCACCTATAGTAAATTATGATTCTTTTTGCTGGTCTGCTCTACTTTCATTCTTACATAGACCATAGTCTCTCTTTTAGGACTTGTATCTTTCCTGGTGATAATTCCAGTCTTTTTCACAAATGATATTTCCTAACAACCTAAAAATCAGCTATTCTACTTTAAATGTTTATTTCTTTATTTTGAGAGAGAGAGAGAGAGAGAGAGAAAGGGGGAGAGAGAAAATCCCAAGCATGCTCCACACTCGGTACAGAGCCAGACACAGGGCTTGATTTCGTGACCCAGAGATCATGACCTGAGACAGAATCAAGAATTGGATGCTCAACCAACTGAGCCACCCAGATGCCCCTCAGCTATTCTACTTTAGACTGTTTCCCTTGAATTTTGTTCCTGAGAAATATTTCTCTACCCACCCAGATTAGATGAACATTACCAGAGAACTTCTAATTCTTACCCTCCAAGTAGGTCTTCCTTCCTCCCATTTTTCCCCCTAGAAACTCATCTCTTTGTATTTGTGGAGGAGGAAAAACGGTTTTTTCTCTGCTACTCTGGGTCCTTGGTTGAGACAGCTCTGTAATAAAAAGATTAACCAAATGAAATTAAATAGAAGTTCAATGAAATGTATACTTCCTGTATACATGAGAAAGACCCAGGAAAATTGAGTAATGGCCCAAGCCACCACCTTAAATACCATCTCCACCAAAGACAAAAATTACTGGATATTGGGGAGAGGCCAGTTATAGAAAGTTATAAAGAAAAGCACAGTAAACAATGGTAGTAAGGTTGTTCTGAAGATTTAAGTCCTTGCCTTCTCCTTTGATAAGTGTTTCTAGAGATCTAGGGTCATCCTTCCCCTGGTATGAGAGGGAGATACCCTTACAAATGGAGATCTCCCTTATAAATGTAAATGTCTCTTACAAAAGAGTTATTTCTGCTCTATTTTCAAGATTTCACCTGTCTGTGCTTTTTCTTAAAACTCACCAGTTTAGAATAATCAATATCTAAAAAGACTTACTTGGGAGCATGTTTTGTTCCCCTTCATATATCTATGTATTTTATTGTATGTACTTTAAACATGATTCTGAAAAGTGCTCCACAGTCTTCACTAGACTACATAAAAAAATCCATAGCACAAAAAAATGGTCAAAAATCCCAAGTACTCAGCCCAAGTTCTTTTAATGATCCTGACCCATCCACAGCCTACTAAGTTGTAGGAGACTCTACTTCAGATGCTGGCTCAGCACTTCCCACATGGCAATGAGCAAACTACTTAACCCTGGTAAATCTTGTTTTTCTCATTTGTGAAATGAGAATCATAACAAGTTTAGAGAGCTAAGGTAAATAAAGGAAGTAACAAAGGAGTACATATATGCACACATAGTAGGTATTCACTATGTTAATTCCCTTTTAATTTTATTTCCTGAGAATTTAAATAGCATTTCAAGGTTGATATAGTAACTGATGAGGGACCATAAGGCAAGCTGAGGGCCAAGCAGAGGTAGCACAAACCCCCACCTCCACCCCCCACCAGGTAGGATATGTGTGATATTCCTCAGGCATTCCTGGCTGCCCACAAACAAAGGAAAGGGGAAAACAAATGGTTAACTGATAGAGATCACAGTCAAGCAAGACATGAAGCTCCATCAGTTTACAAATATCTTAGTAAATTACAAGAAAAAGGCAATCTTATCAATATCCTAATCTCCAGGAATTCCCTATCTTAATGATAATACTTTACTACAAGGAAAAACTTTAGCTTGACAATAGCTAGGTCTCCAGTAATCTGGGAGTCTTCTTTAGCATGTGGAAATCCCTTTAAGAAACTTCTTGATGGGATTCCTGGGTGGCTCAGTTGGCTAAGCATCTGACTTTGGCTCAGGTCATGATCTCTTGGTTTGTGGTTTGAGCCCCTTGTCAGGCTCTGTGCTGACAGCTTGCAGCCTGCTTTGATTTTCTGTCTGCCCCTCCCTTTCTCACACTTTCTGTCAAAAATAGATTAAAAAAAGAGGGGATGTCTAGGTGACTCAGTTGGTTAAGCATATGACTTTGATTCAGGTTATAATCTTGCTGCTCTTGAATTTGAGCCCTACATCAGGCTCCGTGCCTGGAGCCTGCTTCAGATTCTGCATCTCCCTCTCTCTCTGCCCCTCCCTTGCTTGCACTCTGTCTTTCTCTCTCAATAATAAACAAACATAAAAACAAAAACAAAAACAAAAACCTTCCTCTTGACTTTATCTCCCCTAACTCCATAGTATATAGTCAGTTACTCCTCACAACCCCAGTGCAGCTGTTCCTGCCCACAGGTCCTATCCCAATGCTTTAATAAAATTATGTTTTGGCACCAAGGACATCTCAAGAATTCTTTCCTGGCTATCATCTCTGGACCCCCATCACTCCAAAACCCCATCAGCAACCACCTTTCTACTAATTTGTTTCTTTTGAGAAATACTCAATTTTTGGTCAGTCACTTGGCACTCATGTCAGCCTGGGAAATTCCTGTCTCATCTTCTCTTTCAACAAAGAAAACAATGACATATTAGTATGTAGAGTGACCCAGACTGGTAGTCTAGTGACTGTTTCTTCATCCCAAGGTATGTGACCTGAGCAATTAAATCTTTTAGGAGTCTCAGTTTCTAGAAAGTCACTAAACTATACATTTGTTCCATCCTTTCTATTACCAAGAATCTTTTTATTATTTTTTCATGCAAATCAATGTTTTGAAAAGCTTTATTGCCAAAAGCACTGTATTTATTTAGAATTATTCATTCATTTTCTCAGAGTTTATTAATCAAACACAAATAATCTGACAAACTTCTAATTATCATAAGTTAATCAGCATTGCCACACAGCATTAATATGATTTCAGGCAAAAATTGAAGTAGAAATGTATTTCTTTGGCAAATGGAAAATCACTCCTCTTCCACCCACATTCGCATTACTATCTTTCAAATCCCTAGGTGCCAGGAATCACCACAGGCTTAGATCATTAGTCCTAAAGTTCTGTCATCTCTAAATTACATTAAAATTCACCAACAACCCCAGGTGCATTTTGTCTAATCCACCTCTGCAATAATTTTAAATTGCTCCTCAATTTTCAATCATATTAGCAATGAGTGTTTTGTGTTTTTCAAGGTTGTTGAGAAAAGTTAGGAACATTATGGTTCTCATGTTTTAGCTTTCTATTGTAATTACATTTGCTTTGCCTTTAGACTCTTACATAAGCTGGTGTGCCAAACAAATGACCCTATTTACTGTACTTTGCATGACTGTTTCAAGGCCTACATAATTAGTACCATTAGGATTCACTGAGGAAATGTTCTGCTTTAAAACCTGTAATTTTTTAAATAAAAAAAAATGTTGGAGCACCTGGGCAGCTCAGTCAGTTAAGCTGTCAACTTCAGCACAGGTCACGATGTCACAGTTCATGAGTTCGAGCCCCAGGTCAGGCTCTGTGCTGACAGTTCAGAGCTTAGAGCCTGCTTGGGATTCTGTTCCTCCCCTGCTTGCAATCTGTCTCTCTCTCAGAAACAAAGAAAGATTTTAAAAAGTTTACTTTATTTATTTTTTAATGTTTACTTATTTTTGAGAGGGGGGGAGGGGCAGAGAGCCAGAGACAGAATCTGAAGTAGGCTCAAGGCTCTGAGCTGCCAGCACAGAGCCGTATGTTGGACTTGAACCCATGAACTGTGAGATCATGACCTAAGCTGAAGTCAGACACTTAAGCAACTGAGCCACCCAGGCACCCCTATTTTTACTTATTTTGGGGGGGGAGGGAGAAAGCAAATCCCAAGTAGGCTCCAAGGTGTCAGCACAGAGCCCAACATGGTGCTTGATCTCAAGAACCATGAGCTCATGACCTGAGCTAAAATCAAGAGTCAGATGCTTAACCAACTGAGCCACTCAGGCACCCCAAACCTTGTGATTTTAAAAGACTGTTTTTTTCCTAGAATTTTAAAAAAAATATATAGGATAACTACAGATACACTGGATCTCTTCTTCACCCATCCAATCTTGCATTTGTGCTCAAAAAATCACTTTCTGGAATAGAATGTGTATCTTTCTAGGCCATGATTTGTAATATATAAACAATATATATTATTGCTTAGAAAAATTCATAAATAACATCATTATTTTATGTGTTTTAAGTTTTTAAACAACTGGCATGCATCATACTTCCCTTTTGTCCTTTTGTAACTTTTTAATGTTTGTGATATTGTGATTTATAATAAAAATACATATTTAGTCTTTTTCCTTGTTTCTGGTATAGAGTTCCTAAAATCCTTGGAATTTCTTAAGTGATGAGAGCCCCAAATGTGTCTTTTGTTATATTAATGAAGTAACTTGTGAACTCCACAGGAGGATGGGGGCTGCTTGCCAGGGAAGCCAACTATGTAGAGGGTTGGAACTTCCAGTACCACCCCTCTTACCTCTAGGGAGGAGCGGAGTTTGAATCAATGCCAATGGCCAATGATTCAGCCAATTGTGGCTATGTAGTGTTAAACTTAAAAATAAAACTGCTAGTTATATTAAATGGCTTTATTATGGAACAGCAGAGAATTGCAATTGGGGACAAGCAAGCTATGGTGAAACCTTGAGCAAGTCTGGAGAACAAAGGAGAGAAATACTCTTTTATAGAGGAAAGGGGGAATTGGGAGAGATTGTTATAAACAAAACATCTATTAAAATAAACTGGGAGATTGAAGGATAGTGGCTTCTCATTGGCTGAGTTGTGACTGTCTCTCATTGGCTGTGAGGGTAGAGGGGAAGAAGAAACCTTTCCTGCTCCTGAGATAGTAAAGTAGTATCAACTTGCAGGGGCCCTCTCTTCCTGTTGGATTTGCAATTGATGATGAGTGGTAGGGAGTGACAGCTCCCTCTGCCTAACCTCCCAGTTCCATTTTAGTGAGGTTCCTCTTAATTAATTTTCACAGGAATGAAGACTCCATAAAAACCCAAAATGATAGAGTTAGGAGAGCTTCCAGGTTGATGGACATATGGAAATGCAGGGAGAATGGTGAATTTTAAGAGGGCATGGAAGCCCAGTGTCCCTTCCCACATGCCTTGCTTTTTTATGTATCTTTTCATCTGGCTGTTGATTTGTATACTTTAATAACCTATGTAATAAATCAGTAATCTAGTGAGTAAACAAGTTCCCTGAATTCCATAAGGTGCTCTAGCAAATTCATCAAACCCAAAGAGGATATCATAGGAACTTTGATTTACAGCCCATCAGAAACATAGGTAACAACATGGCCTTATGATTGGCATCTGCGGTGAAGGGTGATTTTATGAGGCTGAGCCCTCAGCCTGTGGGATCTGACATTATCTCCGGGTAGCTGGTGTCAGAATTGATTTAAATTGTAGAACGTCTGGCTGGTATCTCAAGTATATTGCTTGGTGGTATGTGGGAATCCCCTCCGCCATCACCCCTCACCACCCACACACACATCCACATATTGGAACTGAGTCCAGGAACCCAAAATAGTGTTCAATTTTGGATTGGGGGGGTATCCATATTGATATTTGTCACTTATTTTAACTGGAATTACATTCCATTGCATGAATAGATTACATGTTATTCACCAATACCATAACAACAGCTCATTCCCCTTGCAAATAGTCTCCTGGTGGACTGGCCCTATCAGTGTACCAGACAAAGCTAAACAGAACTAGATTCTAATAAGGATTGAAGTAAAGCTCAAGCCAACTCCACTGTTATTATTTTTCATATCATCTCATTATCCACTGTGATTATTTTCAGTTCTGTTTCAGCTCAAAGAGGCAAGGAAATGAAATATTTTATATACATTTAATATCTAGAATGTTGCCAATATACTTGGTATATTCTCTTCTTTATAGAGTGCAGGGTAGGCTGCATTAGCTACCTCTGAAAGGAATAGGAGCACAAGGGAATGAGGAGGAAGAGTAACCAGATGCTCCTTTAAGTATAGAAATTTTTCCTGGAAGTTTTCATGACTTGAATCAACTATAACATTGATTAAATAATTAGGAAATAAAATTTGCATTACTCCCTAATATTACTTTACAGCTACTGGCAATTGTGAACTTGAAGCCTTCTAGTCCCAACCTTTTCCTTCACTGAAACAATTGCTTTTTCATGTGATTTTTTAATTAAGTGAAGTTTCTTAAGAATTACATCATTGGCTATATGAATCTTATTTGAAAGGGTTTATTGATAGTTTTGGCCATTAATAAAATGGCTTTCATGTTTATCATCTCCAGTTATTTAATATTTCAAATATGAATCTAGTGATAGATTCTGATATTAGGAAATTTAAATTTAGCATTAACTCTAAAAAGTTGATAGCAATTAGCCAAGCAAAGGGAACTTTTGAACCAATTATATAGTTACTGGAGTTGGTAAACACTATTCATTCTTTATTGCAAATTACCAAAACAAGAAAGCCAAGCAAAACAATTATATAAGTCTTAATTTTTACATATTTTACTTATAAAAAGAATAATATAAACATTGTTTATAAGAAGATATAATCCAAATCCCAACATAAAAGCAAAACATAAACTGGAGTCTAAAATAACAGTTGCCATGCAGTTGATATGAATGCAAAATAAAAGAAGTGCTTTTGGTCATTATTTGTTTTGCATTTTAATACATTATGTGAGTAATTGGAATAACTTATTTTGCTCAGTATCATCTGCATTGTTTCTAAGGCCATAAAAATGAGTTCTTCGTCCTTTTTCTGTGTACTTAGAGTAGTATTTTCTTGTTTTGTTTGGTTTTGTTTTATTCTGAGTACTTATTAATTGATTTTGAAAGCAAATTGCTTTTCTCCAGTATATTTGGCAGAAGCCATCAGCCCTTATCCCAATCACTGGTCTCTCTGCGATTCCAGACATTTTTCTTGCATACTGTTGTGATGAGAAGATGGGTCAGGAAGAGTCACTTCCAGCTTGTACCAGAGTTGAAGTGAGATCTCTCATTATAAAAGATGCCCAGGATTTACTATGTAGCACTGTGACTACTTCCCTGCAAATCATTTCCGAGGACAATACTCTCAGATGTATATTGACAACTTATCTTTATACTCTGTGTCATTTGGAAAATGCAGAACAGATTTCAAACTTTCTATGTCTTCTACTGACTACTACAGATTGTTTCCAACCCTATATCACCTCAGAAAAACTGGAGGGCATGAAATAATGTTACTTATTCTTCTATCCTATGGCTCTACCTCCCAGGTTCACCAAATTTTGGCAGCTCTGGAACATGCCACCAGGATTTCCTCTCCTCACCACTACTATTTAATATATAAAATATGATTACAAGTTACTTGGGAAAGGGCTTTAATATTAGTCTTTTAATAATAGACAGAAGTCTAAATGTAATTATGTAAGGATTTGACTTCCAATTTTTAATCTAATGAATTATCGATATTTAACAAATAATATTTACCATACATTAATACTCTAAAACATACATTTTTCCAATATCTTAACCCAATGCTTATAGTTTCTCAACATTTAAATGGAAAAATATTACCTAAATAAATTCTGCATCTTAAATTTGTGTCCTTAAGGCTGTCTTTAACATTAAGGGCTAATGTTGACTATAGACTAATACTCTAGATTTATTGTAAATTTACAAATTAGGAAAGGTTCTAGCCACACATTAACCCATTTGTTCAACAGTTCAATCAAGTGAGCATTCTGGTAGAAAATAACTGAAAAACTTGCCCCCTCCCAAAAATAGGGCAAAAGGCAGAAAATGGTGATTTGTCACTTTTTCATAGCAAGAAGAAAATGGGCATCACAGAAAATAAGAGCAAAAGGGTAGAGAGGAGAGAAACAGAGGGAGAAGGGAAGGGAGAGAGTCAAATGTACACAGGTAAAGTTATATGTGGATGATAATATAAGGAAATTTATTAATTTGATATGAAATTTAGATAATATAAAGAGAAAGGGGTATATTGTTTTGAAGAAGACGGAGACAAAATCTATGTGCATATTGGTACTAAAGCTCAACATACATATACCCTGTGACACAGCAATTCCACACCTGGGTAAATATCCAATGCAAGAAGACATGTACAAGAATGTTCATAATAGCCCCAAAATGGAAACCATACAAATGTCCACTTACAGTAGAATAGATCAATCAATTAAGGTATATTCAGACAATGAAATAGAATGAACTACTGATTCATGCAATAACATGAAATAATTTCACAGACATAATGTTGAATGAAAGAAGTCAGATACAAAACATTCTGTGGTATTAATACAGAATTCAACAACCTGAAAATGTATGGTTATAACAGACAGAATAATGATTCCTTGAGGGGTACAGATTGGAAGGAACTTGAGAATACTTCTAAGATCCTGGAAACATTCAAAGTCTTCATTTGAATGGTGGTTATGTAGTTGTATATATATTCATGTAGAAATGTGAAAATTCATTTTGCTGTACACTAAAGATTTGCAGCACTAATAATAAAAATAAAAGAATGATTATGCTATTTAAAAGATAGTGCCAAACATAACAAAGTGGAATCCAAAGTATTTAACTACTAGTATAGCATGAGCTTTGACCAATCAGAAAATATGCCCAACCAAACAGAATGTATGTCATAACTGAAAGAACTGCTGTTCAGAACAGACAGAAATTCTAGCCAGAAGAAACAGTGATTCTAACTTTGGAAACTCCTTTATAATGTTCAGCACAGGCCCCAACTGATGAGTTCCTCAGAATTCTTACATATCCCAGTTGACTGTTTTTTAAAATTCAAAATGTCTGGCCTTTTGTTCTTAAAAAAATTTTTTTAAATGTTTGTTTAATTTTGAGAGAGAGTGACAGAGAAGAAGTGAGGGAGGGGCAGAGAGAGTGGGAGACACAGAATCTGAAGCAGGCACCAGGCTCTGAGCTGTCAGCACAGAGCCCGAGACAGCTCAGGTCCCCATGCAGGGCTTAAACCCACCACCCATGAGATCATGACCTGAGCTGAAGTTGGCCGCTTAACTGACTGAGCCACCCAGGCACCCCCAGGCCAGGTGTCCCTGGCCTTTTCTCTAATTCTCAACTCCAGTCCCTGGCACCACTGTTTCTTCCTTCTTCTCTCACACAAGCTCAAACTTCCTCTATATTCTCTAAAATAAAGGAACCGTTTAATGTTGAAGATCTCTTTCTGCTTAAACTCCACCTCTCTGTCATATTAAATTAAATTGTAGTCAGTATTTTGCTTTAAGAAAGATCTTTGTTTAATTTCTTACTTCATCATTTACTGGTTCATCTTAGTACATGTCCTCATCATCACTCTTTTATTTTCAATTTTTTAATTGTGTCAGCCAAATCTGCTGGTGATGACAAATGAAATAGAATAGCTTCTTATAAGAAGACCCTGTTATCTTCCTTTATCTACCCCCTGTTTCACTGTCCTGGATGCAGCTCTTTACATTATTCCTGCTTTTTGATTCTCTTGGTGTTCATCTCAAAGCTGTGGATATGTTTTTGCTCCTTTTTAAAATCAACTCTGACACTATATGCCACTTTTGTCCAATTTTTTTGTCATGCAGCACCTTCATATGAATGTTTCAATCATATGAATCTTACCTCCCCAAGTTGAAAACTCAGTTCCCTAGTCTCTTTGCATATAGAGGTTTTGCTATAGGACTTTTGCTATGTGACTTCATTTTGCAGTCAAACTCAACAGTTTGAGAGTGCGATTTGGATGTAAGTGACTTGAGGAAAAGGGCTTCAATCCATATTTCTTTGCTGAGAGGGTTGGGATAGCAAGCTTTGGACAAATCTCTTCATTAAGACTATTTTTGCTTTGTGGCCTTAGACATTGTTCCTGGAAGCTTAATTCCGAACTGCTTATTTCACCTTCCCCCAAATTATGTGAGTTTCCCAGTGTTCTTTTTCATAAACTTCTTTTCTGCTAGTCAGCTAAAGTTATAGAATTCAATTGCCTCTTTAGTATGAATGATGAGCATTTAGGTCAATTACCCTACATTCATCCACCTTCCTGCTCTCTGTTAGATATTAATATTATAATTGTAATTCTCTTATTGATGATCTGTGTAATTGTTTCCATCAGTTTTCATCAGTTTCTCTTGATTTCTCACTTGCTAATTAGAAGGTATTAGCACCCTGCCTTTCCTTCACTTTCACCCAACCCATACCTTTCCAGCTATTCACTTCTCAACTTATATCAGCTTCACTCTCACTTTTATGTTGTCCATTAATATTTACATTGAGTTCTGCAACCAGTTCCTGGACTTCTAGGTTTTGTCTATAGGTTGATTCTAAAGTTAAAAATCATTACATGATTACTTTTTAAATTTTGTGGATATGTAAATTCAAACCATGGAATCCACATGGTAGCATTACTTTACTCCTCTTCCAAACCAATATCATGGTTATATCATATTATTTCACCTTATACTATTCTCAATTACTTTCAATTTTTAGTTATGCTTTCTATTATATCAGGAGGTGTTTAGTCATTTTTTTCTTTTTTCACAGAGCTCTTCATCTTTTTGCCATGACTTGGATTGTTTCCCCTGTAGATCTGCTACAAAACTGTGACTATGGGACTTATTTCCTTTGTCCCCCTAGAATAAGTTTACTCTTTCCTGGATTATTTCATCTCTAAGGTATTGATTTACTCCCTGATTTTGTTGAAATATATCATCAAATCACTGTCTGCAAAATACAAATGAGAGGTAAAGTTGATAATTCATTGCATACCTGTAAGTGTCCTTAGTTGAATACAGACCTCTGGGTGGAAAATAGCCTTTCTTCAGAACTTTTAGGCATATACTATCTTGTTCACTAGCTTCTAGTTCTGCTGATGCCAGGCTGAAGCCACTCTTTCTCATCTTTTTATAAGTGAGTTGTCATTTCTTTCTGGATACTTTTAGAATTATCTCTTTATTCTTCATATTCTAAAGTCTTTAAAAAAATAAAGATTTGCAGATCTTTATTCATTTATTGTGCTGTATGCTTGATGGGTCTTTTCAACCTGAAGACTCATGTCCTTCATTTCTGGGAAATTTTTCTTCCATTATTTCTTTGATAACTTCCTTGTCACCATTTTCCATTGCTTTCTTCTTATGGAAATCCTGTTAGCAGGATGCTGGATTCTATATCTACTATCCTTTACCTAACATTAGCTGTTTCTTTGTCTTTCTGTTTCATGTTAGAATATTTTCTCAAATTTATTGTCTAGTTCTCCTAATAAATGTCTTCTGTCTGCAATTTTTGTTTTTAGTCTCTAAGATTTCTTGTTCTATGATTATCTCAATGTTATGTCATTCTTCTTGTTTTATTTCATCCAAATATATTTGTATGTAATATTTAGAATTTCATTAATTTCAGTATTGTATATACAGTTGGCCTTTGCACAACATGGGTTTGAACTACACAGGTGCACTTATACATGGATTTTTTACAGTACAGCTCTGTAAGTGTATTATCTCTTCCTTATGATTTTAACATTTTCTTTTCTCTAACTTACTTTATTATGAGAAATTAGTATATAATACATATAACAGAATTTAAGTGTTACTGTTTATATGATCAATAAGGCTCCAGTCAACATTAGGCTATTAGTAGTTAAGTTTTGGAAGAGTCAAAAGTTATATGTGGAATTTTCACTGTGGGGATGGGGGGTCAGTGCCCTAACCCCCAAGTTTTTAAGGGTCAGTTGTAATTTATGTGTCCATATCCCCAGACGCATGTAAATCGAAAATAATAAATGGCTTCTTATGTAATGTTTATTTATTTTGAGAGAGAGAGAGAGAGAGAGAGAGAGAGAAAGCTAGCGGGGGAGGGGCAGAGAGAGAGTGAGCAAAGAATCCCAAGCAGGCTTCGCAGAGTCTGACAAGGGGATCAAGCTCATGAACCTGTGAGATCATGACCTGAGCTGAAATCATGCTTAACCGAGTCAGCCACCCAGGTGCCCTGAGTAAGACTGTTTTAAAACTGTTTTCTTTCCCCTAAATTATCTTGGTTTTCTTCGGTATCTTTGTTCTTTCTTTTTTGTACTGCACTTTCTTTCTTGTACTTGGGGTGATTCTTAGTTGTCTATTTCCATTTAAACAGAAGTATGGTATAACTGATGTCCAATGCTGGAGCACTGTCAACACAAGAAAGTTGCATGATTTCATAAATATAGAGTTTTAACAGGTAAACTAATCTCTGGTGTTAAAACTCAACATAGTGATTTACGTTTGGTGGTGTAGAGATTAGGAAGGGGCTTATGGGAGCCTCTAAGACACTAGATATTTTCTATTTCTTGATCTAGGTGCTGAATATAGAGGTACTAGTCCTTTGTGAGAATTTATCAGCTATAGCCTTGTGATTTCTTAAATTTTATGTGCTTATACTTAACAAGAAGAGTTTTGGGAAAAAACTGGTGGAAAGCAATTTGAGAGTGAGACACAGAAAGTAGTAAAAAATTTAAGAGAGAGCTAAATAATTAGGGAATACACTCCAAGATGTTCTTGGTGTAGACATTCTATATTTTCCCACTAAGACCCATGAGGCTTATCCTATCCTAACACCTTCCTATTTTGTCTGGTTAAGGCAGTCATAAACACTCAAGACATTTTATACAGAATTCCTGTAGAAGGAAACCACGGTATACATTAACCTGAGCACAAATGTATTAGGAACAAATGGAAACTACAAAAAAGGTAAGTAGATAAGAAAACAAATGTCAGCTTCTAATGGGAGTTTTAGTGAATTATCTTTTGTGATTTGGAAGTCCTTCTTTTATGTTTTCATATGATCCTTGCAAAAATGTATCATAGAAATTTTAATCTCTATTATAATCATCTATAAGTGTGTCCCTCCTGTCCTGTAGAACAACATTATCTAACAGAAGTATAATGCAAGCCATATATGAAATTTTACGTTTTCTAGTAGCCATGTCAAAAAAACAAAAAACAAAAAAAGAAACATAAAAATTTAAATCATAAAACCTAATCTTAATAGTAAAAATACTTAATTCAATATAACCAAAATATTATTTTAGTATAATAACACAATATTAGTATAATATTTAGTATAGTTAACATAATAAATTATTGGGATATTTAGCATTCTGTTTTTTAATGAAATCTTTGACATCAAGTGTATATTTTACACTTAAAGCACATCTTAATTTGGACTAGCTACTTTCCAAGTGCTCAACAGTCACATGTGGCCACAGGCTATCATCATGGACAATGGAGCTCTAGAATGAAGCATAATGAGGGCAGTGATGATTTCTTCTTGTAACTGACAAAGCACCACCATACAGTAGGTAATGAATAAATAGTCCTTTTTACCATCTCCTTAGATGTTAAAAACTGATATAATAATTGTAAGAGGTTCCCAATCTTATTTCATTTACTCTATTTGAGATTTACTATAAACCAGGCCCTGTGTTGACTGCCATGAATTAGCATAGGGTATAAACTGGAAACAAAATTACTAAATGATGTGAAGGTAGCCAATTATGAGTAAAAATTGATAAATAACCTAGAGAGAATGAAAGTTATTGCCAGATGTGCCAGAAATTACACTTTAAAATTGTGTTTAATGCTGAACATGTTATGATTTTATATTCTGGCAAAGTTTGAAAGAATAACCTCTGGCATCACGCAGAGTTGGGTTTGAATTCACCTTCTTAAATTTTTAGCTGAAATTAGGTTTATTCATTTCTGAAACAGGGATAAAATTGATTTATATCCTAAAGCTCTTGAAAGCATTAAAAAGCATAACACACACAGGGTTTTACATAATAGCTGATCCACAGAAAATACTTGATAAAAATTTACTCTTATTTTTGTTATGTCATAGGTAGGTCAACATTCTATTAACTGTTAACTCGTGGCATCACACTACCTGGTTTCAAAATATGCTACAGAGCTATGGTAATCAAAACAGCATGGTGATGGAGAAAAAACAGGTACCAATGGAATAGAATAGAGATCCCAGGAATAAACCCACACATAAACTATCAACTAATATTTTACAAGAGAGCCAATAATATTTTAAAAAGATAGTCTGTTCAATACATGATTCTGGGGAAACTGGATACTCACATTGAATGGGATACATGAAATTATAAACTCCTAGAAGAAAACATAAGGAGCAAGCTGCATGACATTGGTCTTGGCAATGATTTTTTTGGGGTAAGAAACCAGAAGCTCAAACAACAAAAACAAAAATAAAGAAGTGGGACAACACCAAACTAAAAAGCTTTTGCACAGCAAAGGAAATCATCAACAAAATGAAAAGGAAACCTATGGAATGGATGAAAATGTTTCCAAACCACATATTCAAACAGGGATTAATATCCAATATGTACAAGGAACTCATACAACTCAGTAGCAAAAAAAGCCCAAATAACCCAGTTTTTAAAAATAGGAAATGGACCTGAATGAACATTTTTCCAAAGAAGACATACAAATGGCCAATAGGTACATGAAAAGATGCTCAACATCACTAATCACAAAGGAAGTGTAAATCAAAACCACAATAAGATATCACCTCCTACCCGTTGGGATGTTTATTATCAAAAAATAAGAGATAATAAATACTGGCAAGAATGTGAATAAAAGGGAGCACTTGTACACTCTTGGTGGGAATGTAAACTGGTGCAGCCACTATGGAAAAGGGTATGGAAGTTTCTTGAGATACTAAAAATAGAACCACCATATGGTCAGCAATCCCACTTGTGAGTATATATCGAAAGGATATAAAAACAGAATATCAAAGAGATATCTTTGTGTTTGTTGCAGCATTTTCCACAAAAACTAAGGTATAGAAACCACTTAAGTATCCACTGGTGAATGAAAGGGTAAAGAAAATGTGAAATTTATCACACACATACACACACACAGAGCAATATTATTTACCCTTTAAAAATAAGGAAGTCTTGTCATGTGCAACAACATGGGTAAAACTGGAGGGAATTATGCTGTATGAAATAAACCAACAGAGAAAAACTAACACTGCATGGAATTGCTTGTGTAGGTAATTTTTAAATTAAACTCAGAAGAAACAGAGAAGAGAATGGTGGTTGCCAACGGTGGGGATAGGGGTGGGGAAGTATAAAAGGAGGCTTGTAAAAGAGTATAAACTTTTAGTTGTAATATGAATAAAGTCTGAGAATCTAATATATAAGATAGTGACTATGCTTTATAATACTTCATTGTATAATTGAAATTTGCTGAGAGAATAGAACTTAAGTGTTCTCACCAGAAAAAAAAAAAAAAAGGAAAAAGGGAAATATGTGATGTCAGGCATGTATTATTATTTTTTTAATGTTTGTTTTTGAGAGAGAGAGAGCAAGGGAAGGACAGAGAGAGGGAGACACAGAGTCTGAAGCAAGCTTTGAGCTGTTAGCACAGAGCCTGACTCAGGGCTCCAATCCACAAACTGCAAGATCATGACCTGAACCAAAGTCGGTACTTAACTGACTGAGCACCCAGGTGCCTCAAGGTGATGCATCTGTTAATTAACCGAATGGTGGTGCATATATAAAATTGTCATGTTGTACAGTTTAAATATGCTGTAGTTTTAGTTTCTCTATTTCTGCATCAGGTAAGGCTGAAGCAACAGCAAATGGTTACACTGTTATAACTTCTGCAAAACTTGGGTTTTATAGTGCTATCTGGAGTGCGAAAGACTTTAAAAACTTAGTATTTTCCTTAATGGATCAGTGGCCTTGACCGTGACACTTAAGTATTTTGTGCCTCAGAAAACTTATCTGAAAGTGGGAATATGAGTATTTACATGACAGTTCTAAATATATATTAGTTATTATTCCTATCAGAAAGAAATATAGAAAAAGCAAGAAATACAGTCAGTGAAGTAGAAAAAGAAACTTAAATTAGAGCAGGACAAAAATAACATGGTGGGTGTTAACTTGCTACTCTAATACATAATCTGTTGATGAACAAATAGGCTCTTTTTTGTGAATACCTGAAAATACTCGTTAAAGTAGTATCGTGGTTGTTGAGGACGGAGGTCTTGCATATGAAGATTGGGATTAAAAATAGTAAGTTTGAATTACTAGTAGTTACATGACTTTGTTTATTCAGGCTAGTAATAATCACCTGTACTAGGCAAAAATTAATTACTTCTCTTCCTTCTTTATATGTGTTCCCTGCCAGAGGCAGAATTTGGTGATGGCAGCAGGTGGCTCCACGAAAGTTCTAAATAGATGTATACTTTACCTTCTTGTAAGGTCAAACTGTTCATGGGAGACTTGTCTCAGCTTAGAGAGATAGAAATGTATCAGACTCAATATGATGTCAATAAAATACTTTACCATGTATCAGGAAGGAATAATCACTTTGTAAAAATTGTCATATCCGTTGGTTATCAGCAGAGAGCTGAAAATAACAACAAACCACTATGTAAATTGAGCTGCAGTTTACTCATCTCTGAAATAGGATAACAACATGCTCTCTATCAAGGGACTCACATTAAGGAGAAAATGTTATAATACATGTGAAGTAGTAGCACACAGTAAACAGGAGCAAAAGGAATTTGGGGGAGTCACCATAAATTAATCCCCTAAACAGCAGTGTTCTGTTTGTTTGAAATGATAAGGAAGTGTTAAAGTATTCAAGTTGGTGGAGTGGAAGGAAGAACAGAAGCCTCAGAGCTCTCATATACCATTATAGACCCACACTTGCAGCATTAAATTATCGTTCTGTAGGATGTCAGAACCATTAGTGCTTTAGAGATCCTTCATCTTAAGAGTTTTCCTTTTGGCAAACTGATTGATGTCTCTTCGCTTGTGAGTAGACTCTTCCTCACCTGGGAATGTCTTCATCCATTAATTTTCTTATAGAGCTCCTGTTTAATCTTTCAAGGGACATTTTCATGTCATTTCCTCTCGAATTCTTTGTACACAAAAGCCTCTGGATATACATGGTATCCATCAGAATTTAACCAGCCCCTCTCTAAAATCCCCTATTACCTTGCTTTTCAATCATAGTAGAGTGATGTTTCAGTTTCTTAGCTGGCTGGACCCAAAGCCATTTCTGGCCCCACAGAGGCATTAATAGCCAGGCCGCAAGCTCTGGGACACTACTACTTCAGCTCTTGCATTTCCTGTTCGTTTTCAGTTCCTTGTGTTTTCTGGCAATTAGTGTCCTCTCCCCCTCCCCCTCATTTTTCTTTAGAGCTCAGCTATTCATCTGTTTTAAAGCTATATGTTTTCAGCATTTCTGGCTGTTGATAGCAACTGTTTTCACATTAGTTGAGTCCATTTTCCTTCCTGAACTGCTGTATTTGCTCTAAGTATAACTCTTTATTAAAGTATCTGCTTTTCAACCACAGCAAAATAGTGCTCATTTTTCAAGGGTGGCATTTTAGACTACCCTTAAAGAAACAGATGTCCATCATAGCATTTGGTTCACATCCTTAACATGTCATTTATCAAAACAGGCTGCCCTTAGGTTGCATCCAAAATTTAACTGCCGACTCATTCTAATATCTCTTGATGTCAGTTCCCTTCCTCAACCCACAGATGCTGCTGTGCTCCTTTGCAAGATAACGTGTGTACTCTGCAGATACTCTCCAAGGTGACAGAGAAATGAAGAACTGTGTGTGCTTAGTTTTGAAAGAGATTTGGTTTGCCCTACGTTGTAGTGTTTCTGGGCCCCAATTCATATGATAATCAAATCTCTCTGCTGTAGTTTGTAGACAATGAGTGTGCCTTTCTGCTGCTGCTTTAGTAAAATTAAGGTACAGCCTTCCCCCTTTATGAAGGCATGTATACTAGAAGTGATTCATAATGGATAAAAGACAGCAATTAAATGCATTGAAATGAATTACAACCCTTTGGAGACATTGAATCTGGTGTTAATTTGGTGATAAACGGTGGCATTTGGAATTCTGTTTAGCTTTATAATTTAACTTTCCAGCTACCCTTCACATTTAAGCCAATTTATGAGAGACAATGATTGGTATGTGAAATATGTAGCTCTTCTAGGTATTAGTAGTATATTGTTTATCTTTTCAGATTCAGCAAGCTCTTGATTATGTTCCACAAATAGCCACATTCAGTTCATTTACCTTTAATTCTCAAATTTATCCTGAAAATGTCATACAGATGTAACCTAATAAAAATCACAATATGGCTAATAAGGAAAAAAATAACACATATTGTTTGATGGGATATTTACTCATGCTAAGATAGTATAGGTAAAATCCCATCAGTATAACCCTTTAGAGAGAGTAGTATAGCCTCAAATTTTCTCATTCTATAATTCTGAAAAAGTCTATTCACCCTCTCTATACTTTTTGACCTTTACTCTCTGGTTTATTTTTCCTATAATGTTCTTTTTATAAGTGCATATTCAGATACCACTGTGCAGTTTATAAACTAGAAATATTATTTTAGAGGTAATTTATTTGATATGAAATAGTTTACATAATGTCTCACACATGAAATACAAACGTACGTTCAAAAAAGAAGACACGCAAATCATAATGGGAAAGTATAAAAATGATTGCCAATAAAATCTGTAGTAGTTATAATCTTTATTATAATGCAGCATTTTAAAAATTTATGTTTTAGATAAAAGGAGAGATGGAACACTAAGTAGTTCAACCCCTCCCTACCCCTTGGGACGGACTGAGATGGGTAGTGGAATGATCAGGGAAAGAGTTAGGCTTCCCTGGACATAGCTTGGGAAAGGATTGTCAGCCTTTCAGGAAATCCCTTCATCCCATGTGACAACTCATCCAATACAGGAAGGCAGCAATGGACAATAGGGCAGAGAGATGCCTGGATTGAGAGGTTCAGATAGCACTGTCAATTGCTCACAATTCCTCACAATTATGTGAGGCATGTAGGATATCCAAGAGGAGAATCTAAGGGTCACCAGGGAGATGCAGAAGTGCAGAGAAGCAGGTGGATCCAGAGTCCTGTGGTTGAGATGATCAGGTGCAGCTATGTGGACCCCATAAGTCAAAGCAGAGGGAAATCTATGCCCTGGTACTGCAGCAGGCGCATAGTCTAGGAACCACCAGTCTTATTATCATCAAGTGAATAGTGAAAAAGGCCAATGCTAGAGATATTGAGGATGAACCAAATCAAGTGGAAGCCACACAGAATGAAACTAATACCCCATCACAATACATGTGACTTGTACTCCACCCCCAGATAGAAGGGGAGATACCCCGTATGGAGAGTTTGCACTTTTCTTTTTTTTTTTTCTTTTTTACAAATAGTTTATTGTCAAGTTGTTTTCCATATAACACCCAGTGCTCATCCCCACAAGTGCCCTCCTCCATGCCCATCACCCCCTCCCCCCCACACCCATCAGTCCTCAGTTTTTGTCAGCATTCAAGAGTCTCTCATGGTTTGCCTCTCCCCCTTCACCCCACCATTTCCCCCCTTCTTTTCCCCCATGGTCCTCCATTAAGTTCCTCCTAATCCTCCTATACGTGCAAACATATGATATTTTAATGACTGATTATTTACTCTCTTCACCAAAAAATAAAGACTGTTTAAACCTTAAATGTTTAACCTTCAGTCTTAAGTGCTTATGGTGCTAAGGGCTTTTATTGGTTAAATTCTTGCATCTCACTGGGTTCTACACTCCTATTCCAAAATTACCAGATGTAACAGTGGCTACAGGTGAAGATTAGTTAAGGAAAACATTATAAATACAGTTTTTTGAACATCCAAAGTGTATAAATACCCTTATAGACTATATTTCAATATCTTATTTCTACCTATTTATATGAGCATTTTAGGAAGCCTATAGAAGACATAGATTGTAAAGGAAATAACTTTATTTGGCCACTTTTCTCTGTACACACACAAAACCCACTCATCGCTGCCCAGGCTTTTTTCAGGACTCAGCACTTCCTCCTGCCAGTGGTGGTTAGGGCTTTCATTTGCAAATCACATTCTTAGAGCTTTCTAGGGGAAAAAAAAAAGTGATGTCAATGATATCCTCCTCTAGAAATTTCTGATGTTGCTAAGGTTTTCTACTGGTACCATTCTGGGGTGCCTGGGTGGCTCAGTCGGTTGAGTGCCTGGCTCCTGATTTTGGTTCAGGTTAGAATCTCGCAGTTTGTGAGACAGAGCCCTGCATCAGGCTCTGCACTGACAGTGCAGAACCTGCTTGAGTTTCTCTCTCTCTCTCTCTCTCTCTCTCTCTGTGCCCCTCTCCCCCTCAAAATAAAATAAATATTAAAAAAGTATATTGGTACAATTCTTCTTTTTCACTAGATTTACACATCTATTTTTAAATGTTTATTTTTGAGATAGAAAGAGAAAGCGTGCATGTAAGCTAGGAAGGGGCAGAGAGAGAGGGAGACAGAGGATCCAAAGTGGGGTCTGCCCTGACAGCAGAGAGCCTGATGCGATGCTCAAACTTACAAACTGTGAAATCATGACCTGAGCTGAAGTTGGACGCTTAACCAACTGAGCCACCCATGTGCCCCAACACATATTTTCTTTTAAGGCCATATATATATTTGTACCAAATCTCATAATCTATATTTAAAAAAAAAAAGAATGCAGTGTACCACTCTCTAAAGAGGTTATCTGTCTTTCTGGAAAGTTACTCAATTCTCAAACTTTAAACAAATTGATTTCCAAGTCCTCAATCAATTATAAGTACATTTTTAAAATTTTCTAAATAATGCAGAGAAAGTGGAACTCTTTTGCACTGTTGGTGGTAATACAAACTGATGCAGCCACTCTGAAGAACAGTACAGAACTTCCTCAGAAAGTTAAAAATAGGATTACCCTATGATCCAGCAATTGCACTATCAGGTATTATCCAAAGGATACAAAAATACAGATTCAAAAGGGTAATGCATCCCAATGCTTATAGCAGCACTGTCAATACTAGGCAAACTATGGAGAGAGCTCAAATGTCCATAAACTAATGAATGGATAAAGAAAATGGATATATATACATATACATATATGTATATGGTGTCTGTGATGGTGTGTGTGTGTGTGTATATATACATGTATATATATATATATATACACACACACACACACCATCACAGACACCATATACATAATGGACTATTACTCAGCCATCAAAAAGAATGAAATCTTGCCATATATACAACAACATGGATGGAGCTAGAATGTGCTAAGCGAAATAAGTAACAGAAAGGCAAATACCATATGATTTTGCTCATAAGTGGAATTTAAGAAACAAAACAGATGAATATATAGTGAGGTGGGGGGAGAAGGAAACAAACCATAAGAGACTTTTAGAGACAGAGAACAAACTGAAGGTTGATGGAGGGAGGTGGATGGGGAATGGGCTAGATGGGTGATGGAGATTAAGGAAGGCACTTGTGATGAGCACTGGGTGTTATACATAATTGATAAATCACTGAATTCTACTCTTGAAACCAATGTTGCACTGTATGTTAACTAACTAGAATTTAAATAAAAATTTGAAAGGAAAGAAAAAATAAATTCCCCAAATAAAATGATGAAATCATTACCGTTTTGTAATATCAGGTCACTATGTTTCATAAAGCCATGATTCTCAATAACTTCCCAAGATACAATTACTTAGGAGTGATTTCTTCTAGTAAATCTTACTGTTGGAAGATAATTCCTTCTGCAGGAAATTTTTAGGTTGTCAACATTCAAAGTTCTATATACATGGACATGTGTATGTGTGTATGTGTGGGTATTCAAGTGAAACTTTTACCTCTGGTTTTGAGTGGTTTATATATTTCTTCTACCCAAATATTAGATAATTAGACATTATCAAAATATGCTACTTTTGAAAAGAAGTTATCTGATGAGGAATATAATGATTCATATTGGAGCATAGGCTTTATGGACAAGCAGATCAGTGTTGAGTCATGGTTCTAGCTGACTGGGTAAGCGAAACAAATTATACAATTTCCTTGGGACCTTTCATTTCTGGATATCTAAACTACATGACAGTGTATGGTAATAAAAATGTTAACCCTATATTGCTGTTGTGAAGATAAAATAAGGTGTAATAATGTGCTTATTACAGTGTGGGACATAAAATGGGTTCTCAATAAAAGTTACTCTCTTTGAAACTGGAACTTCAGATTCTGTGTACCATTGGTGATATGCTTTTGTTTCAGAATCTCTGTTTTAGCTTCCCATAATCAGTTTATCTCTATGTTTCTCTTATTCATCATTTGAGTCTGAACATACTTTTTTATGGTGTATCTTTTCCATTACAGCCAGTGTTTAGGTCTATTCTTTTCTCTCCAAGGCCAATTCATTTTGATTTAATGTGGAGAGCTGAAATATTAATTCATTATTTAGATTTTTGGTGTTTAAGAATTATTCTTGAGAATATTTTGGAATTAAACTATCACTAATTATAATAATTGGCACAAGAAGTCTTAGGAAGTATAATATATGGACTCATGTTTGACTCAAGGCTAATACTCAACATGTGCTTATTGAATCAATGTTTTGGAAATTTCTAAGATGTTCATTTTTCATACTGGAAGAAAAATAAGTTTTAAAACACAGTTATAAAAGCAAGCTATTATAAAAGCAAAGTGAAAATATGATTCATAAGAAACATTCTAAAAATAAAGAGCATCAAATAGAAGCAGTATATTCTCTGGCTCCTACACTAAACCATCTTGTGACCTCAGATGAGTTATATCCCCTCAATTCAAAAATGTGTAAAAGGAGGGGTTTGAACTCATGGGTTTTCCAATGTCTGTCCATTTTCTTCACATATAATTCCTGTGTGAAGCAAATAACATATATTCACAACTAAAATTGCACAGTTTTGATTGTCACCCACTGTAAATGATCTTAAATGTTCTATGAGCCTCAATAAATGTGGAAGTAGAGGTTATAGTAAAGTGGTTTCAGGGCCAAAGTTTAAACCTTAATGATAACTATTATACCAACATTATACACAGGTATCTAGCCCCTAGCTTTTGTATGCTATGAGCCCTAAGAGGACAGGAGCCGTATCTACTAACCTCATGGTTGAATCCTCAACAACTTTTACTGTGTTTGGCTCATAGTAGTTGATGAATAAATGCTTGTTGAGTGAGTGGTAAAAATGCCTCCTACATGAATAAGAACACCTAGTTTCAAGGAAATTTTCACTGCAGTTTACTGTTTATTTTTTAAACAAAATGGAATATAATAACACAAAAAATATGTACTGAACATACTAGGAATCAAGAACTATGATTTTTCCTGGAGATACAAAATCTTAACCCTGAAAAATTGGGCATGAAAAACACATAGTTGATTATTTCTTTGTGATGTGAGAAGATAGAAATAAGTAGCACAGGTATATATAGCTAGAGAGGATGTTCTGCCAAGGAGTTTTTGAGGATGTGATCTCCTGAGGTGAATCGTGGAGGACAAGTAGAGTATAGACTGGTGAAGAAAGGGAGAAAGATATTCCAGGCTCAGGTAACACACCATGCATCAAGGCATGCCATTATAAAAACCCTTCTGGCCTCTCCTAAGATTTCTAATTACAGTAGACTAGCCAGTTGGAACACCTGCTATATGAGTTCTGAGTTATATAGATGTTAAGCTATTTAGTAATTAACTAGGCTGTGGTGGTTAATCCTAGAGGAAATCCTTATTGAGAATCCACTTAACTGACTAGCTCTTAAGAGGTTGGACTATAGCACAGCAATGACAGCATTTGGACCAGTGTTTTCAACAAGAAAATAATTACTGGGGTGCCTGGGTGGCTCAGTCAGTTAGAAATCTGCTTCTTGATTTCAGCTTAGGTCATGATCTCATAGTTGTGAGATTGAGCTCCAGCTCTATAATAGGCCCTGCAGAGCCTGCTTGGGATTCTCTCTCTTCCTCTCTCTCTCTCTCTCTCTCTCTGCCCCTCCCCCTGCTCTCTCTCACTCTCTCAAAATAAATAAATAAACTTTAAAAAACAATTATTAATTTTGAATTGATTGGAATTGAGTATTTTTTTAAGTCTAGAACAAAAATAATAGTCAAGGAAAGCTGG
Organism: Crocuta crocuta; assembly: GCF_008692635.1. NCBI lineage: Eukaryota > Metazoa > Chordata > Mammalia > Carnivora > Hyaenidae > Crocuta > Crocuta crocuta. The sequence continues at coordinate 2,677,896 of NW_027527939.1, read as the reverse complement.
CCATAATAAAGAAAAAGTAATTTTTTTGGTGACATTATGTCATTGACCACACTATCTGTCAGAGTACCTGTAACACTACAGGCACATAAGGATTCATTCTAGGAGTGTGACTGAAGTTACAGGTAAGCTCCTGGAATGCATCATTCATGTAAAGTTTTTTGAGGATTACAATGTTGGTTTTTGGTTGTGTGTGTGTGTGTGTGTGTGTGTGTGTGTGTGTGTGTGTGTATGTGTCCTATCTTGACTCCCATTTCTTAATTTGACTATGATGCTGGAGATACAGGTTAATTTGAGAACATGAGACTGATAACGGTTTGTGTGAACATCTAAACTACTCACTCAGATATAGGCAAGTGAGGTACCCAAGAGCATCCAGATGTTGTTCTTAAATGACTCCTTCTCTGTCCTCTGTACATAATATTCTATATTTGGTCCACTTGTTATTCATATCACACACCTTATTTTTATTTCCTTCTTGTATTCCACACTAGACTATACCCTCCTAAGAAAGAGAGGAGTATCTGTCATAGCAATACTCTCTGTACCTTACCCAGGCCTGCCACATTGTAGATACTCACTGATGTTTGTGGAATGAGCTAATGAAAAGCTGTTGTTATGCTCTACATAACTGTGTAGGAACACATGGTCGAGTAGAAGAGAAAATTCTAAAGACTCAATACACTATGCCATAATTTGCTTTGCTTCTCATAAGGGCTTTACTGCAAAACATCTTCCGTTATTCTGCCGTCTGTCTTAAAACCTCTCCTTTTTCCATTTCCTGATTACCACTAATTTAAATTACTACCAACAGCAGAATCATTGCTTCTTTTCCTGCTGAGGTGGTATGATTTTAGGCAATCTATTTCTCCATTTGCCCTATCACGGCTTTCTTTGCTCTTCAGAGATGGTACCTTCACAAAGCAAAACAGTCCCAGGCCAAAAGCTTTTCTTCCCTAGCATAGTTTCCTTAGATGATCCATCAGAAGCCAAATTCCTCACCACACCAGGCTTATCATGCATTTCTTCAACTGGCAGTTCCACAGCTTAATTCTGTCTTGTCCCACCGTGCCCTTTCCAATTCACGTCAGGAGATAGCATTGTATCAATCAAGAAGGTAGAACACGCTTCCCTACCTACAAACCCATCTGTAATTGCAAACATCACTACATTGTCCCTTCTAGTTTCACAAATGTCTTTTTTTTTTCCTCTTCAGACCCAAACTCTTGGGCTCTTGACCTCAGTCTCATCTGTTTACCCAAGTTTTTTGCTCTATCAATTATAACACCATTCCTTATGGCTTCATTGTCTTCCTTCCCCTGGACCATTCCTTTTAAAATATACATACCCCTCATCCCTAAGGAAAGACTTCCTTTGACTCTATATCCACCAACAAGCTTTCTGCTCTCTTCTCAACCATCATTTTATTTACATAATTGTTTCTCAGTGCTTAATTTATTCTGATTTGGTTTGTACTTTGCTACTACATGGAAACTCCTCAGCCAAAGCTTACCTGCCAGTAATCTCCAAATCCAGAGGTCAGAGCATCACTCTGCCATAAATGATATGGTGGAACTTGCTGCTTAATTCTTTTTAAATTATTGGTTTCCATTATACTTTTCCCTCTGCCCCACCCCTGCCACATTCTTCTTATTTTGAACCACTCATTCTCAGTCTACCTGTTGGTCTATTTCTCCCTAGTTCACATCTTAAATATTGGTGTTTTCCCAAGGATTCTGCACTATGCCCTCTTCACTTCTCTTTATCCTTCCTTTCTCTGGTGACCTCACCAGTTGTCATGGCTTTACCTGCCCCCTATACAATATGACTTCAGTATATTGATACTATCATTGCTCCTTCTCTGGACTTAATATAATCAACTGTCTACTATACCTCCTGGACATCACCATATAGATATTTCCTACAAATCAAACACAACATTTCAAAGCTGATGTCTTTGTTTACATATTAACTCCAGATTTATTCCTCTTATGTATTCTTTATTATGATGCATTCTGCATTATCCACTGAATGACCCCAAGCAGAAACCTGGTGAGTTTGTACACTGCTTCCACTCTACCACTCTCTATACTTGTGCCAGTCGGGGTTTGATCAGAAAAACAGAACCACTAGGGATGATACAAAATGTGGATTTATGGGAGAATTTGACCCTACGATCTGTGGGACCTGGTTAAATAGTTTATATATGGCTGTTCCTTCTACATCTGGAGCTGGATCTGGCTCAAGAAAAGTGAAGGGAATCTGGTGGGAATCGGAGGGCTTGTGGGTCCAGCAGCTGCTCAAGTCAGTAAGGTGAGCCAACATATCAGTAACAATGTGTCTGAGCTGCAACTGTGCCCAGCACACCCACTGACATCCCCAGCCTAAAAAGAATGTTACTGCTGTTTCATTTTTGTGTTCCAAATCTCACACAAATGTTTCACATCATTCATGCTAAGTTCTGTACAGAAGGGACTTCTGAGAAACATTGTTCCAGCTTAGCTAAATTGACACACTAGAAACTCATCACAGTATCCAATTAGTCAAATTCTGCCAATATATTTTTTATGTTTATTTATTTATTGCAGGGGAGGGGGAAATGCAGAGGGAATCCCAAGCAGGCTCTGCACTGTCAGCACAGAGCCCAACGTGGGGCTCAATCTCATGAGCTGTAACATGGTTACCTGATGTGAGCTGAAATCCAGTTGGACACTTAACTGCCTTAGCCACCCAGGTGCCCCACCATCCTGCCAATTACTAAAATTTCTGTTTTGTCCACATTTTTGCTGATATAACCCCATTCAGTTTATAATAACTTCATTCCTAATGCAGTAGCCTCTTCTGTTTTCTTGCATCCAATCCACCTCACATCCCTGAATCTATCCTTCATAGACCCATCACTCAGCTCTTCCTGTAAAAGTCAAATCTGACAGTAGTAACACACATAGGCCCCATACTTCCCACACAATTAAGCCCAAGTACTTTAGCCTGATGCAAAAACCTTTAAGATTGGTCAGTACCTCTATAAGCCTCATGTCCATTACTCTTTGCCTTGAAATTTAGCAATTCTGCACTGTATTTAGTCTCTGTTCCCCCAATCACATAAATTTATAAATTTGCTCATGTCATACCTTCTATCTCAACTACTCCCATCCAATCCTTACCCCATACACAGTTAACTGGGACAAATCATCCTTATCCAGCTTAGACACACTTTTATTTGGAAAATCTTTCACTTATCTCCATCCATGCTTCCCCTTGGGCTGGCTTAACACACCCTGATTTAAGATTTTTCAGCAATCACACCTTGGGCATTTCACTTTCATATCAAGCACTGTATTATTTTGAAATTATTCTTGTGTCCTTTCTACTCTTGGGCAATAAGTTCCTTTAGGATAATGCCTAGGATAGGTTTATTTTCTTTTCTTCCCAGGCCAAGATTGAGTTTGGTGCATAAAATATATTCGACAGTGTTTGCTAAGCCAAAGTGAAGTGACAGGGTCTCCCTATGTTCAAAAAAAAAAAAAATCTATTTTGGAACTGGCCTTGAGATATTAAGAAGGGAAAAAGGAGAAGAAAATGTACTGCACTGTATTTTATGTCCAGGAACAACTATTACCTTATCTTCTTCCAACATGTACTTCTCTCTGAGATTTGAATGAGATAAGAAAATTAAGCTCTTATAAAATTATAATGGTTTTACTTTATATGAAGAGATAATAGCTTCATAGAAAGTTTATATTTTTCTAAAATTTTTACATTGAAATAGATATGCTCACTCAAGAAAATTAGCTGAAAATATAGATTTATAAGAACTCAACTTGTCAGATACACAACAAATATATGAAATCTAAAACTTTCACTTACACTAGCAACAAATAGTTAGGAAACATATTGAAACAAATAATTTTATTCCTAATCACAGAGAAAATACCTAGAAGTAAACTTAATAAGAAATACAAAGGATTTTTATAAAGAAAACTACAAAGATTAACTGAGGTACATTAAGGGAGATATAAATAAATGAGGACTAACATGTTTCATATAAGAAGAGTTACTCTTTAAAACAGTGTCAATGCTTGTTATTGTAATTAATAGGTTTAAGGCAATTCATTCAAAATCTAAACATTTAAAGACCTTTACAAAATCATTTAAATGAATATGTATGTAAATCTTTTACAAAAGAAGAGTTATTATAGACCCAATTTCTCTGATAGTTTAAAGTGTATTATAGAACTAAAATGAAAACATTGTAGAAATAAATGAAAGATTAACAGAATGGAAAAATAGTTCTAAAGCATAAACTAATATGTGTAGGAAATCAAAGATAATGGCAGCATTTTAAATCAGTGGAGAAAGAAGCATAGTTCAATAATCTATGTTGGGACAATGGCTTTTATATGCAAGATAAAAATGAAATAGACTTCTGCTTTCTTTTCAAAATCTAAAATATATTCCAAATGGATGAAAGGACTAAATGTATTAAAAAATAGAGGAGAGATGATCTAATTCAATATTTGCCAGCCAGGAGTGGTTTTGTCCTCCAGGGGAAACTTGGCAATGTTTAGAGATATTTTGGCTTATTAAAACTTGGGGAAGGGGGTGGGGTGCTATAGTCATATAGTTTTTACTACATGTAGTTTTTCACTACATCCTAAGCCAAGGATGCTTTTAAACAGGCTACAATGCACAGGAAAGTCCTTCATAATAAAGAACTATCCAGTTTAAAATGTCAGTAATGCCATTGAAGGAAAAATCCTGATCTTACCAAAAAGGCAAAAATCAATAGTAGTTAACAATTTATAATATTAGTATACTTAATATTAGGAACCAAAGTGACAAAGAGGTGACTGGGCTTTTTAGAGGATAAGAAATGTGACTTTTAGGGTGACTTCAATTAGAATTGGGAATGGGGTATATCAGAGTCCAATCAAAAGAAACCATCCAGTGATTTGAACAGGAAATATTTAATTTAAAAGAAAAATAATTAAGTATAATTGGAATTGGAATGATGAGGAGTTGGCTTGCAAGAGGTAAATTCTAAAGAATATAAGAATAACAATGTTGGGAGCAGTCACTACCCCTAGAGCTGAAATAGCACCCAAAGGAGAGGCCTACCAAAATAATGATGCAGATTTTTAGGAGAGGATACTGCTCCCTGGATGGCAAAGAAGGAGCTCTGGATCCATGCCAGCACAACTTGCTAAAAATCTATGGTCCAGATTTCAGTAGTTAGGGTCTGTATATCAGCTTTAATTATAGTGGTAGAACTTTGTCTCTCCTGCATTTCTTTACCTATGGCAAAGACTAGAAAGAGACTATGATAGATTGTTCCCTACTGGACTTCTCCCTGCTGACATTTAGAATCCATACTCTGTGGTTCCTGGTTCTAGACCTTTGTGATACTCAGGTGCATTTTTTACTGTTTAGTTGTGTGAGATACTTCTATGTTCTTTGATCTGTTCCTCTTCTTTGCAAAAGGGAAGGAAAAAGGGAGGAAAGAAAGGAAAAAAACAATTTAAAATAGCAAATGACATGAATAAAATTTTTAAAATAAATATTCAAATGGTTAATAAACTTGAAAAATGGTTCGATCTTCTCAGTTTCTAATTCCTAACTGTATAATACTTCTAAGCATTAAAGAAGGTTTTGAAAGGTTATATGAAGTTATAATGTTCTCTATCCCCCTTTTTAGTACCTAATTCTTTCATCTCATAGATCATGATTTCAGTTGTGAGTTGGTGTTAGATAAATTAATCTCATATATATAATTTAAAGTTGATTACACCATTCAGTGGTACGGATTGGGGGAAAAAACTGTAAGAGGCAAGCATTTAACAACAGAAAATCAACTAGGGAGCATAAAAATTGAAAAATGCAAAAATAAATATCTTGTCTGCCTGAATTAATTGATCTAATCAAGAAGCATGCTGTTGTTGATGCCACCATTACTGTGATGTACCCACAGGGAAAGCTGAAGGCTTTGTTTGCACTTGTGCTAAATGCTATCACAGGATTTATTATCATAGAACTGACACATTTGTAAAACACTGCATTAAAATTAACTAAAAACTGTAACCAGGAAATTGAGAAATGAAGACCAAATATTCAGCATACCAAAGAGCTTTAATTATCTAAATATGAGAAAGCCACTATGATAAATAATAGCCACTAAATTTTTTTTTTGAGAACTTACTAGATGGTAGGCACAGTGGCTAGTGCATTGTCTCATTTCATCAACTTAGGAAGTTGGTACCATTATTATCCCCATTTACAGATGAAAAAACTAAGACCAAAGGGATGAAGGTAGTAATAGTTCTTGGATTCTAAATCTGATCTATCTGGCCACAAAATGCATGCTTATTAGATGAAATATGGGTATCTTTATACCCATTAATTTTGAGTTATATAATTTTTTTCTGGTTTTAAAAGTAAAACTTGTTCTGTTTAGGAAAAAAATAAACATTTTAAAGTACAAACAAAACAAATTAACATATTGTCATATTTCCTTCTAGCAGTTTTTTGGGTGAAATCTTCTTAGAATCAAACTCCAGAAAACTTGTAGCAGTTTCTAGAAGTTTTTAAGAAGGCACATTTTCTTGTCCCCCTGACTATAATAACTTCTGGCTGTTATTTAAAAAAATTTTAATGATGATTTATTTTTGAGAGAGAGAGAGAGAGACGGTGTGAACAGGAGAGGGCCAGGGAGAGAGGGAGACACAGAATCTGAAGCAGGCTCCAGACTCTGAGCTGTCAGCACAGAGCCCGATGTGGGCTGTGAGATCATGACCTGAGTTGAAGTAGGAAGCTTAACTGACTGAGCCACCCAGGTGCCCCCTGGCTATTATTTAATTTTGACATTTATAGAAAAAGTAGTGTCTTCTTGTCTTTTAATTTATTCCCTTATTTTTTATTAGATTGATTTTATTCTAAGCTCTTAAATAGGCCCTGATTAGCTCAAACAAAAGAATTTTTAAAAAGAATACTGGATTGCCTACAACATTGAAAATACAGTTGACTAATCTGATTTCAGTTGAAACTGGGTGATTCTGGAGATATAGGAAGCATGAACTGATGGGGAGTTTCTTGAAGGTGGTGCTGTTTGAACAACTCAACCTTGACTTTTTCTTTGGAAAGAATGTTGATTGCCCTAGTTTGTGTGAAGAGGTGTCCATTTCCAGGAAGACTGATGAGCCATGTCACCCTGAAAGGAAACAGACAAAAAGAACAGACAACCTCACACGTGAATAAACAATACCCCATATATATACTGGCTATTGGTACCTCTCCTTTTAGGGAACTGCTTCTTTCTACATGCCTTTGACTTTCTCAACTGCTATGCTTATTCTTTCCTTATCAAGTTATAATGTCTTCTTTTATATTAAGAAAATACAGCCCATATTTTTCATATTCATTATAAATCTTTCTTCTTCCTACTTTGATTTTGCATTAAAAATTTGAATATGGGAGCTTATTTGTAAAAGTTTTTAATTTTTATAGAGATAAGTAAATACATTGCTTATGTTAACATTCCTGCCCTCACTCTTGTGTTTACAGTTATTCCCAGCCTAATAATCTATTTAAATTTATTATCATAACTACTATATGTGGTGCTTTATCTTATTATTTATATGTATTTTCTTGCATTTTGCTTATTATGTTTTTCTCTTTTTTTCCCCTTTTACTCTATGCTGCTAGTCCTTATCCTGTCTTGTATTCCAATTTAACCAACTGGCCTTTTGCCCATTCCTGTATTCAGAAACTGCCACTTCACACCCCAATGTCAATAATTGCAACTTGAATGTTTTATTTCTCAATATTTAGATACTTTGACAGACTTCCCAAATCCTCTGAGTCTAGGAGATATCCCATGAACCAAAAATTCTATTAGAAACACCAGCACTATCCTTGTCATTGCTGCCTACTCAGTAATCTTCATTCTGTTCTATTCCCATGAAGAGATGACCCCATCTCTTCTCTCCTTCTTGTTCGAAGTTGAGGGACAACAGCGAAGCAGTCCAAACCCTGGAGAAAAGTTATCTTCTGAGAGCAACACAAATAAGAATCAACGCTATACCTGGTACAAAGTAGCATGTCAGAACTACACATTGTCTGAATTTCAAGTAGAATTTAAATAATTAAAGGCATTAAACATAGCCTGAATATCAAATCTTTTTTTTTTAATTTTTTAATGTTTTATTTATTTTTGAGAGAGAGAGAGTATGAGCAGGGGAGGGTCAGAGAGAGAGGGAGACACAGAATCTGAAGCAGGCTCCAGGCTCTGAGCTGTCAGCACAGAGCCCAATGCAGGACTCGAACCCATGAACAGTGAGATCATGACCTGAGCCCAAGTCGGATGCTTTACCGACTGACCACCCAGGTGCCCCCTGGATATCAAATCTTAAAAGGATAATTATTTTAAATATCTGACTAAGGAAGCCTTCAAATATATGCAAAAGTAGAGAAAATAAACATTTTTTAGTTATTTTTAATTTTCTTTTGAGAGAGAGTGCACATGGGGGTGGAGGAGGGGGGGAGAGGGACAGAGAATCCCAAGCAGGTTCCATGCCCAACATGAAACCCCATCTCATGACACTGAGATGACCTGAGCTGAAATCAAACGTCGGATACTTAACTAACTAAACCACACAGGCACCTTGAGAAAATATTTTAATGAAACTTTCTTGTGCCCATCTCCTGGTTTCAACAACTAGCAAGATATTCAGAGCACTCCTTAAGTGATTAGCATGTCAAAATAAGGTAATTGGAAACATTTTTCTCAGCAGTTTTCATAGCAAAACACTCCTACGAGATCTCAATGGCTGCTATAAGCCTCCTCCAGCTAACAGTGTCAAGTTCATTTCTCCCATCATTCATCAATATCTGTACAAAATTGCGGAAGATAGAAAGTAAAAGAGATATTCATACATCTGGAATCCATGGGGATTCATGAGCAATACAAGAATATACAATGGAAATTTAAAATAGAAATGGACTCAAGTTTCTATGGCTCTGCAATTTCCTGGCAGTGTATCCTTGGGCACATTAAAGTTGTGGCACTGTTTTCTTCTCTAAAAAATGAAAATAATATATATTTCTTAAGGTTTATTAGGAATCAAGTGAAATTTTGTATTTCTACACTCCATACAATGCCTTCTTTGTGATATTTAGTAAAAGTAAATCTTCCCCATTCAAAACAATTTAAATAGATATCCAGAATTCACTTGTTTATTATGAACTTCTAGCTAACCATGCCAAATCCAGTCATTTTTAACAGTTTTACTTTTTGTTTAATCTAAGGCTGAGCTCTGAGGCCAAGTTTAGGGCATAAACTGTCAAATCAACCTGAAGGAGTAGCAGGAGACTACTAAGGATAAAGGTCTGGAGGTATCTAGCCAACAAAGATTTTATGTAGAAGGACCAGATGAGTCAGGTTCCAAACTAGACAGAAGAAAGTAACCAAACTATGGTTCTCACATAGGAAACTAGGGAGAACTTTTTAGGTCTATTGTAAAGAAAACACTGCTGTCTTTACAATATTTAAAAAGAAAGGAAGAAAAAAAGAAAGAAAGAAAAAGAAAAAATGAAAAGAACCTGAAATTTATTTCAATCTGTTGGATTACTACAACAGTTAATATTGTGGTTTTTTTTATAAAGATGCCATAGCAACATTTAAACAGAAAGATTTGTATGATGCATATTAAATTTTAAAATGCAGAAGACAAAAGTGTGTGTATAGCATAGGCACAGCCATATAAAATGTTGATTTATGAGAATAAGGAGTAAACAAGGCCAGAAAAAATGAAACTACTACTATGTTAAGATGCTGGGACTGCTTTTCCTTTTTTTCAATTTTCTTTGTTATAAAATTGTGCCATAAATAAAATGTTAAGAAATAAGAGTCTAAGGGGTTGAAAGAAGGCTGAGCGAGATCACAGTCTATCAGAAGGTACAAGCCTCTGTAAGAGTTTTGGGCGAAGACAGAGTCTTGAGGAAATAAGCACAGGGTGATTTACTAAGCTAAGAAATAAGAGCTAATATATTATTTTTATTACTCAGCTAATAAACAATAAATTTTATTATTCACACACTCATGAAGTCAGGACTTAGAACTTCCTCCATCACCAGCAGAAACGATAGTCAGCTTATAGTCATTGCTTCCATAGGCTAGGAAAGGAAGAATTTTCTCTGACATATTCACTAGTACCTCACAAATTTTCTTTTGAAGACTCTCTAACTTTGGTAATAGCCAGGGAGTTTTCCATCTTCACCTTTTCTCAACCCAGTATCTAACTGTCTAACCTTTCTTTTCCTTGTTTCCAAGTCTTTCCCCAACTCTGCCTAATTTCCTGTTCTCATTCAGGAAAAGTTAGTTTGGTTGCTGCCCTGAACTTCCAGTTACCAGAATCTACTCTTCTAGGAAGGCACTAGAGATTGAAGAATATATATATTTTTTTGCTTATAATTTTTATTTGCTTATAATTTTTATTTGCTTATAATCAATCAATATGAAGTTTTTAATCTCTAATACGTATTAGTGACAGAAAAATGTAATTAGAAGACACTGCATTTCCTAGATGTAAAATTACCATTCCTATTTTATTTTGGAAATGAAAGTGTGTGAGAACTTTAAGGTTTAAAAAAATTATGCAATTTGGCATTTTTAACATGGTTGTGCTACTTGCCTAGTCATATACTTCATCTAGAAATGTGGCATAATGGTCAAAAAAGAAGTGGCATTAATCAAAAAGGGCACCTTAGTAAACTTAAAAATATATATATGAAGCAGAAAAAACCTGCCATTCATGCATTGCTAATGAACCTGGGCATTATACAAATAAAACATGGGAGTTCTAGCTTTTGATTCCTAACAAATGAATTTTGTACCCTGGTGGAATAGTTATTGCTTTTGAATATGCTGCAATTCATTTTTCATCGCCCAAAATTCTGTAGCCTAAAATGGGAAGGAAAGTACATCTTTCCCCATGAGGGATTGTGACAATTTCTTAATTATAATTGAGGAGCTCTCTGAAAATGAGTAAGTGGTACATAAATTATTTAAGCCCATATTCACCTTCAGGGTAAGGAAAAAGTGGAGCTTTTTCAGTTCTCCTTACATACTATTTTTAGATAGAGACTAGACTAACTGCTCTAACAAACAACCCTAAAATTTCAGACACTTAATGAGATAAAGATCTATTTTTCACTTACATCACAGTCAGAAAGTTCTGTCTCCCATGGTCATTTAGGCATACAGGCAAATATATTCTCCCTTTAGTTTCTCTGTCTTCTAGGGCCTTGATGCCCTTTATTGGTCCCTCCATTTGGTCAAGAGATAAGAAAAGTGTTTGGATATGTGTGTGTATGTCTGAGAAGGAGAGACAAAACAGAGACAAACAGACATACAGACAACCAGAAAGAGACAGACAGAAGAGGCTGTAACGTTCAGAGCCTCGTAGGACTGGAAGTGGTGCCTCACATTTGTTCATCTACATTTCTTTGGTGAGAATCCAGGTGCAGACTCATTAACTGCAAGGGGCCTGGGAAAGATTGTCAGTGTGCCCACAAACAGAAATATTGGACAGCAACAACTTGTCAAGGCACATGAAAGACTCTTCTCAACATTTCCTGGGATATGAGGCAGTGCTAAAGCCACACAGAAAAGATCTTCACAGGGGTTCAGAATCATTTAAATTACTGTCACCATCCTACAACTTTAGATATCAGAAAAAAAGAAATAACAGATACTATGGTTTAAAAATCTAGTTAATGATATAGCTGCAATAGTACTTCAAGTATCTTAATTCCTAGTTCAGTGTTCTTTTCACTATACCCCATGTCTTCTCAAAAATTAACATGGTATAGAGATTTTATTTCATATGGGGCAACTCTGGAAGACAAAATGAGAACCGAGTGGTTACAGTCAAAGAGAAATTATCTACATGCAATCTGTGATGTATAGTTGGTCAAAGAAAAATGGGCTGCCTCGTAAAATAATGCATTTACCTTTAGTGGAATATTAAGTGAAAGCTCAATGGCCAGTTGTTGGGATGTGCCTGAAATAAAGATTTGTATCAGATAAACTTAGTGATTTTTTTCAACTGTAAAAACTATAAAAAACAAAACAGAACAAAAAATGATCTCTTTTCATTTTTCTTTTGTGGCCAGAAATGTAAATATTTCATGATTGTCTTTATATGAAAGATGTTCATCCTAATAAAAATATAATATTTCATGACAAATGCCTTTATCTTTTATTTTAAAGTTTTTGGTCTACACACACACACACACACACACACACACACACACATTTTGAAACTTTACCTAAAGTAACCAAAATCAAAGTCAAAGATGGCAACACTTAATCTAAATGCAGGGAAGAGAAATGGTTAAAATCTTAGTACTGCCCAAAACCTATGGCAGTCCTTACCAAGGCCAAATATTTTGTAGGTATTGATGCCATTAGCCTCACCAAAAATGGGGCACTGAGAGAAAAAAATTAACAAGGATGTTAATTCATCCTGTCTGTCCTTTGGAACACGCAAAGTACTACTTCTCTGATACAATATCCTTGTAAACACTCTGATGAGATCCACTAGCAAGAAGACAAGTTCTTATCTAAGGATGAATTTGCAAAATATACTTGATCTCTCCAGATAGTATTAACCTTCAAAATAAAAGTTATTTTAGCAGCCAAAAGCGGGCTTACTTGAGAATAGCAGAATTGCAATCAAGACATGCAAACTATGACCAAACCTTAGGCAAGTCCCACAAGCAAAAGAGAGGAACACTATTTTGTGGAGAAGCAGGAAGTTGGGGGGAGATGTTTTGAATAAAAGGACATTGAAGAAAAGCAAGAGCTCAGGGTGGTAACATTTTTTCATTGGCTGAGTTGCAAAAGTAGTTGAATTCTTGTAGAAGATTCAGTGTACATCATTGCCTGTTGGGGCTTCTCACTGATTATTCTTTCCTGTTGAGGATTCTTCTGGTTAGGGTCTGTGATTGACAGTTCTTCCTATAACTGATGTTGAGTGACAAGGCCTCTCCTTCTAGCCTCCTGCTTCATTTTAGTGAGGTTTCCTTTTATTTATTTTCATATTAACTTATCAAACCTAGAATTGTATGGAGTTATGGGATATAGGTGAATACAGAGGCTCTCTACTAACCTAATAATAGAACATACAAACTAAGAAACCCCAAACTTAGTGGCTTGCTCTTTGACGTCCTGAACCGCATATAGTTGGTGTTCATCACTCTGAACCAAAACCTATATCATGGTATTTCAGTGGCTGGCACAGAGTAAATTCTCAATAAATGCTATACCTTATTATTATCACTACTACACAGGTTCTGTCTTCAGATTAAACTAAGAAATATTATGTGTTGCATGCATAAACAGTTGCCAAATGATACTCAGATCTTGACACAACAGGTGCTTCTCTCACGATAATTTAGAGTAGAAAACAAATTAAATATCAATAATAGGGAAATGTTTAATATAATTTATTAAGACTTAATTATTAACATGATAATTATAAATTCTGTTAAGTATCATATTTAAGGAAAATTGGTCTCAGAAGTATGACCCCAATCAAATTATATTGCCTCTTTGTGGCTCATTTTCTTCATTCTCAAAAATCTATGAATTAAATAAGATACTGCATATAAAACATTTTAATAGTGTCTAGCAAGCACTAGGATATGCTCAATATATGTTAACTCTTAGTGTATACGTTATAAGAAGCAAAATTTAACATTAAAGCATATTTGAAAAAGGGGTAAATACCACTAACTATTACATCTTCCTAAACAATTTTACTATTTTCTTTTAGTCTTTGCCCATGTATACTTACATTGTTTATATCACTCTAATTAGAGTATGCTTTGAATTGTTTTGTAAAGGCAAATTACAAAAGTGATTCTATGCCACAATCCTTACATTTAAAGTCCTGAAAATATTTCCAAAACACAAGGGAAACAGGTAAAACACTTCATTTATTGTGCTGTAAGGAGTGTTGGATGGTTTTCTTCCCATTTGATTTGGGTTAATGTTGTTAGTGCAATAAGGGGTGAAAAAAGTTAATTCTTAAAATTGATACTGCTCAAAAAGCATTGACTCATGAAGGATCCCAAAGGACAAAAGATGATTTCCACAATACTTGCTATCATCTTATTGCTTATGTACTTGTGAATAAAGGTGGCTAAGAAATCGTTTATTTGATAGTATATTTCATGTCAGACTTTCAGAATAGAACAACAATAAATTTGAAAAGCAATTTCAAGGAGACCATTCACTAGAGCAGACATGTTTTCCCATAATATTCTAATCTGCCATCATGATTGTTCCTTTTATCAAAATCAAATTAATAAATATCTTAATCCACCCAGTAGTCATATGTTACATCAATAGAATGACCTCCATTACAAGTGTAGCTAAAGTGACAGGGCTCTCTTCATTAATAACAGTCTATATGTTCAATGACAGGTAATTGATAATACTTTTAAAAATCATTTTACCTAACCCATTATAGCTATCATTTTTTTATTCCACTTAGCATGTGCATTTATTATTAAGCCTATGCTCTCTAAATGGAAAGGAAATATCCTATACTGACATGCACTTTTAAGTGCATTGTATTTATTATGTCATTTAGCTTTAACAATACTGTTTGAGATAATTATGTGCTTTAAAAGGCGAAGACATGAAGGTTAAGCTTACATAGACAGTAAGCAATACACTAAATATATTAATACAGATATGATGGGCTTCAAAGACCCAATATTTTTTCAACATAAAGATTAATAAACAATGTTCCTTGTGAAATTGCATGATCACATGCAATTATCTTATCACATAAGATAACAGCAGTCTTCTTAATCCGAATCTCAACCTGCATTCTCCAAAAGACATACAGATTAACAAGAAGAACAAATAAAACTATTCATGGCCTACATGTACAGCTTAACTAAGAGAAACTTCTATAAAATACAATTAGTATGTAAGTATGTAAATATACATTCTAAGATTGCAGTATCTTCTTCATAGCCAATACTGAAGCTGAGAGTAAGGAGAAGATTGGGAAAAAAGAAGAGAGGTGAATCCCACCCAGAATGGGAAAATACTGAGAATATGTCCAAGACATCTTAGATCAGATTCCTGTCTATCGAGATATCAAAAGGCAGGGACTTCAAAGTGCATAATTTTGGAGATAGCAATCTTGGGAAGGTATCATTTAAGGAGTGATATATTTTAAGACTGTGTCACATAGAACACCCGACAGACTCCACCAGAAGCCTACTAGAACTGATCCGTGAATTCAGCAAAGTTGCAGGATACAAAATCAACATACAGAAATCGGTTGCATTTTTATACACTAACAATGAAGCAACAGAAAGAGAAATCAAGAACTGATCCCATTCACAATTGCACAAAAAAACCATAAAATAGCTAGGAATAATCCTAACCAAAGATATAAGAGATCTGTATGGTGAAAACTATAGAAAACTTATGAAGGAAATTGAAAAAGACACAAAGAAATGGAAAAACATTCCATGCTCATGGATTGGAAGAATAAATATTGTTAAAATGTCATTACTACCCAAAGCAATCTACACATTCAATGCAATCCCAATCAAAATTGCACCAGCATTCTTCTCAAAACTAGAACAAACTATCCAAAAATTTGTATGGAACCACAAAAGACCCCGAATAGCCAAAGTAATATTGAAGAAGAAAACCAAATAGGAGACATCACCCTCCCAGACTTTAGCCTCAACTACAAAGCTGTCATCGTGAAGACAGTGTGGTATTGGCACAAAAACAGACACATAGACCAATGGAATAGAATAGAGAAGTCAGATATGGACCCAAAAATGTACAGCCAACTAATCTTTNCCTCCTACACTGTTGGTGGGAATGCAAACTGGTGCCGCCCCTCTGGAAAACAGTATGGAGGTTCCTCAAAAAATTAACACTAGAACTTCCCTAGGACCCAGCAATAGCACTGCTAGGAATTTACCCAAGGGATACAGGAGTGCTATTAAAAAAACTATTAAAAAAAAAGAGTCCAACTTTGGCTCAGATCATCATCTCACAGTTCGTGAGTTTGAGCCCTGCATCAGGCTCTGTGCTTACAGCTCACAGCCTGGAGCATGATTCGGATTCCGTGTCTCCCTCTCCCTCTGCCCCTCCCTCACTTTCTCTCTTTCCCTCTCTCAAAAATAAACAAACATTAAAAAAAACCTCACAAAATTATTTCCTAACCTGCTAATGTCCAAACTTAACACGAGTTTAAACTGGGAACTCATGGGGCGCCTGGGTGGCTTAGTTGGTTAAGTGTCCGACTTTCGCTCAAGTCATGATCTCGCGGGTCGTGGGTTCGAGCCCCACGTCGGGCTCTGTGCTGACTGCCAGCTCAGAGCCTGGAGCCTGTTTCAGTCTGTGACTCCCTCTCTCTCTGACCCTCCCCTGCTCACACTGTCTCTCTCTCTCTCTCCTAGAAATAAATAAAAATATTTTTAAAAAATAAATAAAAATAAACTGGGAACTCATATTAAAGTGTCACCCGGGAGTACAGTATTTAGTTCAATTATTGTAATCTATTTCCAAATGCATCATATTTTCAAGGGAAATAAAATAGAATACACTTTTATAAAGTTAATGAAAATGTTATTCTTTTATATTTTTCATTTAAAAAATATTGTGACACAGTCTTAATTTGTTTTCTTAAATAGTTTATTGTCAAGTTTGTTTCCATATAACACCCAGTGCTCTTTCTCACAAGTGCACTCCTCCATTCCCATGACCCCCCTTCCCCTCCCCCCCAGCTCCCACATCAGCCCTCAGTTTGTTCTCAGCATTCAAGAGTCTCCCATGGTTTGCCTCCCTCCCTCTCCCCCACTATTTCCCCCCTTCTCCTCCCCCATGGTCCTCCGTTAAGTTCCTCCTAATCCACCTATACGTGCAAACATATGGTATCTGTTTTCTTTGCCTTATTTCGCTAAGCATAACACCCTCAAGGTCCATCCATGTTGCTACACATGGCCAGATTTCATTCTTTCTCATTGCCATGTAGTATTCCATGGTATAGATAAACCACATCTTCTTGATCCATTCGTCTGTTGATGGACACTTAGGCTTTTTCCATGATTTGGCTACTGTTGAGAGTGCTGCTGTGAACATTGGGGTACACGTGCTCCTATGCCTCAGCATTTCTGTATCCCTTGGGTAAATTCCTAGCAGTGCTTTTGCTGGGTCATAGGGGAGTTCTGTTGTTAATTTTTTGAGGAACCTCCACACTGTTGTCAGGTTTTCTATGTAGAGTAACATATCATCTGCGAAAAGTGAAAGTTTGACTTCCTCTTTGCCAATTCTGATGCCTTTGATTTCCTTTTGTTGTCTGATGGCTGATGCTAGGACTTCCAGCACTATGTTAAACAACAGTGGTGAGAGTGGACATCCCTGTGGTGTGCCTGATCTCAGGGGGAAAGCTCTCAGTTTTTCCCCACGCCCTGCCTCATTTCCAGGTCCCAGTCCGTCCGCGGACTTTGTTTATACAGCCAGAAACAGTCCCACAGGTCGCTGCTTCCCTGCAGCCGGGGATTGAGTGGGGGGTGGGGGAAGTGTCACAGCCTCAGATCTGCCAGTGTCAAGCAGCGATACAACCTGGGATCCGAGGCCTCCATGCCCGCGTGCATTTGGGGAACGTAGCAGCTTCAGGCCCAAGCCGCCGCCGTTGGCGCCGCACTGCCACTGCCCCAAAGTTGGACTCTTAACAAACTGAGTCACCCAGGCATCCCTGTGGGGTGTGTGTGTGTGTGTGTGTGTGTGTGTGTGTGTGTGTGTATTTTGTGGGAACTATTTTGGCAATATTATTTAGAATATTTGAAAGTATCTGAAGATTGGGGCGCCTGGGTGGCTTAGTCGGTTAAGCGTCCGACTTTCGCTCAGGTCATGATCTCATCACAGTTCGTGGGTTCGAGCCCCGCGTCGGGCTCTGTGCTGACTGCCAGCTCAGAGCCTGGAGCCTGTTTCAGTCTGTGACTCCCTTTCTCTCTGACCCTCCCCTGCTCACGCTGTCTCTCTCTCTCTCCTAAAAAAAATAAAACATTAAAAAAAAAAAGAAGAAAGTATCTGAAGATTAATACCTATGAATTTCCATTTTGTCCAAGAGTTTTGCAGGGCCTGGAAAGTGTTCAGCAGTAGACTATTCAATGAAAAGGAACCATTGCTGAAAGATACATTAATAACCTTAGACAAAAAGACATAATAGAAAAATCATTAGCAATAGTGATATTTACTCCAGCTACACTATCATTTTCCTGTTTTCATAGTTCAAAACTTATTTTCTAATTAGAAGATGATTTCATTTATGAGTGGAATCATATGGTATTGTCTTTCTCAATCTGACTTATTTCATATAACATAATATCGTCTAAGTCTATGTTGTCTCAAATGGCACGATCTCATTCTTTTCATGTCTGTGTACTATTCCATTGTGTATATATGCCACATTTTCCTTATCTGTCTATTGATGGACATTTGGGTTAATTTTGTGTCTTGACTATTGTAAACAATACTGCAGTAAGCATAGAAGTACATATATCTTTTTAAGTTAGTGTTTTCATTTGCCCTGAGTAAATACCCAATAGTGGAATTATTGGATCACATGGTATTTCTATTTTTAATTTTTTGAGGAAGCTCCATAATATTTTCCACATTAGCTATACCAATTTACATTTCCACTAATAGTGCACAAGTTTTTATTCTTTTCCACATCCTCACCAACACTTGTTTCTTGTCTTTTTGATTGTAGCCATTCTAATAAGTAAGATATGATATCTCATTGTGGTTTTAATTTGCATTCCCCTGTTGATTAGTGATGTTGAACATCTTTCAACATCTATGGGCCATCTGTATGTCCTGTTTGGGAAAATATCTATTCAGGTCCTTGCCCATGTTTTAATTGTATAGTTTTGAGGGTGTGTGTGTGTGTGTGTGTGTGTGTGTGTGTGTATGTCTGTTGGCATTAAGTTGTATGAGTTCTTTATGTATTTTGGATATTAATACAGCATTTGCAAATATCTTTATCAGTTTGTTCTCTGTATATAAGCATTTGCAAATATCTTCTTCCATTCAGTACATTGTCTTTTTGTTTTATTGATGCTTTCCTGTGCTGTGTGGAAGCTTTTTATTTTGATGTTGTCCCAATAGTATATTTCTGCTTTTATTTCTCTTGCCTTAGAAGACCTATCTAAACGTTGCTGTGGCTGATGTCAGAGAAATTATGGCCTGTATTCTCTTCTCAGATTCTTATGGTTTCAGGTCTTTAATACATTTTGAGTTTGTTTTTGTGTATGGTGTTAGAAAGTAATCCAGTTTCATTGTCTTACGTGTAGCTGTATAGTTTTCTCAACAGCACCATTTATTGAAAAGACTGTCTTTCCCATTGGATATTCATGCCTCCTTTGCCATAGATTAATTGACCATATATATGTGAGTTTATTTCTGGGGTCTTTATCATGTTCCATTGTTTTATGTGTCTATTTTTGTGCCAATAACATTACTATAGCTGTAGATTACTATAGTTTTGTAGTATATATTTTATTATTATTATTATTCTCAAGTTAGTTAACATAAGTTAGATATTCCATGCGCAGATATTGGAATGGCAAGTTTTCATTCTTTTTAATCGCCTACTAGTATTTCAGTGTGTGTGTGTGTGTGTGTGTGTGTGTGTGTGTGAATCCCATTTTTCCACATCCTCTCCAACATCTGTTGTTTCCTGGATTGCTAATTTTAGCCACTCTGACAGGTGTGAAGTGATATCTCATTATGGTTTTGATTTGGATTTCCCTGATGAATGAGTAATGTTGAGCCTCTTTTTATGTATCTGTTTACCATCTGGATATCTTCTCTGGAAAAGTGTCTATTCATGTCTTCTGCCCACTTCTCCAATGGATTATTTGTAGTATATCTTGAAATCTGGAATTGTGATACTTTCAGCTTTTTTTTTTTTCTCCTTAGGAGTGCTGGCTATTCCGGGTCTTATGTGACTCCATACAAACTTTAATATTATTTAATTATTTAATTAATAATATTAATATTATTCTAGTTTTGTGAAAAATGCTGTTGGTATTTTGATAGTTATTGCATTAAATTTGTAGATTGCTTTGGATAATATGGACATTTTAATAATATTGGATCTTCCAATACCTGAGCATGGAATATCTTTCCATTTGTTTGTGTCATTTTAATTTCTTTCATCAGTGTTTTATACTTTCAGAATACAGGTCTTTTACCTCTTTGGTTAAGTTTATGTATTTTGTTTATAGTTGTGAATGGTATTGTGGGTTTTAAAAAATTTTTTTCTTTCTGAGACTTTATTGTTGTGTGTAGAAACACTACCAATTTCTAGACATTACTTTTGTATCCTGTCACTTTATTGAATTTTTTAATTCTTCTAGTAGTTTTTTTGGTGAAATGTATAGGATTTTTCCATATATAGTATCATGTCTGCAAATAAGGACAGTTTAATTCTTCTTTACCAATATGGATGTTTCTTTTTTTCTTTTTTTCCTCTGATCATTTGTGGCTAGGACGTCTAGTACTATGTTGAATAAAAGTGGTGGCAGTGAACACCCTTGTCTTTTTCCTAATCTTAGGGGGAAAGCTTTCATTTTTTTCCAAATTAAAGATGTTAGCTATGGGTTTTTCACATATGGCCTTTATTATGTTGAGGTTTGTTCCCTCTAAACCTACTTTGTTTTTATCATAAATGGATGTTGTACTATATCAAATGCTATTTCTTCATATACTGAAATGATCATATGGCTCTTACCGTTTCTCTTATTGATGTCATGTATCACAATGATTGATTTGTGAATATTGAACCACCCTTGCAACCCAGGAATAAATCCCACTTGATTGTGGTGAATGATTTTATAAATGTACTGTTGGACAAAGTTTGCTAGTATTTTGTTGATGATTTTCACAACTCTGTTCATTAGGAATATTGGCCTGCAGTTCTCTTTTTTAGTGGTGTCTTTTTCCAGTTTTGGTATCAGGATAATTCTGGCCTCATAGAATGAATTTGGAAGTTTTCCTTCCTCTTCTCTTTTTTTGGAATAGTTTGAAAAGAATAGGTACTAACTCTTCTTTTCTTTTTCTGCATATAATGAGATGATCATATGATTTTTATCCTTTGTTTTGTTGGTTTGGTGTATGACATTGATTTGGGAATACATAATACTACTTTTAAGATTTTTAATAAAAAATCAATTTTATATTATTTTTTCAGTCTTCAGGTCTTTTATTATTATTATTTTGCATTTATCATGCCATGAATTCATAGGGAATGGGTTCCAGCAGCTCAGGCACCTTTCCATTGGTTCTCACAAAGTATGCTTCTCTGGGTGGAGCAGGCGGGCACTTCAGTTGAACCCAAGTACCTTTCTCTTTGGCTTCCTTCTTTTTCTGATAATTTTCCTTCACATACTTCAGGAAGCTATCTTGGTTCTTTGAGTGCTTAATATGCTCAATACATACATTAACTGTCTTGGCAAGAATCTTTGCCCTTGTTTATTTACAGTAGTGCCAACAACATGCTGGGTAACATTGTAGACTCTTCCAGTTTTGCCATAGTAACGTTTGTGGGGCATCCCTTTTTGAGCAGTGCCCATTCCCTTGATGTCCACAATATCACCTTTCTTGTAGATTCGCATGTATGTGGCCAAAGGAACAACTCCACAGCCTAAAGAACACACAGACAGCTTAAAGTACATCTCAGCCTAAACTCCACAGCCTAAAGAACATACAGATAGTTTAAAATACTTCTCAGTTCTCTTCTTTACATTCACTGCATCTACTTCCACTATCTATCTATGCGCTTTTCATCCCCTTACTTTCCCACTCTGTTTCCAGTGCTTCTATGTCAACTTAGTCCCTCAGATTCTCTCATGTGAACATTGTACATCTTTATTACTATTTTCAATTTCTACACAATCCACCTTGTAAAATACCTGAAACTTAATTTGCCATGCCAGCAAATGCCCTTACCTCCAATCCAAATTCCTTAGGCTGGAAAATCTAGTCTTAGAGATCTGGTTTCTGCCCATCTGACCAGTCTCTTCTCCTTCCAATTCTCCTACAGACCTGACTGTCATTCATAACATGGCTATAACAAATCACCTTTGTAGAGCTAAAGAATGAAAACACACACACAAACACACACATATACATATACCACCAAGAGCAGAGTAATTCCCCCAGAAGATGGATAACAAGATTGTCATCTTTTTTTCTATATTAATCAAGAAATATGATTTTTTTTCTTCCTTTAAATAACAGCTAAAAATGATATGGTTTAAAATATATGATAATGGGGCGTCTGAGTGGCTCAGTGAATTAAGCGTCCAACTCTTGATTTTGGTTCAGGTCATGATCTCACGGTTCATGAGATTGAATCCCGTGTCGAGCTCTGAACTGTCAGTGCTTAGGATTGATTCTTTCTCTCCGTCTGTCTCTCTGTCCTTCCCCAACTCATGCACTGTCTCTCTATCAAAATAAACTTTAAAAACAAAACAAAACAAAATAAAATAAAAACATATAAGGATGACTTGGTTCATGTCAATTTTATCCTTAGAGTTACAATTTTCTACTTACAGTTAGAATTTTCTCCAAGATTTTGGGATATAATGTAATAATTAGGTGTTCCTTATTGCCTGTAAGAATAAGCTTTTTCACACCCAGTTTATCCACCAAGAGGTAATCCTATCCTCAGGGTATGGCATTATTCATAAGACACAACTACTATCTCAGAGTAAAACAAAAATCATAACCTTGTATAACAGGATATGCATGCCTATAATGACATGTAGTTACATTGGAGAACAGGTAGGCATTGTATTTCTTTAGAGTTATTTTCTGGTATTGCTGAAAAGAGTTGGGTTTCACATTTGACCTGCTCAAAGGAATTTACTTTGTTTAAGAACAGTTATTCCAATGTACATGAAACATCCTTGTATATTTTATGATTTCATAAAGACATTAATAAGAATGGCAGAATTTTAATCATTTGCATCAGCATATTCTTCCAGAGTAAGGGAACTATAAACAATTACAAATTAGGAAACTCAAGACCACAAAGCCTTCCTTAAATGTACAATTTCCAGGGATGCCTGGGTGGCTCAGTCGGTTGAACGTCTGACTTTGGCTCAGGTCAGGATCTTGTGGTTCGTGGGTTTGAGCCCCGCGTCGGGCTCTGTGCTGACAGCTAGCTCAGAGCCTGGATCCTACTTCGAATTCTGTGTCTCCCTCTCTCTCTGACCCTCCCCTGCTCATGCTGTCTCTCTCTCTCTATCAAAAATAAATTTAAAAAAACATTTAAAAAGAAGAAGAAAAAAATGTACAATTTCCACCTTGTAGCTTTGGATAACCAAAGAGAAATAATGCAAACAAGTTTAGATGTGCTTATTCTGCCCATTAGTGACATATTTCACCTTTATAGAATGCTCAAGGATCTTGTGGAAATTTTTGAATTACGTATTCTTTAGAACACCTTCTTGTACTTCTCTGAGAACCCTTGTCATTGGCCTTTTACATTACATGCTACATTAGGCTACTTGGGAAGCTACAAGTTGCATCACTGAAAAGCTTTGATGTTTGTCAGGATAAGGAAATTTGAGTGTTTGTATCATAAAGGACTTTTCAAAGTGCATTACAATGACTTGTTTGCATGTATAACTTTTCTCCTAACTATTGAACTTTGTGTTTAGCAGAATGGATGGCAAAGTAGAATCCCCAAATACCTGTTTATTGTGAAATAAAGT
Source organism: Crocuta crocuta (assembly GCF_008692635.1). Lineage (NCBI taxonomy): Eukaryota > Metazoa > Chordata > Mammalia > Carnivora > Hyaenidae > Crocuta > Crocuta crocuta. Next base: position 2,654,070 of record NW_027527939.1, on the reverse strand, counting down.
AAATTACCCTCAGAATTTAGACATAAAGTCACCCACTACAAGTTTGCTAAAAATCAACACCAAATTGGATAAGAGTAGGCAGGAACAAAAGTGACCAGACTAAAGGTTAATTTATAAATGTGTTGCTAAGTGAAACTTGGAAAACACTCAAAGCCAACCATGGAAATCAGGATGTGTACTTAAATTTGGACTATAAATAAAGCTCAAGGAAAAGATTTTCTTCATTTTTTTTTTTTTACCAAAATTGAGAGCTAAATGTCTCCAGCAGCAATCTTTCCTCCCAGAGGTCCTGCTAAAGTTTCATTGTCCATTTAGATCAATACTAACTTGCTATCACAGCCAAGGCTGAATCTGGCAGAGTAATTACCTAGAGAAACCAGAAGCTGATCGAGCCTAAACTTTACAAACTTTTATGTTTAAGGACAAAAACAAAGTCAGAGACACATCTCAGCTATCAAAGACAAGATTAAATATAGAGCTGAATACAAGAAGGGCAGTAAGCAGCTTAAAGTCATACATGTACAAAGCAGGAAGTGAAATGGAAGAATTGAAAAAAGGATTGAAGAAGGCACATAAAGATGCATAACTTTATTATGGTAAGGGTAAGAGTTTCATAGAGCATTCTCCTCCTGGGTTTGGGTCTGTTGTGCTCAAGTCAGTTGGCCTGAGTTAAGTACTTAAATGTCAGATGAATATGGAGAGAGAGAGACTACCCTAGCCATCCTACATGAGTTATACCTTTAACCAGGCTTGTCAGAACAAACCTTAAGACAAGGAGTGTTGGGGTGCCTGGGTGGCTTAGTCGGTTAAGCGTCCGACTTTCGCTTAGGTCATGATCTCACGGTTCATGGGTTCGAGCCCCGCGTCGGGCTCTGTGCTGACTGCCAGCTCAGAGCCTGGAGCCTGTTTCAGTCTGTGACTCCCTCTCTCTCTGCCCCTCCCCTGCTCACACTCACTCTCTCTCTCAAAAATAAATAAATAAACATTAAAAAAAAAAAGACAAGGAGTGTTATCTGAGACAGTGAGGATATTTAATAAGGATAGGAGAGTCATTTCATCAGAAAGACATCAAAATAATAAACGTACAATGAAAGTGTTCTGTGGTGGTGTTTAGATGTGTATATACATATGTCAATATCCATCAGAATCTACAGTTAAAATCTTTGAATCTCATTTTATGTCATTTACCTCAATACAGTCTTACAAAATAAGCCATATTTTAGCTATAATAATCCTAATAAATTAGCATATGAAGCAGATACATGTGTGTTAAAGGTGGGGAGGGAGACAACAATTGGAAAGAGAACTACTTCAGTCCTACATGGTGAAGTCCCCTTGATTCCATCCCAGACTGTAAGAAACATGAAGTCATTGACTGTATGAATTCAGTGTTGTTGTTGTTTTTTTATCTCCAATACCTACAATAGAGTCTGATGCATAACAATCAATCAGGCAGTATTTACTGAGTATTTAGTGACTGATCAATATGTTAGCCTGATTTCTTATGGATAATGGCTTCTTTTCTTCAGATTCTTGAAGATAAATTCTGTGATTCCCCTATGTTAACAGCAGTGGTTGATTTCTGTTTGATTTTTCTTTTTTAATTTAGATGCTCAGCTCATCCTTGTACTTAAAATGTAGCAAGCTTTTGCACACTCTGCAGTTACTTTTGACCCTAGGATCTCTAAATCTTCCAGTGAATGTGGAAACTTCTGAGTGTCAGAAAATTTCTTCTGTGAGCTCTCACTCTCACTGTGCCATTAAACTTAGAGGGTTTTAGTTCTTTTGCACCACAGAATGAATATTTGTTTGGGGGAGTCAGTGATAGGTAACTTCAGGCCTTAATGCATTTGGTGTTTGATTCTTCTTGTTTTAACTAACCCTCTAATTCATTTATTCAGGCATCCATTCATTCTGCAAATATCCGTTGAGTACCTAGGTGCTTGAAGTACAGCAATAAACATGACAGAAAACTACAACTTACATTGTAGTGGGCAAATCCAGTAGGAAACAAACAAGCAACTATTTATTAAAAAAGAAAATTTGTGACATATGACATAGTATGTATTGTCATATAATGATATATATTATGATAAAAATTAAGGTAAATGTGAATGAGAGACAGGGCAAGTATTTTGGAAAGGGAGGTTTTGGGGTCTTTCTGTGGGGGTGATATTTGAGCACAGGCTAGAATGAAGCATGGGAATAAGTGTAGATATCTGGAGCAGAGCTTTCAAGGCAGAATCTTGAGCCAGAGCTAAGTCCCTGCAATTGAAACATGTTTCCTATATTCAAAGACAATTCCTTAAGAAGGCGCCTTACTGAAGCAGGTCTGTCTACAATAGTCGGAGAGTAGGGAAGGGAAGAGCAGATGAGGTCTGAAAGGTAGACAAAAGCCACCTGGGAATTTCCTGGGAGACAAAGTTTCAGGGCCAACCAGAACCCCCAGCAAGAGCCTAATTAGGTCATGCTTCAGCACGTCCTGATCAAAGTCATTCAGCGGCTCTAGATCAGTGCTCATCAAAGTTTAATGTGTGTATGAATTATGTGAGGATCTTATTACCATAATTCTGATTAGGTAAGTCGGGTGGGGCTGTGCCTGGAATAAACTTTCATGCTGTGTTGCCGGTTCAGTCTGAGATACAAGGCTCTAGAGTCTAGATCACCATCAGGGTTAAGTCCAAACGCCTTTATGTGACATTTACAGCCTTATCCCTGATTTTGTCTTCAGCTTCCTTTCTTACTACCATTCTGCCCACCTCTACCACCCCTCCTTTCTTTATATGCTCCAGATAGATCCGCCATTTTTTGAGCACACTAGGTACTCTGTCATCCTTTGGTCTTCACCAGTCAATGTCTCTCTTCCCAGGACAAATGTTCCCCCACCCCCTTAACTGGGCTCTTACTCATTGATCAGTTTCAAGTTATTTCTTTCTTGCCCTTGGCCTTTTTGATCCCCAAGTTACAGGTTAGTTGCCTTCTCAAGTGTTACCAAAGCATCTATCCTATAACACTCACCTCACTTGGTCTGATTGCTGGGATGTATCTTATTTAGCTGGGTCTGAGGAGAGGGAGGGTCGTTGTTCTCGTTGTTGTAGTCCTTAGAGCATAGCACAATGTCTACAATAAAACTTACCAATAAACATTTGATATGTTAATATATGATTGAGGGAATCAATCAAACCACAAGACATGTTGGCATATCAATCTACAGAAAAGGACTGTTGAGTTGAAACATACTAAGATTTGGTGCTTATCTAGGCTGAGAATATAATGAATAATTCTCAGTAAACGTCTCAGCATCATGACAATATTTTTCTGTTAATCCAGATTAATTAACCTTTTTAATTGAATGATGTATTATGAATTATTTTTGAATTTTCATAAAATATGATAAATAAGGAGAGTAATTTGCTTCAATTAAAATTCTTAAAATTGTTTAGTGCTTTCTTTGTGCATAAACAAATCACTGACACATAGATATGATAAATTTTACAGATTTATCATCTTTTTACTTTTCCAAAGTGTTTCAAACTTTGGGTTACCAACAGATTGTCTATTAACTAAGTCAGCACATTGACTTAAAAAAAGCTTTTTTTTTTAAATTAAGCTTTTTTTTTTAAAAAAAGCTTTTATTTAAATTCTAGTTATTTAACTAACATTCAGTGTAATATTAGTTCCAGATGTACAATATAGCAATTCAACACTTCCAATATCCAGTGCTCATCACAAGGGCACTCCTTAATCCCCATAACCTATTTAACCCACCCCTCCTCCATCTTTCCCCCTGGGAACCATCAGTTTGTTCTCTGTAACTGTGAGTCTGTTTCATGGTTTGTCTATCTCTCTCTGTTTTTTTTTTTTTTAATTTTTGCTCATTTGTTGTTTCTTAAATTCCATATATGAGTGAAATCATACAGCATTTGTCTTTCTCTGACTTATTTCGCTTAGAATAGTACTCTCTAGATCCATCCATGTCATTCAAATGGCAAGATTTCGTTCTTTTTTTTGTGACGGAGTAATATTCCATTGTGTATATATACCACATCTTCTTTATCCATTCATTAGTCAGTAGACTCTTGGCCTGTTTCTATAATTTGGTTATTGTTGATAATGCTGCTATAATCAGGGGGCATGTATCCCTTTGAATTAGTATTTTTGTATTCTTTGGGTAAATACCCTAGTAGTGCAATTGCTGGATCATAGGGAAGTTCTATTTTTAACCTTTTGAGGAAGCCCCATACTGTTTTCCACAGTGGCTGCACCAGTTTGCATTCCCACTAATGGTGCATGAGGGTTCCTTTTTCTCCACATCCTCTGACACACTTGTTTTTCCTAGTGTTATTGATTTTAGCCATACTGACAAGTGTGAGGAGATATTTCATTGTAATTTTGATTTATACATCCCTAATGATTAGTGATGAAACATCTCTTCATGTGTCTGTTGGCCATCTGGATATCTTCTTTGAAAAAATGTCTGTTCATGTCTTCTGCCCATTTTTAATTGGATTATTTCATTTTTGGGTGTTGAGTTTTATAAATTCTTTTTATATTTTGGATACTAACCCTTTAACCACTATGTAATTTGCAAATATCTTCCCCCACTCCTTATGTTACCTTTTAGTTTTATTGATTGTTTCCTTCACTGTGCAGAAGCTTTTATTTTGATGAAGGTTCAATAGTTTATTTTTGCTTTTGTTTTCTTTGCCTCAGGAGACATATCTAGAAAGAAATTGCTACAGCTGATGTCAAAGAAGTTACTAGAATTTTTCTGGTTTCAGTCCTCACATTTAGGCCTTTGAGGAAATTAAGAAATGAAGCAAACCAGCAAATGGAGGAGAAAGAAAGAGAGGCAATCCTAGAAACACACTCTTAACTATAGAGAAAAAAACTGATGGTTACCAGGGAGGAGGCGATGGGGGAATGGGGTAAATAGTGGATGGAGATTAAGAAGTACACTTGTGATTAGCACTAGGTATTGTAGGAAAGTGCTAAATCACTATATTGTACACCTGAAATTAATATTACACTGTATGTTAACTAACTGGAATTTAAACATATTGACTTTTGTCTGTTTTACTTCCTTCTCTCTGAAATTTTTAGTGTACCTCTTTTATCCAATAATCAGTGTGATATACACAAAGCATAGGCTAACCTGGGACTATATAATATTAATTCTGAGAAGATTGCTTCATTATTTGTGTACATAGGATTAATCAGAACAAAGAGGGCTGGATGTCCAAACAAATTGTCTTAATTGGGTGAAGACAAGAATTCTGAATATGGAAGCAAAATCAATGTCATAAATCAGATACTGGGAGATAATGTTATAATAATAAAATTTGACATACTGGATCAGCCAGGGTTCTCCAAACAGAACTAATTTAGATAGATAGATAGATAGATAGATAGATAGATAGATAGATAGATAGATAGATAAGGAAGGAAGGAAGGAAGGAAGGAAATAAATGATTGAGTTTAAGGAATTGGCTCATGAGTTTATAGGGACTGGTGAGTAAAAAACATGCAGAGCAGGCAGAAACTGAGGCAGGAGTTGATATTGTAGTTCTGAGGTTGAAATCTGTAAGGCAGAAACATGTAGGCTAGATACTTGGCAGAAGTTCAAACTGCAGTGCTTTTTTAAAAAATGCCAATATATTATTAACATACAGTGTAATATTAGTTTCATGTATATAATATAGTGATTCAAACATTTTATACATTACTCAGTGCTCATAATGATACGTGTACTCTTAATCCCCTTTCAAGTTTTTCACCCATCCACTCACCCAACTCCTCTCTGGTACCATCAATTTGTTCTCTATAGTTAAGATTCTGTTTCTTGATTTGTCTCTTTTGTCTTTGTTTGTTTTGTTACTTGTATTGCACATATGAGGGAAATTATGTGGTATTATCTTTCTCTGACTGCCTTATATCATTTATCATTATTCTTTCTAGATCCAGCCATGTTGCTGTAGATGGCAAGATGTCATCATTTTTTATGGCTGAGTAATATTCCATTGTATATCTATACCACCTCTTTATCCATTCATCACTTGATAGATACTTGGGCTGCTTCCATAACTAGGTTATTGTAAATGATGCTGCAGTAAAGCAGCAGTAAAGCTGCAGTAAAAAAATATGATCCTGCATATATCTTTTTGAATTAGTGTTTTTATATTCTTTGGGTAAACACCTAGTAGTGGAGTTACTGGATTAAATGGTATTTCTATTTTTAATCTTTTGAGGAACATGTTTTTTCCACCATGGCTTGCACCAGTTTGCATTTCCATTCAACCTTAATGAAGGTACCTTTTTCTCCACATCGTTGCCACTTGTTGGAATTTCTTGTGTTGTTGATTTTAGCCATTCTGACAAGTGTGAAGTGATATTTCATTGTGGTTTTAATTTGCATTTTTCTGATGATTTGTGATGTTGGACATCTTTTCATGTGTCTATTGGCCATCTGTATATCTTCTTTAGAGAAATGTCTGTTCGTCTGTTCGTGCCCTTTTTTAAATTGGATTTTTTTGTTTTTTGGGGGGTGTTGAGTTTTATAAGTTCTTTATGTATTTTAGATACTAACCTTTTATCAGATACATTGTTTGTAAATATCTTCTCCCATTCCGAAGGTTACCTTTTAGTTTTGTTGATTTTTTTCCTTCACTGAGCAGAAGCTTTTTATTTTGATGAAATCCCAATAGTTAATCTTTGCTTTTGTTTCCCTTGTCCTAAGTAGACATATCTAGAAAAAAAGGTTGCTATGGTTGATGTCAGAGAAATTAATGTATGTGTTCTTTTCTAGGATTTTGATCATTTCAGGTCTCACAGTTAGGTCCTTAATCCATTTTGAGTTTATTTTTGTGTATGATATAAGAAAGTGGGTCTAGTTTGGGGCTCCTGGATGGACCAGTTGGTTAAGCCTCGGACTCTTGATTTCAGGCCAAGTCATGATCACACAATTCATGAGATCAAGCCCTATGTCGGGCTCTGTACTGACAGTGTAGAACTTGCTTGGTATTCTTTCTCTCCCTCTCTCTCTCTGCCCCTCTCCTACTCTCTCTCTCTCTTTCTCTCTCTTTCCCCCAAAACAAATAAATAAACTTTAAAAAGGGGTCTAGTTTCATTCTTTTGCATGTAGCTGTCTACTTTTCCCACCATCATTTTTTGAAAAGACTGCTTTTCTTATTGAATATTCTTTCCTCCTTTGCCAAAGATTAATTGACCATATAATTTTTGGTTTATTTCTGGGCTCTCTATTCTGTTCCAACGAGATGTGTCTATTTTTTTTTTTTACAAATAGTTTATTGTCAAATTAGTTTCNACTTCCAGCACTATATGAAACAACAGTGGTGAGAGTGGACATCCCTGTCGTGTTCCTGATCTCAGGGGGAAAGCTCTCAGTTTTTCCCCAGAGATGTGTCTATTTTTGTGCCAGTACCATACTGTTTTGATTACTATAGCTTTGTAGTATATGTCAAAATCTGCTATTATGATACCTCCTATTTTGTTCTTTTTCAGGATTGCTTTGTCTACTTGCGTTCTTTTATAGTTCCATATAAATTTTAGGATTATTTGTTTTAGTTCTGTGAAAAATGCTGTTTGTATTTTGATAGGGATTGCATTAAATTGTAAAGTGCTTGGGTAGTATAGGCATTTTAACAATATTTGTTCTTTCAATCCATGGGTGCCAGGAGCCGCACCGGCCTCTCTGGATGGCAGTCACAGCAAGGAAATGGCAATGTTTGCACAGCTTTTGCTGTGAGAAATGAAGACTAGTATCTCCTTCTGCTACTACTGGCTCATGCTGAAAATGAGCCTGCTGGTATTGACCAGGCCTCACAATATTCCATATCAGACCCATATTCCGAATACAGATACCTCATAAGGAAAAGCATATTCCTGCCTTTACAAAAGAGACTTTAGATGAAAGCTCTATGGGCGATTGTCAAAAGGCTCTTCCTATGGGCCTTGCAGATCCAAGACTTAAGGGGTTAGGAACACAAGAGTTACAATTGAGCCTGGCCCTGAGACAAAGAGCCTATTTCAGGGCAGAACATAAGTTACTACATATATCTTTGCTAATTGGTGAAGCATAGCAGCCCCTCCCTCAAGGCCTGCATTCCACAAACACCCTCCCTTACACTGGCAACTGGGATGAGGATAGATAAGAGTAGCTAAAACATAAACCCAGGTGCAAAGACTGACAATTTAGGGCCCCCATGTTAGTTTCCACAAATAAACCAATTCAGAGACATTTATATTCTTGAGGGCCAGACAGAATAACTCCTAGCTTATCTATATACAATTTAACTTGTATGTTATGCTGTTTTTCACTATGAACATTCTGTTAATTGATATCACAAAAGGCCTCCCATTGTAAGAAATTCCTTTCTATGACTTCATCTTGTTGCTGAACCTTAAAATAAAGATACCAAAACCGACAGGACAGAGATGCCTGCCTGGTGATCAGAAAGAATCTCGGGGCTCTCTCATTCTTTTTCGCCGACACCGTCCATCCTTCAGGGACCCCTGGACCTGTCGGAGCCGGCGCGGCCTCCGACACATGGGCATGGAATGTTTTTCCATTTCTTTGTGTCATGTTCAATTTCTTTCATCAGTGTTTTACAGTTTTTAGAGTATAAGTCTTTTCTCCTTGGTTAGATTAATTCCTAGGTATTTTATTATTTTGGTGCAATTATAAATAGGATTGTTAATTTCTTTTTCCACTGCTTCATTATTAACGGATAGAAATGCAACAGCTTTCTGTATATTGATTTTTGTACCCTGCAACCTTACTGAATTCATTTCTCAGTTCTAGAGTTTTTCTGGTAGAATCTTTAGGTTCTTCTGTGTATAGTATCATGCGTGTTATCTGCAAATAGTGGAGGTTTTATTTCTTTACCAATTTGGATGACCTTAATTTCTTTTTGTTGTCTCATTGTTATGGCTAGGACTTCCAATACTGTGTAGAATAACAGTAGTGAACGTGGACATCCTTGTCTTGTTCCGGAACCTTAGAGTAAAAGCTCTGTTTTTCCCCACTGAGTATGATGTTAGCTGTGAGGTTTTCATATATGGCCTTAATTAAGTTGAGGTATATTCCCTCTAAACCCATTTTATTGAGGGTTTTTCTCATGAATAGGTGTTGCAATTTGTCAAATTCTTTTTCTGCAGTTATTGAAATGATTATATTGTTTTTATCCTTTTTCTTGTTGATGTGAGGTATTGAAACTTCAGTCTTGAAACCGAGCTTCTAAAAACCTCATTTTTTGCATTCAGTTTTAAAGGTCTTTAATAGATTGGCTGAGGCCCACCTGCATTCTCAAAGGCAATCTCCTTTAAAGTCAACTGATTGCGGACGCTAATCACATCTGCAAAATACGTATACAGTAGCACCTAGATTAATGTTTGATTAAATGACTAGGTACTATAGCCCAGCCAGGTTAACACATAAAATTAACCATCACACATGCTAAACCACAGAGCTATCTAAGAACATATTAAGCAAATTATTGGTAATGATCCAAGGTGCAAGACATCATCCAGCTCTGAGTAGTAATTGGGAGATCCCTAGAGGAAGAACATCCAAGAACTGGGTACAAAGTAAGAAATCTAGCCTCTAATAGGAATTGGAGAACATGGCAGTCGCTAAATCACTGGAGCACAGAGAAAATGGGCAGAGGTTATATGACTGGCTACTGGCTGCGATAGAAGACATAGCATATCAAATGAGCAGTTTTAGAGTCACAGAGTTCTGGGTTCATAATCCAGCTCTGCACTCACTGAGAAAGCTCTTTACCTCTATAAAGTTACATTTTCACCACTTTTATGGATGTTAGGAAGCCAAACAGAAGGGATATGATGAAAATGAAATAACATTATATAAAATGTGTGTTTACTAGTCACTGTAACATAATAGATGTTCAACATTTTATAAAACTTATCCCTTTCTCTTCACACGTAGGGATGTAAGATGAGATGGGAAACTGAGGTAACTAAGGTCAGAGAAGATCAACAGCAAGAAGTCTCAAATCAGAGCTGCAGGCTTTAGGCCAACACACCCATCTCCCCTTTCCATTTCCCTGAGGTCTACAGCTGATGCTGCATTTAGTCAAGGAGAGGAGCTGATTCTGGGATAATCTGGGATTTAAAATTTCTTACCATTTATGAAATTCGTTGGATCAAGTTTTGAGTTTGTAAGCATGAAGGCAAATTCCATATGTCTCATAGCCAGGGGTTTCAGGTCATCGTCCAGCACATACTGTGCAGTCCTGTGATTCTTGTAACATCATCATCATATCCTCATAGGTGGTGAACTAGGTTCCTAACAACCGGACTAAGGGGCTCATTTTACTGACGAATGCCATTGGGGTCATTTATGGGTTATCTTCAAGAGTTAATTCCTTGACCCTGTGCCCCAGCATGGCCATATGGTTTCAGACTTTCTGAAAGGGTGCTCTCAGGGCAAATGTAAAAGGTCAGTTAAGAAAACAACAACAACAGTATCTTTAGCACCTGGAGATATAAAGTGTAGCTGATTCATTCATTCATTCATTCACCATTCATTTGTTGGTATCAGGTGCAAAAAGAAAACTCCAGAAAATCAGTGATGATGAAATGGCTTTGACATGTGGATGAAGGAGTTTTATGGAGATTTAGGACATTTACAAAAACCATATGGATAGGAAATGAAAGAGTCTTTGTCTCCCCACCTCTCAAAATCTTAACCAATTCCCAAAAGGACATGTAACTATTTTCACAAAAGAAGCCAATACCCAATCAGAAAAGTCATAGGACAAATAAAGTGTTATTATAATATGGCAAAGTAACAGAGGAAGCACAAGTATTGTGAAATGGTAAAGAAAAAAAATTTTTAGTAAATGCACTAGACTAACAAGAATGTAATTCATGGAACTGTATGTGAAGTCCTTGCTGCTTTTTTTGCCAGACATGCAAGAAGTTACTTTTTTCTTTGGTTGTAGGAGAAGTTTTTTAAAATATTAGGGGAAAATGAACAATTACTCTCAGTAATCTTTCTGTCATATTTTACCATCTAGTGTTTGTCTTCATATATCATATTTTACAATTGTAATCAGTATAAATACCATTTTATACTGACAATTCAATTACTATGCTAACATAGAGAATTTCCCATATGTCTAAATAGTGTTTAAAGTTATTATTCTTTCTCAATACTTTTCCACCCTTATTTTATAGCTCTCCAAAGAATAGGAGGTAAATACTACAAATATTTATGGCTTGCCACATCTGTCAAATTTTTAGGGCAATTATTAGGAGCACAGTGGGACATCCCTTCAAAAAGTAAAATCAAATTATTGCACAGTGCATCTTACACCACAGAGAAGGAAGCCCAATGTGTGGCAAGCCACTCTGGGTTCTGGAAGTAGCATATTTCACACTGTGAATAATACTCAGACCTCTATACTATAATTGTAAAAACAAAAGCCAGCAAACAAACAAAACTTACCAGTTTGAGTGGGGACCAGAATAGAAAAGTCTGCAACTGGACCAGATTATGGTTCAAGAAGTCCTTCCATGAGGTCAATAATATATGGCAGATTCTATGGCAGAATACATAGGTTATAAATTATATGAATGATGGCTACCCTTTTTAGATAGCTTTTAATATGAAGTTTCATCATAAGATTTTGTAGTTCTAATAGCTCCTTTATTAAAATCCCAATCTACATGTCTACCTATTCATTGGACTCCTACTTATTTCTCAGCTCTAACCTGAAATTGTCATTTTGTGATAGAAGACTTGGCTGACTCAATTGAAATTATTCCATCCCCAACTCATCCAGAGTTATTCTGTCTTTCATAAACGCATTTATTTTCCTTCATAATAATGGTCATACTTGGTAATTATATTTGCTTGTGTATTTGTTTTATATCTATATCTTTCTGTATATATTTCAATGCATCATGAGAACTGTGATCACCAAGTCTGTTCTGTTCACCCCATATACTCAGTGCCTAGCACAATGCCAGGCAATAGATAAATGTTGAATGAATGAATGAATGTTTAAAGATTTTTTCTTTTCTCCCTTGTATGAAGCTTTTTTATAGATAAATATGATAAAAATTACCAATTTAATGGAAATAGAAGATGAACTTGTGAATTCTGACTCTCATGGAGCTTTCATTCTGGTCATGGAGCATCTTTGAGAATGTAACATCTGAGCGAACTCTAATCATTAATAGAGGCCTATCCTGAAAAGGGGAATGTGGGTGAGAGGATTGTTATATACAGAGATGGTAGCAAATGCATAGATTTCATGGTGGAATTAGGTTTGGCAAACTGATGAACAGAGACGTATACAGTGGGTCTGCTGAGCATAGTAAGAAGATAATTGTAGAAGTTGAGGCCGGGAAGGTAGGCAGAAACAAAATCATATAAGACCTTGTGAGCTTTGGTATGAACAATTTACTTTATTGTAAGTGAAGTAGAAGATCATGGAAAATTTTAAGCAGGGCAACAATATCTAACTCATATCTTAAAAATGCCATTTCTTATGGAAAATACATTGGAGATGAACGTGGATGTAAAAAGTGGAAACAAAGGGGACAACTGCTTAAGTGTAAGACAAATACGGTGTTTGAACAAAAGTGATAATTTGGAGGCAAAGAAACAATAAAGGACTTTGTACATATTTCCAATTCAAACATGAATTGAGGGTGGGTTGGTTGTGAGACCATGAAGGAAGGAAAAGAATAAAAGATGAAGTCTACATTTTTGACCCAAGATAGTGAGTGGAAGGTGGGAGCATTTACTGGCAGTAAGGGCAGTTTTGATTGGAGGCAGAATCCAAAATCAAAATTTCTCTTTGAGCCATGTTAATTTTGAAATGCTTACTAGAATTCTAGCTGAGATGTCCAGTAGATAGTTGGATAGCTGACTTTAGAATACAGGGAAGAAATCAGCACTGTGAGGATATATAAGTGAGAAATCAGTATGTGATTGAGATCAAGGGGGTGTGAGAAGAGAAGAAAGAAACAAAAGGGAAAGTGTTGGTTGCCAAGTCCATTAACATTTACAGATTAACTGGAAGAGCAGAAGTAAACAGAGGAGACTGGGAGCAAACATGATAATGTTTTGTCATAGAAGCAAAGAAAATAATTTCAGGAAAGAAAGAGCAAAAACCAAAAACTGTAAAAACCTATCTACCAGCCTACCAAAAACTGTAAAACAGGGTAAAATCAGGAACACTGGATCTGGCAAGCTGGAGACCACTGGTGATCACAGCAAAAGTAGTTTTGGTGGGACAGAAAGAATGGAAGCTTAATTAAAGTAGGCCAATGAGAGAACACCTTAATACTATTGGTAATATCACTATTCCACTGTAATGCCTATTCAGCAGATTAGATATTTAATCAATAAATTCCCAATGTATTTATTCAGCTATTTAACAGTTCTGCCTAGCTAAAACTAAGATTTCACAGTAATTGAGGGGTGATTTCTTTCCTTAAAGATAATTTTTTAAATATCACAAAACTCCTCAGAAATATATCATTCGGTTCCAGAAATTTTCCTAATGTTCAATTTTGTATCGGCCAAAATACGACTTAAAATTATACAGCCCCCTGGGTGGCTCAGTTGTTATCAGCGACTTCAACTCAAGTCATGATCTCATGGTCTGTGAGTTCAAGTCCCACATAGGGTCAAGTCAAGCCTCACTTCGGGTGAGCATGAGCCCCGTTCTTTGCGCTCGCTCTCTCTCTCTCTCTCTCTCCTTCCTGGGATTCTCTCTCTCTGCCCCTCACTCATTTGCTCTCTCTCTCTCAAAAAATAATAAAATAAAACAAAACAAAACACCTCCCTGATGCTTTATTCAGTAATGAATGAAGCTAAGACCTGATTTAGTCATACACCTTTTTAAATTCTTCACCCTGGCAGTGTTTTCATTCATTTCATAATGTCTTTTCCATGTTCAATATATTAAAAAATCTTTTTATGGGCTTAAACAAAGGAGAGGGTGGCTATTCATACCTGTAACTTCTTTATTTGGCCTATATTCTTGTCCTAAATGACTTGGCAGTTTGGGGTCAATAACTGACTATGAATAGATACTCTTATTAAATTTTTAGTTCTTCAATAACAGCAGAGAATTCATTACAATGAATGAGTTTCGTACTGCAATAATTAGGGAGTTTGATATTGATTTCCCATGCTATGACAATTGCTGGCATTTCTGTTATAAAAATAACCATTATATTTAGAGAATTCTTTAAGTACTGGATAGAAATAGATGTTTGAAGCATAAATATATCCATTATTATACCAGAAGTAGTTTAAAACAATTTTTTCCCTTTACCACAATCCAAAGATACAGAACTGTTCTTTTACCTTATTGACTGGAAATACAGGTTACAATGTCTTTTCATACTATTCTACTTTCAAAATGGAAGGTATTTACTGATATCCCTGATGCAGGGTTAGGCTTTAAAAAAAAAAAAAGGTCATACGGAAATTTTAAAAGTAAAAGAAATCCATGATCCCAATATCCAAAACTAAACATTGCTAATATTTTAATATATAACCTTTGCAACCATTTTCTATGTTTATATCTTTAAAGTTAATGCTCAGCTGAGAGCAGATCTGACTGGGACAGCAGCACATCTTCATGCTTTTCAAGGACTATTTTCTTTGTTGTTGAATCTATCTGCTTTCAAAGAAAATATGTTTTGTAGAAAATTCAAATGCTATTGAGTAAAAAGAACCCCCTTGTCATCACTATCACCAATCTCATTACCCAAATATAAAAAGAGCTGCTATCAACATTGGGGTGGTCCTCCTTCCAGAATGCATCTGTGATCAGTTTATGTTAGTAGAGAGTTTGTTGTGGATAATTTTATATAATTTAAATCATGTCACCCATACTATTTTTCAGCTTGCTTTTTTTTAAAGTCATGATATCTTTTAATGGCAATGAACACAGAATATGTCCTTACATGGTTTTAAATTATTATTTAATCAACCACCTCTTGATGAGTGCTTAAGTTCTCAATTATTTTTTTCTGTTTCAAGTTGCAATGAGCCTTCTGGTGCCTTCACATTTGCATTCTTATCAGTTTATCTCCTTTCTACCCTTGATCTCAGAGTAGTATTCTCTTAGAATAGGATTCAGGTGTTTTTGTAGTTTAAATGATATGGCTATAAATACCTATGATGTTAATGATCTCTCTCTCTCTCTCTCTCTTCTCCTCTCTCTCTCAGGGTGTTCTGGGCCCCTATTTCTCTCTTGGTTTTCTTTTATGAGGAAGTCAGCAGGGTCAGATGGGGCCATAAAGCATCATTTAAGAAGTGAGAAGGAAACTAGGGCATTGCAATTCCATCCTGAGAGACCAATGACTATACATGAATAATTCCGTTTTTTCTTTTCTTTTTTTTTTTTTTTGAGAGAGAGAGGTGGGTGGGGTGGGAGGGGTAGAGAGAGAAAGAGAAAGAGAGTGGATTCCAAGCAGGCTCCACGCTCAGCACAGAGCCTTCCACGAGGCTCAATCTCACAACTGTGAGATCGTGATTGAACTGAAATCAAGAGTTGGATAGTTAATTGACCAAGCCACCCAGGTGTCCCTGAATAATTCCATTTATATGAACTTGTAGAAAATGCAAACAAAACTATGAGACAAAAAGCCTATCATCATTTGCTGGTGATGGTAGTGGGGTTGGGGGAGCAGGGCAGAGAGATTATGAGGGTGATGAAGCTTTTGGAGATGATTGGATACGCTCATCATCTTGATTGTAATAATGGTTTCATAGGAATATAAAACTTACTAAATTGTACACATTAAATATGCTCAGTTATTATATGAAGATTATATTGACAAATTATTGGTAAATCTATTAAATCAAGACAAAAATAAATATTAATAGTGGAAACTAGAGAGCTTTTGAATACACATGGTTGCTGAACTATCACCTAATATTACATATTTACATTTTGCTTTTTCAATTTTTAAAGTATTTTAATTATATTTTCCCATTTAATTTTCATAATAGTTCTATGGTGCATTGGGTAGGCTTTTTTTTTTTAAGTTTATTTATTTATTTTGAGAAAATATGAGAGTGCACAGGAAGGTCTGAGAGAGAAGGAGATAGGGAGAATCCCAGGTAGGTTCCACACTGTCAGTGCAGAGCCTGATGTGGGGTTTGAAATGTCAAACTGTGAGATCATGACGTGAGCCAAAATCAAGAGTTGGACACTTAACCAATGAGCCACCCAGGTGCCCCTGGATAGGCATTTTTATCTCATTTTACATTTGAGAATATTTAGTCTCAGAAAAGTTAACTTGCCCTGGATCAAAAAGCTACAAAGAACTGACCTAGACTTTCACCCATTTTATGCTGAATTTATATTCTATACAGTGTTTTGACTATAATGTGTATGTATAGTAACATCACATTGTCTCTCAGATCCCTCATTTTCATGATCTGTATTTTGATACCATTCATTAGGCAGCACAAAAATGTGGAGCTCTTACTATGGAAAAATCAATATCAAAACATTTGGGTTTTTACCCCAAAGAATTGAAAGCAGGAATTCAAAGAGATATTTTATACCCATGTGCAAAGCAGCATTATTCACTATGGCCAGAAGATAGAAACAACTCAAGTTGCATGATGATGGATGAATGGATAAACAAATTACTGTATATATACACAGTGGAATATTATTCAGTCTTAAAATGGAAGGATATCCTGATACATGCTACATCATGGATGAATCTTTAGGACATTATGCTAAGTGAAATAAACCAGTGACAAAGAGAAAAGCATTGTATGATAACACTTAAGTGAAGTATCTAGAATAGTCAACTTCATAAAGCTAGAAAGTAAATGATGCTTTCTAGGAACTTGGGGGAGAAGAGAATAGAGACTTATTATTTAATGGGTATAGATTTTCACCTTTGCATGAAGAAAAGATTTCTGGAGATGGGTGTTGGTGATGATTGGACAAAAATGTGAATACACTTAATGCCACCACACTGTATGCTTACAAATAGATAACACTGAAGTTATATAGATTTTGCTACAATTTAATTTAAACAAAATTTTAAAATGAGGTTTTTAATGTACTCTTTATATTTATTTGGAAACTTAGAAACCTAGGAAGCATGTGTGGACTTATTACGGAAAAAAAAAGAAAACCCAAAGAGTCAAGTATTTACTTTGTCACCATTCTCCTGTGCTTCTGAGACACAATATAATCCTCCAGCAAGCTCAGGCTAAGTGAGCCTATCTGCAAGGTGGAATGAAATATAGCACATGAGATGTTTTCTGCTGAGGCCTGAACTCTGACTGAGAGTCTCATAATTTGGAGCCTTGCTGACTTGGAAGAGTCAACTACTAGACTTGGCAATTCTATCATAATTTTTAACTGCAATCACCCTTCCTGGTTTTCCCTCTTGACTCCTAGTTCATTCTCTACATAGCAGCTAAATATCTTCTTTAAAAATATATTATGTCATCATGCTAAGTGAAATGAGTCAGGCAGAGAAAGACAAAACACTGTATGATCTCACTTACATGTGGAATCTAAAAAAGCTGACTTACAGAAGCAGCAAGCAGAATGATGGTTGCCAGGGGCTGAGGGTTAGGGAAAATGAAAAGATGTTAATCAAATAGGAAAAAATTCCAGTTATAAGATGAATATGATTTGGGAGCCTAGTGGTTAGCATAGTGACCACAGTTAACAGTACTATATTGTATATCACTTGAAAGTTGCTAAGAAAGTAGATCTTGAATGTTCTCACTACACACACAAGGAAAGTAATTATGTGAGCTGATGGATGTATGAACCTTATTGTGGTGATCATTTTGCAATAAGTTCATGTATCAAATTGTCATGTTGTACCCCTTAAATTTATGTAATATGTCAGCTATATATGCGTAAAGCTAGACAAAATGACATTATATCAATCCACTACTTAATGGCTTCCCATTTCATTTAGGATAAGATCTAAACAGCTTACTGTGGCATTTGAGATGCTGTGCCATCTGGTGCCTTTGCAATAGCTTGTAACACTCTGCCTCTCTCAGCACCCCCTAGACCACTGGCATTCTTTCACTTTTTGAACACGCCACGCTCCTGCCCCTGTGCCTTTGCACAGGATACCCCTATGTTTGAGAGGCTCTTTTCCCCACTTTTCAAATGGATGCTTCTTTGCTCTTAGGATGCCAAATATCCATTCTTCACAGAAATCTCTCATGAATACTTTACTTAACATGGGTCTTCCCATTATTCTCTACCTCTTTTTCATCTGTGTTGACTTCATGGTATTTGAACACAACTTGTAATTATGTCATGTAATTATTGATTCACTTTCTTTCTGTTTTCCTCATTTGAATCTAAGTTCTTGAAGGGCTGGGATTGTATTTGATTTGTTCACTGTTAGCTGTTCCACTGTTACCTAGTGGAAATATGGCATATAACAGGAAATCAATAAAAATTTGTTTGACTGAATAAAAACCAGGGTTAAATATAACCTACATGTCCATCAATAGAATAAACTGTTTTCCTGTAAAATATCATTTGCTTAAAAGAATGACAAAGATTTTTATGCACTATTGTTAAATGAAAAAACAGGTTGCATATCAGGGCATTAATTATAGTCATATTTGTATAAAATTTGTATATTTATGTATGAGTACATGTATATACACAGTTGTCTGTGTCTAGTTCTGGGCACCTACAGAGAAAACTATTAACAATGATTACACCCAAATAAGGAAATAATACTGTGAAAATCGGGAATTTGGTGATTGGAGGCTTTAGCTTTTATTTTATTTACTTTGGTTAGAGGTTGGATTTTTACTTCTGTGGGCCTATTCAGGTTTTTGGTGTAATTTAAAAATAAACATTCTGTTTTTGATGATGCCTTTCTTTTCTTTTTTTTAATATTTTTATTTATTTCTAGGAGAGAGAGGGAGAGACAGCATGAGCAGGGGAGGGTCAGAGAGAGAGGGAGATACATACTCTGAAACAGGCTCCAGGCTCTGAGTTGGCAGTCAGCACAGAGCCCGATGCGGAGCTCGAACCCACAAACCACGAGATCATGACCTAAGCGAAAGTCGGATGCTTAACCGACTAAGTCACCCAGGCGCCCCGATGCCTTTATTTTCTATGTTGCAAATTAATTTAGAAAATTGAATGATCAAATAGGTATGAAGTTTTACCAGAATCAATAAATGGTGCAAATAGGAATGTAATATGTAGAGATTAAGTAATTTCCAGCCCTTAAACAGAAATCGTTAGACGAGAATAAATTTTTGTTGTTGGAAGCACTAGGGGGAAACACACACACATTTTGGTTCTTTTATGAAAATAAGTGGTTTGCAGGGCACCTGGGTGGCTCAGTCGGTTAAGCATCTGACTTCAGCTCAGGTCATGATCTCACAGTTCATGGGTTCAAGACCCACATCAGGCTCTGTACTGACATCTCAGAGCCTGGAGCCAGCTTCAGATTCTGTCTCCCTCTTTCTCTGCCCTCACCCCCACCCCAACTTGTGCTCTCTCTCTCTCTCTCAAAAATAAATAAACATAAAAAATTTCTTAAAAGATGAGAAAATAAGTGGTTTGGTATTGTCATGCATTTTAAGTCCTGAAATATTGATTTTTTATCCCAATAAAGATATGTGAAAGTTTTATATTTTATTCAGCAATGTTGCCGTTGATAATGAACAGAGACAAGACGTCAGAAAATTTTACAACCAAGCACAGTTGTATACATTACATTTATACATTTGAGCAGCTCTGTCATATTGTCGCAATGTCTGAAAAACAAGCAAGCAAGCAAATAAGTAGTTTTGTCTATTTATAGGCTGTTGGATCAGTGCAGTAAGGCATACTGTCCTTTATGTAACTGCAAGTTCGAACAGAAAAGATGGTGGCAGAAATGCAATTAAAGGTTTCCTGAAAGAATTATCATAAAATATAGGTCAAAGGGCACCTCAAGAATTCTAACTTAACAGCATTTGACAGCTTGCACTTTCTCACCTGGAGCAGACACAGGTGCAAGACAGCTTTGGGTCCTTGTGGATGAGCATCTGATCAGACAGCCTTCAGGAGTTTCATGGTATTGAGCTTCAGGCCTCTTCTTCCAAATTCTGCCTTCATCTTTTGCCTCAGGTGTTAGAGTCACTTCCCAGGTGGGTTAGAGTTTCTTCCTGCATCACTATCATCTTGAATATTATTGACACCAACACATGTGCTTCTTTTCCCTGCCTCGCTACAGAGTAGAACACAGTCTCCCAAGAACCTACTCTCCCTGATAGTGTAAGAGAGTGTGTAGCCTTTGTGCCCGTAGGCATGAAGTAGCTCAGCAAAATGCTTCAGAGTCTCAGGCAAGAGCAGGAGTGATTGGGGAGAATATCCTAATGGTATAGAAGGATTGTGGTGTAAAACCATGGTATAAAATTTTAAGTCTCTGGCAGTACCAAATGAGGAATTTCCAAGATAGTTTGGATGGGTGCCATCTCACTGGTGTGCAGTTTCATGAACACAGATTTCCAAAGGCATTTTCTTCATTGAGATAATATGCATACTGAAAGTATTTTTTCTTACAATTCTTTTTTTACTTTTAAGTTTATTTATTTATTTTTGAGAGAGAGAGAAAGAGTGCACAAGTGAGGGAGCAGGCAGAGAGAGAGAGGGAGAGAGAAAATCCCAAGCAGGCTCTATGCTGTCAGCATGGAGCCTGATGCAGGGCTCAAACTCATAAACCGTGAGATCATGACTTGAGCTGAAGTCAGATGCTTAACCAGCTGAGCCACCCAGGCCTCCCTCTTGCAATTATTGATTGTAGGGAGGATAATCTTCTCCCTCACCCCATGATCCCTGCATCTAATTGTAAAATAGGAACTACCGTCTTCTTGAAAGTGTTAGCAGAATATGTTCTGTCCTCTCCTTGTGACTCAGCTAGCCAGCAAATGAAGACCCTAACTGAACAGAAGGGGGTGACCAGGGGCAAGACCACTGACTTTCTCTAAGGATCCATTTGCCCTACTGGTTACACATATTCATTGCCATTTCCTCTCCTGGCTCCTCCATGTAGCAAGCCTAGTAGCAGATTATTTACCAAAACTAAAGCTGAAAGAAATAAAAGCTTGGTTTCAAAGTCTCTTTCTCAATTGTTTCAGAAATGTAAAGGAGAAAGTTCTCATAGAAATGCTCACTGCCTCCTTGGGTTAAGTTTCAGAGAGATATCCTGTCCCTGATCCACAAACCACCAAGGAATGTGGCTATTTGAGAAAGAAGAAGGTAACATTTTATAAATGTAAGTAACATTTATTGAACTTAGCACAGGAAAGACACATTTACCAAAGAAGCCTGACAAAAGAATGAATGAAGATAAAATGGCTGATATTTGATGAGTACAAACTATGTGCAGGATGTATACCCAACTGGCAACATGCCCCATCAGTCAAGGTCCTGCAAGAAGCAAAATTCCCCCCAGATGATTTCAACTCAGGGGCCTTTAAAGAAGCATCTCTTTGGGGCACCTGGGTGGCTCAGTCGGTTAAGCGTCCGACTTTGGCTCAGATCATGATCTCATGGTTCATGGGTTCAAGCCCCACATCAGGCTCTGTGCTGACAGCTCAGAACCTGGAGCCTGTTTCGGATTCTGTGTCTCCCTCTCTCTCTGCCCCTCCCCTGCTCATGCTCTGT
The DNA here is from genome assembly GCF_008692635.1 of Crocuta crocuta. Classification (NCBI taxonomy): domain Eukaryota; kingdom Metazoa; phylum Chordata; class Mammalia; order Carnivora; family Hyaenidae; genus Crocuta; species Crocuta crocuta. The sequence continues at coordinate 2,632,375 of NW_027527939.1, read as the reverse complement.
CTCTGTCTCTCTCTCTCAGAAATAAATAAAACATAAAAAAAATTTTAAAAAAAGAAGCATCTCTTTACAGAGGACTGGGCAAAGAGAACCAACAATGGACACTCAAGGGCTAGAAACAGGTGAAAGCCATTAATTATGACACTTAGGCCAGAAGGACAAGTAAGAGCCTGTGCTGTGGAGGAGGGGCCATGGGACAGAAGGAGGGTCCAATCTTTCACCATAATGTGCCAGAACAAGGACACCTAAAGAGTGTCCTGTCTCCTATTAGTGCTTTGCATTGGCCATGGGGTGTGTGGGTGGCTCAGTTGGTGAGCACCCAACTCTCAATTTCAGCTCAGGTCATGATCCCAGGTGGGATCGAGCCCTGCATCAGATTCTGCGCTGATCATGGAGCCTGCTTGAGATCCTCTCTCTCTATCTCTCTCAAATAAAAATAAAAAGAAGCAGCAGCAGCAGCAGCAGCAGCAGTAGCACAGCAACCAGAAATCAGCCAGCCCAGGGAGTCCAGATGATACAGTGTGTAGGGATCAGCCTTGGGGCATAGAAGAGCTTGGAGAAGGGCAGAGAAGATGGACAGAACAGGGAGGGAGAAAGCAACAGATGCATTATAAGAATTACCTCTTGAGATGCCCAGGTGGCTCAGTCAGTTGAGTCTCTGACTCTTGATTTTGGTTAAGGTCATGGTCATGGGATTGAGCCCCGAGTTGGGACTCAGCATGGAGCCTGCTGAAGATTCTCTCTCTCCCTCTCCCCCTCTCCCCAATTCATGCTTTCTCTCTTTAAGACAATAAAATTGTCTTTTAATTTTTAAAACTATCTTATAAGATAGCTATAGTAATTGTCATTTTAAAAGGAAAAAAAAGTGAGATTTAGATAGGGTAAAAATAAGTTATTCAATTCCTTGAGTTGAAGGGCTGAATGATGAAACTACTCTAGATGCAGAGTATGTGCCCCTAAACATTTGCTTCAATAATTAATTGGTTGAATGGGGGCTATATTTGATGTAATTAGGCATGCATTGTCTTTATAAATGTAAGCTAATTAACTATGGTAATTATTGGTCCATAAAAAAGAGATGACTTTTCTCCCCCGAGTTACCAAATGCCACTTAATTAGGATTAGGAACAACTGAAGGAACGAACATTCAGAATTAAAGTGGAAAGGCAGAGGGAGCAGAGATTCACTAGAAAAGAAGAACTCTGTAAGGCAGGTTTTTTTCTGACAGCCAACAGAGCATAAACTAGCTGGATTCCCGGAAACAATTTCTCCTCAAGCCTCCTGCGTGGTTCAAGCAAACTGTGTCAATCTAGTGTCTGGGCATGTAGTCCATGCTCTGACTTTGAGCTGTTCCCTGGGCCTGAAATACCTTTATTCCCTTTTCCGGATCGAATTATCCAATTTACATTTCAGAGCCAAGTTCAAAGCCATTTCCTCTGTGAAGCCCTCTTGAAGCAAGCGAGGTGTCTTACACTTCTACGTATTCCTCACGGCTTACAAACAGCCTGAAACATAATGCACTCAGTTCATGTGTTTAATTAAACTGAGGAGAAACGCAAGTTGGGTTCTAAAGACTGTGGACTTTTGGGGAAGCAATGTAGAGGGACCTAGGACTGAAATAAAGTAGATGTTAGAGGTAGATCAAAGAAATATAAAATAAAGAGCCAGCAATACCATTTACGTACAGCTGGAGCTGAACCCTATTCTCCTGCAACTGCCCACAGCACCATGTAGAAGCCTGCTCAGAGTCTACCACCTAAAGTCTCCCTGTGCCTCTCTTCCTTTTTCTTTGAAGAGTTAAATACATGTGTTTCATAACCTTTCTCACTTTTATGTTTTATCCTCTCATTTTTGATATATAGCTAAAATGGACTTGAATAATTTTGCTCACAAGTAAACATAGATTATTTCTTCCCTAACAGAAGGACTGCATTTTAATATCACATTAGTCATTATTCATCTCAATCTGATGAGTTTTAAATCCATTATTAAAAGCTTCTCTTGCTCCAAAGTTCACCCGCCCTCCTCCCCTCCCAGATTTAGACCGAGTTGATTTCTGTGATGTTAGTTAAGGCACCATACAAGACATGAAAGAGACTCTGAAGATGCATAAGATTATGGCTTCTGATGCTAGGAAGTTTAAATTCTAGAAGAAAGGGTAAGAAAAATACAGAATAATCTCAAGAGTTAGAATTTTTGTGGTGCAAAAATAATTTCTAGGAGGTAAAGAAATGAGAGGACTCATTTCTTATAAGTAGAATAGGCTTCATGCAAAATATATAAATATGTAAAAAACATTTTATTTTTATCCAGTTTTCAAAGTGTCATAGACCTTATGTTTATGAACCAAGGAGTGGATGAGAGAATGATGAAGGTTTTTTTCCTATGTCTTTTAAAGAGATAAGAAAAGGTAAAATGGCATTCCATAGCAAGAGTGACGCTGGAAGAAAGAGGGACACCATACATGCCATGGAGGAATGATTTATACAATTATCCAGTTCAAGGGAAGCAGTAGCTCAGAACCTTCCATGACTCAGGAGAGTCACAAATCCCTTCCCACTCAGGGCCACCATGTTGGACAATATGAGGCGGCCTGCACATCACAGTCAGTGTAAACCAGTAGGGAGTCTTAAGGAGTCTTTAGATATTCTTTTCCTTGTTGCTTTTTCCTTGAAATTTTAATACCACAGATATACCGTATGTCCATTTATGTACTGTATGTATAATTGTGCTTCATACATAAAAAAGTAAGAGTGTTTTTATTCCTTCCCTTACCCATCCCCAGTAACAACAAATATCCACCCTTTTGGAAGTGGAATCATCTGTGGTGAGCATGTGTGGTGGATAAGAGGTACACGTCTGTGTTACAATGGAGGACATCTTTACTACAGACCATAATGTGAATGGTTCTCCAGTTCCCCCGAGGCCTCTCTTGAGAAAGCAGACGGTTAATCCTATGGCAGGCAAATTTCACTTTGAGTCGCTTTAATTTCAGTCTCAAGTACTAGGTTATCTCAGTTGACATCTCTGTCACATCATGAAGAACAACAAAAGCCATTGCCAAATACGAAGAATTCTCACATTTTTTACAAAGCTAACGGAATGTTTTTGAAAAGCTCTAAATTATCAGTCACACAAGCATCTGAGTGGGCAGCAGACTTTAATGAGAGATTAGGGCCGCTCATCCTCCCTTTCCCACTCAACACAATCCCGCAGACTTTCTTATGTGGGCGGATTGGCCCTTCCTGATTCTGCATCTCTAGCGCCTTCATATCATAATTAGTGTTATCTTCATTAGGGTTGTTACTCTGAACTGGCAGATGCTTTGAAATATCATTTGTTCACTCTCACTCCTCCCATTAAACTTTTCCATAGAAGAAGACAGTGTAGAGATTTGTTTTCATTCTGATATAAATTATCTCCCCAGTACACAAAGATATTAAAAGGATGAAGTGGTTATTTTTCATTTTTGTTTTAAATAACTTCCTTTTTTTCCATTAAGATGAGTCATGTATCATTATAGGGACTTTAGTTTAAAATTGAAAACCCTTATTTGGGGTTGCTAGCCAGACTCTTATTTTTCTTCCCATTTTTCAAGTATTCTTTGTAATAGCAAACAACAGCAAAACACTCTTCACTGTTCTTTAATGGAATGATCTGTCTTGAGAATAAATTAGATCCTCAAGGGCCTATTCAAGCCAAAGACTCAATGGCTACTTTCAAGTTTATTAAATACAAGGAAAATTCTTTAAAATTTTTTTTCAATGTTTTATTTATTAATGAGAGAGAGAGAGAGAGAGAGTGAACAGGGGAGGATCAGAGAGAGAGGGAGACACAGAATCTGAAGCAGGCTCCAGGCTCTAAGCTAGCTGTCAGCACAGAGCTGGATGCGGGGCTCAAACCCACAAACCACGAAATCATGACCTCAGCCAAAGCTGGATGCTCAACCAACTGAGCCACTCAGACACTCTGGAAATTCTTAAATAGAAAACACGTTTAGACCTTGAAACCACTTAAGGTCTCATCTAACTCTTAAGATTCCAAAAACAGTATTTTTTTTTTTTTAAATATAGCAGTAACATTGGAAGATGTCAGCATACCAGGTTCAGGTTATAAGCTAGAACCATGGTAAGTATTTCACCAGCCATTTTCCTCCCTAATATTAGCCAGAGACCTAGTCTGCACCATACCCATCAATCTCCTTTCTTGTCTAAATTTTTTCTGTTATTTGATTACTATAAGTTTAGGAGATTTTATTGTATAGTTTAAAGGATGTGTCCACATTGAAAAGAAACACAAAAGTACCTAAGAACCTCTCTTTTTTAAAACATGTGGTACTTCCTACAGTGTGATTCCTTCCTCATCCCCTAAACGGATCTGATCCCATCACCCCAGGCCGGCAGTAACTTCAAATTGCCATCAGCGAAAAGTGGCAATGGCTTAGTATGACACACAAAGTCGCCTCTAGCCTGATCACATCTACATTTATGACCTCGTTTCAAGCTAGCCTTTCTCTTACTTTTTTTGTTACAAGACTTTTCTTTTCTTTTTTTTTTAATATTTTTATTTATTTCTAGGAGAGAGAGAGAGAGAGACAGCGTGAGCAGGGGAGGGTCAGAGAGAGAGGGAGACACAGACTCTGAAATAGGCTCCAGGCTCCGAGCTGGCAGTCAGCACAGAGACGACGCGGTGCTGGAACCCACGAACCGCGAGATGATGACCCAAGCGAAGTCGGACGCTTAACTGACTAAGCCACCCAGGCGCCCCTGTTACAAGACTTTTCTAAACAAAGCTCCCCTTCTCACTGTTAAGCTTCTTTGTATGTCATTCCTTCTGTCTAGAAGTTACTTTCTCCTTGTGATGACCATCAACAATTAACAAGTGGCGCCTCCCTTAACAAGCCATTAGATGACTAGTCATGCTTTCTTCCCTATTGCCATGAGTTTCTGAAATGGCAGTTATTTGTATGCAGACGGGTTCCTGCTGAGAGGCAGTCTCTTTTTTAAGGGCAAGGGCAGTGTTAACTCAGTAAAATGCTATGACATTATGCATTCATTTATTAAACTGAACTATATAAAACTGCTGATATTTAACCATTTTTGACCTATAAAAAATGACAACATTTATATTATTTATACTCTGCTTCATTCTAAAACTACTCTCCACAATCCTGTCAAAATACATTGAGAGAGAGGCAGTCTGCTCACCAAGTGTTCTAATCGAACCATTTCTTTTCCGGACTCCCCTGCCATTAGGTGGGGCCTTGCAGCCAAGTATGGTCAATATAACAACAAAAAGATGAACAAAAGTGAGTTCTGTGAAAATAGCACGTACATCTTTCCAGACTCTTCTCTTGCTACGACAACCAGAGACTGCATATTCCAGATGGTGCAGCTACGGTTGGTAAAACTTCAGCATGGGTGGCTGAGTGACATATGAAGCAGACCCTTGCACCAACCCATGATGTGCGTAGCAAGAAATAAACCATTGTTGTGGTAAGCCACTGGGGTTTCAGCTTTAAATCTAGCTAAACTTATACATAACCAAATTAAATAAAATAGGCAAGGAGATGAGGGAAAGGGATATAAAGGTAGACTAATAAGGCAAGATAAGCTTAAATCCAAATACAAGCCATTAATTATGTCTTCTATGTACTAAAGGAATGATACCATTTGATTTGAGCTTTGCTGTGATCAAGAAAAAAGGAGAAACACCATTTCTTACAAAGTTCAAAGTCTTCAAAAATGAAAACTAACTTCTAATAATGCTTTAAATTCTTTACATATTTTGAACTAATAAACATCATTTATATGTGTACATTATATATCAGGAAAATAGAGATAGCAACGTTAGCTCTGGAAAGATTAAAGATTCTTCCTGAGAGTAGGCAGAGAAACCTCTCAACCGTGTGGCATCTAGTCTAACATTAGGTCAATTATCTTTATATCTTTAGAGGCATTAACCTCAAATATCCAATTAACAAATAACTCTAAGCAAAATAAGGCTGATACTGAGTAAACCACTCAATTTGTGCCTACATCTTTAATAAGCTCTTTTTTTAAATGTTATTTTAGATAATGCTCAAATGCACATTAACAATTTCACAACAAAAGATTTTATATTAATAAATCCTTAGCTCAGAGGTGAGAATAACACTTCCAATAATTTTGTGAGAATCATAGGGCATAGAGACTGATAATAAGATATTAATAACTTTATCCTCCAAACTTCTAGTGAAACTAAGACAGTAATTATTTGAGTTGTTTATCTCTTCTGTACATATTTCCAACTTAGGATATAAACTTTTTATGCATATATAATATATATGTATATAAGCATGTAAGTCAAAAGGCTGTGAGATTGTGGGTAATCTTTATTACTTTCTTAATCCTTTGCTTTTATTTCAAAATACTTAATAGCAAACTGCATTATTTTTATAATCAGAGAATTGCATTTTTCAAAATATATGATTTCAAACACTTTGAACATTTTGATCCAGCTTTTTCTCAAGACTATCCGCCCACCCCCACCACTTCCTCATTCACATCCTTCAACTGAAGTTTCTTTAAAGATGGGGATCATATCATACTTACCATTTATTTCCCCATTACTACCACTATCACTGAAAGCTTCGAGGACAGAAATTCTTGGTATAACTAAGCCTGATAGGTGTATGAGCTATGAAAGCCTCTGCATTCCCACTGGCAAGAACCAGAGAGAAGCCCACTCCTCATTTACTTTAGATGCCCCTGCTTCAGCTAATGTGCACCAGAGTCTGTGCACCAGAGTCTCATACTCAATAATGCAATCTTCTTGTTTATTTAATATGATCTTGGGTCTGTTATGTTGTCTCTTTTCTCAAAGCCAAAATCATTCAAACACTTTCTTTTTATGTACTTTTTATCCACTGTTGAAACACACTACTTATTTCCAGAAATGTACAGCCAGTTTTATTATTCTATCCAAAGCACATGTCATCTCTGCACAGCAGTTCACTTCTCATAGCTTTAATAAAATGGAAAGAAGGAAAAATATGGGTTTTTTTGTATTAATTGATCTAAACTCTGGAACACCAATATTTTCACTTAGTGTTCAATCAACAATTATAAAAAGTCAATAAATTATACCATATTGCAATAATATCTTGCTTTATCTAAAATTTAGGAAAGGCAGCTTAGGAAAATGAAAGGAATACTTCTCTGTTCAAACCATTAGACCCTCCATGTTTTGAGTATATAACATTTTGTGCACATACACACACACACACAAACACATACATGCTCACACAACTCTCCCAGTAGGGCTGAGTGGCTCACCAAAGGTTCTCATTTTGTTCTCCCAAATCTTTAGATTCAGATTCTCCATAAGTATGGTTCTCACAAATAAGTCAAAATAATGTCATTATATTCCCAAAGTTCAGGTGCATTTCTTTCCATTCCTGGGACCCAGTTATCTCCACCACAAAGAAGCTACCTGTTTTTTTCCCTGAAAAAATGCAAAAGACTACATCATTAATACATTGACAGACAAAGCTAAAAGGAATATTTAGTTCACACAATCTTTTGGAGGGCAGTCTTGTAATATACCCAATGTATTAAATTTCTGCATAAACTGTGACCCCAAATTTTTACTTCTAGTAATTTATCCTAAGGAAATAGTAATGGGTGTGTGCAAAGTTTAAAAGAATGTTTATTATAGGGCGCCTTGGTGACTGAGTTGTTAAGCATCTGACTTCGGCTCAGGTCATGATCTCATAGTTGGTGAGTTTGAGTCCTACATTGGTAAGCACAAGCCCCACTTTGGGTAAAAACATGGGCCTTGGGTGAGCTCTGCTTCTCTCTCTCTCTATGTGTGTGTGTGTCTCTCTCTCTCTGTCTCTCTGCCCCTTGCTCACTTGCACCCTTGCTCTCTCTCTAAAGCAAAACAAAACAAAACAAAACAAAACAAACACAAAAAACAAAAAACAAATAAAACAAAACTTATTATGTTCTTGGAAAAAAGATCAACGGCTTTTATTTCAAGATACTGTGACTAGGTCTTTTGTTTTTTCCTGGATGGTTTTTGTTTTATGTATTTAAATTTTTCTAAAATATTAATCAGACATAAGAATTCCAGTTTCTGGGGCACCTGGGTGGCTCAGTCGGTTAAGCATCCGACTTAGGCTCAGGTCATGATCTCACGGTTTGTGGGTTCGAGCCTTACGTCAGGCTCTGTGCTAACAGCTAGCTTAGAGCCTGGAGCCTGGTTCAGATTCTGTGTCTCCCTCTCTCTCTGACTCTCCCCTGCTCACGCTGTCTCTCTCTCTCAGAAATAAATTTTAAAAAGAATTCCAGTTTCTGATCTTAGGACAGGCCTTGCCTACACCCAATCAGCAAACTGAGATGACTGACATAAATAATTTCACCTTTCATGTAAGACTTCTTCCTCCAGAATCAGGAGAGCCTTGTCAAAGCCAACATTCAAGAGTGTTCGTCTAAAGTAAAAGGAGGACCATTTAGCCACATTGCCATAACAAACAGGTTTTTGAATTCCCATTTGAACTATCTGAAGCAATTTCTGCTAAAGTCCTTTTTTCAGCTACTCAGTTAAATAATCCATATTTGCTTTCTTATACAGGTATAAGTCATCAGCCCTCTGGTTTAGTTTGAATTATTGAAAATGCCTCAGTAGCAGTGCAATTATAGAAATATTGCTTCCATGTATTAATGTTCCAGGGAATAATCCTGGCCAAAGGCAGTAGCTGACACCCGATAGCTGGTTGATGCCAGACATTTGCTGAAAAATGTCTGAAACACTTGCCTCAATTTATAAAAATCTCTGAATTTCTATTTCAACTCTAGAGTTCCCTATGAAACTGACTGGGGCACCAGTATGCTGGAGCCAGGTCATAGCTACTCACGAAACCCAATTTTTAAATATTCAGGGAAGGTACACCAAAAGACATGGGGACTGGAACCTGGCTGGGTCATTGCCTTATACCTTTAGGTAAAGTTAGTTAACCTCTTAGAGACTTAGTGTAATTATTCAAGAATTCAATAATTCCTGCCTCATAAGAATATTGTGAGGATTAAATACAAAAGTGCCTGGCTCATAGTAAATATTTGTTAAAATAAGAATATGCTAGCAAATTATACCTGACCATAGGAAAATTCTCCAGCATGTCACGTGAGCTCCTGGCCATTTTCCTTTACAGTGCCCCCCTTCCCTTTTTTAATTTTCTCTAGCATTTCCTTGACTGGAAAAAAAAATGTTGCAGTAGAAATTAAAAAGACTTGGGTTTCAGTCCAAGTTCTGAACCTATGATATGGAGTAAAACTTTCTGGGTTACAATGACTATAACTAATAGGAGGCAGGATGGCTATTTAAGGTACCTTCAAGTTACAAAATTGTATGTTCTCATTTTTTCAACTTTTCTATACAAACTTTCCTTGTGACTTAAGCTCAAGCCTCTCTGGTTCTCCCATTTCTCATAAAACAGCATCTTTTTCCAAGTAGCTTTAAATATTGTAGTCCCAGCTGAGCTGTGATACAGGGTCAAAGAGAGACCAAGAGGAGCCTGGCTAGCTCAACTGGTAGAGCATATGATTCTCAATCTCAGGGTTGTGAATTCAAGCCCCACATTGAGCATGGAGCCTCCTTAAAAAAATTTTTTTGGGCGGGGAGAGCCTGGGTGGCTCAGTTGGTTAAGCGTCTGACTTCAGCTCAGGTCATGATCTCACAGTTCGTGGGTTCCAGCCCCGCATTGGGCTCTGTGCTGACGGCTCAGAGCCTGGAGCCTGCTTCAGATTCTGTGTCTCCCTCTCTCTCGGACCCTCCTCTCCCCTGCTCACACTGTCTCTCTCTCTCTCAAAATAACCAAACATTTAAAAAAAATTCAAAAAATTTTTGTAATTAAAAAAAAAGAGAAAGAGAAAGAGACCAAGAACATTGTGATACAACTTAGCTTAATTGCTTTTAAGGAAGCCATTGCCAAATGGAAATTTCTCTTCTAAGTATCACAGTTATGCATCGGGACTCACTGCATGTGATTACCACAGGTCTCCACTGACCTTCCAGCCCACTGGCTAAGCTCAGGTTTGCCTTGAAATAAGAAAACCTTGGGTCCCTCTTGTTCCCAGTCTAGACGTTGGGCATCTTACAAACATCATTCACTTACCTTGATTGCCTTAGTGACCTTTCCCTTTCACTCACTGGAGCCTCAGAATGTTTTCTTTTTATCCTCCACAGTAAAATATCTTTCACAATTGAGATCTCAGAGTCTCAGGTAAGAAACCAATTAAGGTAGCTTGGGTCATTTTTTCTGTACCTTGAAAAGATATTATTGCCATAATACATTGTTTGCCAGTTTTTTCAACAGACTTTCCCTTCTGAGATCCCTGAGTGTCTCTTGGTGCCTCTAATTAATTACTCCTGACTTTGAATAGCAGCATTATAGATTTAATACAAAAGATAATACTGCCAAAAGTCCAAATCGCTTTAAAGACCATGTTTATAAATGTAACTAGCACCTAAAATGTTACCTTTTAATTATGAGGCCAATATTTTATTTTCAATATTTGTTTTACAGCAGTATTTTTACAATTCACTTAAGAGGCAATTTGATAAGGAGGAAAAAACCTATTAGGCTTTTGAACTATAGGTTGGATCGGTTCCTATGGGTTCTAGAGAGTCTCCATTAGAGAAACCCCTATGTAAACCATGTAACAGCCCAAAACTTCTCATTTCTGGGGAAGCTTGCACAGTATGTATTTGAAGAGAAAAAAAATCCAAGACAATTGTAGAACTTCCACTTGAGGAACAGGCACCTGAATGTATCATAAGACCACAAGATACAGTTTCTGCTACATAATGTAAGTGTTCTCCAGCTATTCTCTGGGGGCAAAGCTCTTGCTAGCCAAGGAGCTACCAGAGCAGTCAGCAACCTGGAAGCAGCTGAGGTTGTAGCTGTGGTTGGGACAATCTTGGTGCCCTGGGCTATAGCAACACAAGTATTAAGTGCAGACCTAAGTGGAAGACATACCTCTGTGGTTGGTGAGTGATGTCCAACAGACATTGAACAAAATTCAAGGGGATTGTAAAATCATGGAGGTGGTCCTGACGACTGTTGGCGTTTCGCCCGGAGTTCACCCAGTCAGTCTCTCACTGCAGGTCCTGCAATGCTTTTCCAAAGGTCTTGCCTTTAGGAGACAATACAAAATGTATGAGAGGATCTTGCGTTGTGCTGACACAACCCAAAGAAAAGCATACTGAAACAGAACAGTCACTGCTTCTTTTTGGTCCTTGTTGGATAGAAGTGGGTTCCAATTCTAGTGCCAACGTTCACCAGCAACATGATTTGGGGCAAGTTCTTTCAACTCTCCAGGCCTTGCTTTCCTCATCAATAAATTAGATAAAATAACATATACCTCATCAGGTCATTGCAGGAATTAAATTTGATGGCATATGTAAAGTACTTGCTATATATAATAGGTCCTTCATTATGACAGCTGTCACCACTGTCATCCTGATGATGAGATGGTGATAGCGATACTGATATTTAAACAAATACTTATCACTGAGTTTGGCATACAGTAAAAAATCAATTACATTTTCCTTCCCTCTCATTTTGAGATTTCTTTATGTCAAATATTTATAGTGTAGTCTTCCTGTAGCTTTTCTCCCTGGTGCCATAAAGAAAATTGTACTGCATCTTTCTCTCAAAAGTTATCACTGACGTTTTCTCCATAAAATACTCTATTGTGATTGGTGCTAATATGTGGGAACAATGGCCTTTGGAGGCAGAATACTTGAATTTCTCCTCTTTAACTATTTTCCAAGTATTAATGAACATTTGTGTTAAAGTCATTTTTCTCTTATTAATATAGAAAACAATTAATTAAATTAGATATTAGAAGGCATTAATTGCACCAAAGCTCCTGAATCTTACTACATCCAAAATATAATGGTCATTTGAGAACATCTATGGTGTATAGGTGTACTACCTCATTTAATGCTTATAACTCTTTTAAGTGATTATTACTGCCATTCTGAAGAGGAAAAATTTGACTGATAAAGGTAAAATAAAACTGGACCAAGGCCACATAACTAATAGGGCAGCACAGGTGGGATTTAAAACTTCTGGTTGACTCTAAAGCCCATACTCCTATTCACTATGCCATTTACCTCCTTGTCAAATATGGAAACTCTTAGAAAGCTTTTTCTCTTAGCGAACTATGAAATAATAAAAATCGAGTGAACAAAATGTCAACTTGTTCATTAAGATAGAAAGTACACACAATATAAAAATGATAAATCAGTTGACTTTTTTATAACCTCAGTGTTCCGTGAGAAAACTAAACTCATCAATCTTCTTCCCAACTAATCTTTTCAACATTAATAATTTCTTAAAGTAAATTAGGAACTGGGAATTAATTTAATGAGTTTTTCTTCCTAATAACATAAGCCTCATATCATTGTAGTTTCCAAAGCAAATTGCCATTTAAGTTATCAAAAGCTGTGGATTGCAGCCCTCTGTGGAACCCAGAGTTAAAAACAGAATTTAATAATTAGAATTTCTCATTGAAGTGGACACTTTTCATTCTCAAAAACAAATTATGTGTGTTAACATTGACAGCAGCCTGATTTCCTCAGCAACTTAAGGATGTTCGTTTCTTGTCATGTGTTACCTGCTCTGCAAAACACATGTTACCGATATAAAATATGGCTTGTATACATTTTTAAATACACAATTATAATTTTCAATGACCCATGTACAAGCGATATATTGGTTCATGTCACTTGCATAAAATGTCAGTCAAGTTGGCAGCCAGTTCACCCTTTTGCTGTCCTTGAAGCAGAGCAGAGAATGCTGAATCTCACACTGTCACTAGTGATGCCAATCATAATAAGAATCAGTCACTCACTTTTAACTAAAAGAATGAAAAAGTGAATTACCTCTGATTTGTCAAATTATTCCATGGAGTAATGATACTATTAATAAATCATATTAGTCCAACAAAGGGACCAGAATTCCCTTTCATTCATGGGCCGATCATTATATTTATGGATTAGGGGGATTAAATTGAAAGGTTTGGATATTTCTTTAAGTATATTAGTACTTGAAAAGGATTAAATAACTTGAAGTATTATCTGTCCAGTCAATCTACACTGGTTTGTTTGTTTGAATATCCACCATGAACAAGATGTTTTTGATAAGGGGATGACAGAACAGTACAAAAAGTTGAGTTGTGTTTACGCTAAAGAAGGAGTAGTTTACAAAGTTTACAGGAGAAGAGGATCTATGATGGTAAGGAGTCTTGAAACATATTAGGAGTGGTTGAGGAAACTGGATTTATTTGGCCTCAAGAAGATTTGGCAGAGGACATGCTCAGTGTTTTCATTTATTTGAAACTGTCCTATGGAAGCTGATTAATAAACAAAAACACAGGCAAATTGGTACCAGACACAAGAAGAGAAGGCAGATTTCTACTCATCGTGCCAGGAGTCTTTGTAAACAACGGAGCTGTGCATTACTGTTTAGTCCAGATACCATTGAAAATATTCAAACAGGTGGAGGTTGAGAACATTATAGGAGGAAAATGTACACAAGAAGAAAACTAATGTTTTCTTTCAGTAATGTTTCTTTCAGTCCTAAATTTCTCTGGTCTAGAGTATAAGACGCAGACAAGAAGTTACCCAATAATTTTTTTAAATTTTTCTTTATTTTGAGAGAGGTGGGAGAGAGAGAGAGGGAGAGGGAGAGAGAGAATGTGAGCAGGGGAGGGGCTCAGGGAGAGCGAGAATCTTGGGCAGACTCCAATCTCAGCATGGAGCCAAGTGCAGGGCTCAATCCCATGACCCTGGAATCATGACTTGAGCCGAAATCAAGAGTCAGATGCTTAACTGACTAAGCCACCCAGGTGCCCTTACCCAATAATAATTTTAACATAAAATGACAGAAGTTAACAAACACACAACAGAAAAATTCAAATTGAATGTGACATATTGTCACAGGTTGGGTTCCTCCAGAAGCTGACTCTAAGACTGGGTTTAGTTTGCTGAATGCTTATTAAGCGGTCCCCTTGGAGACAATCCCTGTGGAAGGCAAGAGAAGGAAGTAAGAACAAGCAGAGAGAGAAGTCCAGAGTTATGAGTCAGGCAGGACAAATGGCAGCCTCAGCCTACTCCCACAGTTGCTCTGGAGCTAGAATACCCCTTAGAAGTTGTCCTGTGTTGAGTCAAGATGGCCAGGCCTTTATACACTTTTAGCAATTGTTCATTAGATGTAGATTCTCCCAGGAAGGGATGCAACCTTGGGCAGGATGACTCACTGCAACTGAGGTAGACCCTGAGCTAGCTCACAGCTGAAGGCTGTCAATCAGCATCATTCCCAACAACTGGGACAATAGTTCTTCACTTAAGGGAGATCTAATGATATATCATAGTGTTTACAAATCACCCCTTATGCAAGTTGAATCTACTTCATATACAATTTGGGAGCAACTTCTATACAATTCTAGTAGACGTTGTTTTTTTTTGCATGAACTTTGCAGGAGAGGAAAGTTGGTGGGACAAACTGTAGCCACTTCAGCTGGCCTTAGAACCACAACTGATACTCATTGTCTCCCTCCACCAGTACACCAGCATTCTCCATTCTAGATACCCCTATAGCAATATTAGCTCAATCAGCAATGATAACTGAAAATGTATCCTACTGGGTATAAGCATGGAGTACTCTGTAGTATGCGCTATTGTGTCAGGTAGCAGGAGCCAGACTTAAAGGAGGAGTCTGGAATGAGAGACATCTGGCATCCAGAGAACCCAAGTGTTTCTCATCCCAGGACTCTCTTGCCACCCTCTCCCAATTCCCTTATATTTCCCAAGATTCCACAAGATCAGGCTTCCTCCATGGAGAGTAGTCATGGCAGTGGTACCTTTGGTCTGATTCCACCATTCTCTGAGCTGATGCTCAATGCATCCAGACCATCCCCTCGCTGTGCTTCCATTGGATCCACACTTACTCTCCCACACACCTTAAGTCACGTAGTTCACACTTTGGGCTCCTGTTTGCTTTTCTGGGAAGCTTCACATTTTCCTCCTTTCCCTGGCTCTGTTTCCAATATCACTAATGGTGTTCGAAGGAGAACCTTTCCTGATGGAGGTGCCTAGGTGGAGGGGCCAGCTCCTCCATCTCCGGCTGCTGGCAGTTGGGGTGGGTGGAAAGAGAGAGGACTGTGTTGAAGTTGTCTGGGGAATGCCAGAGATAGCAGACAACAATGGTCTCCTGTAATGAATTCAAGCCACCTTGCAGCTTCTGGGAGATAAAACTGACACCGAGGATAGTATAACCAAGCTATCATGTTGAAGCAGACTTTGACTTTGCCAGAGGTAAGTCTTTCATCCCTGTAGGGTGTGCTGTATCCTGGGACCTGGCCATCCTGAAAGGCAATAGACTCTAGGTATTTGCATGTGTTCCTCACTCCCTGCCAGCCCCTGGGGTGAGCCACCATCACAGTATGCCTCTGACCATTGGGCCAGGGAAAGTTTGGTGTAGGGAAATCACTTTGACATGGTCTCCTGAGATTGAACAGGGGTAGATGAGATTGACCAGATGTGTGCGAGGAGGGGAATATATTAGTGGTAAATTACATTGGATGTTGTGTGCTAGCTGATAAGAGAGTTGTGCTTGATTCTTGATGTTGTAATTTTATCTTAAGATGGATTTTTGCTGGGCCCACCTGAGTTTGACTTGAGTCTGACAGAACCTAACTAATGATGGAGATTTGGGCCAAATGGTCACTTTGTACCCCATGGTTTGGTACTGCATCTCTACAGGGGCTCAGTAGCACACCAGAAGTTGTTTTTCAGAAGACTGGAGTCTCTGCTACAGGTGACTTGACCCTGCCCTATGGGTCTATGTCATGAATAGGGTTGGAGCTTGTGGTCAGTTCCAACATGTCATTTTTTCCCCCATAGCTGGTATTACCACATGTTCCAAGTGACAAAGCTGCTTCCACCATAGCCTGGATTTGCTAAAGAGCTTTCATTGTTTTGGGACCCACTCAAAGGTTCTGTGTCATTTGGTATATGGGTCAACACAGTATATCTAGTCATTGAATATACTGCCTTTAGAATCTGAAGAGACCTATTAGCCATTGTTCTTTGTATTGTATCGGAACGTGAAGATGCATTAATTTATCTTTCACTTTGTAAAGAATGTCCTGCAATACCTGTGATCACTAAATCACTAAAATTTTACTAATGCAGCCTACCAGAATCATCAGAGGGTTTATCTTCCATCCTCTGGAGCACATATATCTTAACAAGTTTCCTAACATATTAGCCCTTCTTGCTCCTCTAGCATAATTCACAGGATGTCATTGGTATAGTAGATTAATGTGGTATTTTGCAAGATGTTTAGATTGTCCAGACCTCTTTATAATATGACAGCAGAAGGAAAACAACCTAATCCTGAGCTAAATTATAAATATATACTGTTGGCCTGTTCTGTAAACTCAAACTATTTCTGACTCCCTCATCTGATGGTGACAGAAAAGAATACATTTGATAAATCAGTAGCTACAGTTCATATACCTAGGGCTCTTTTAATCTGCTCAAGCAAAGATCTCCCACATAATGTGGCTGTAATTAGGACTACTCCTTGGTTGAGTTTGCCATAGTCTGGTGCCAATGTCTAGAATCCATGTGGATTTTGGCAGGAGCCAGACTAGTGAAGTAAATGGAGAAATGGCTGGACCACCAACCCTGCACTCTGTAGATTAAAACTGGCACTAATAGCTACCAATCTCATGGGATATGGGACTTCTGATTTGTTGTCTGGGAAGGGAGTTTTGCAGTGTCAGAAGCTTCCACTTAGAATTTCACATTAGAACGGCTTTTACCCCACAGGCCAAGGACCCAATGTGGACAGTATGTCATTATCAAGGATGTCTATTCTGAATACATTTGGAAACAGGAAAAGGACTGCTAGGTGGGTCCACGTACCCGGGGTCCCCCTATGGGCCAGTTTCATTTATTACCCAGACTCTATATGCCTCTAACAGATCATGATGATACTTGAGGCTTCCAGGTATCACTTTAACTCAGATTCTTTACTCATCATTGCATAAAATATTTGGCTATTTACCTTTCCCAACGGCATGAGTATCCTATGGTCATCTTTGGGTCATCTTTGTTAATTTAATCTGAAAATCTGTCCTTTAATTGGTGTGTTTGCATCATTTTCATTTAACAGTATTATTAATAGACTTGGATTTTGGCTTATTGGTTTTCCCTTTGTCCTGTTTTTCATTTTTCTGTTTCTCTTACCAAAAACTTGAGTATATTTTAGTATTTCACTTTAATGTGGCCGTTTGATTTTATGTCTTAGGTTTTGTTAGTAATTGCTGTAGGAATTACTATATATATGTAAATAGTAGGAGGAGAGAAAGTGGGGGAAGAGGGAAGAGGACATGAGCCAGAAAGTAATGAACTAAAGGAAAAAGACCCTGGAAAAAGAAGCAGTGAAAAAGTACCTAACCTCTTAATATTTATAAGGCTTATTAACAAAAAAAGACAAATTCAACTATTAGTATTTTTTTAATAAATAAAAACAAATATTTTTCTTATCCCAGGAAGGCTCCACACTCAGCGAGGAAACCAACAGCAGGGCTAGATCCCATGACCCGTAGATCATGACCTGAGCTGAGATCAAAAGTCGGATGCTCAGCTGACTGAGTCATCAGACACCTCAGCTATTTCTTTTTAAACACTGAGATTTTAAATGACATTAAAATTCTTATTTTCATTCCTCCTATCAAATGTAATAATATCCCAACCACACATGCTCCTTATTTCACTTATCAAAATGCCTCTTTTATAATTTTGGCTGTGGCTAAGAAAGACTTAGAGGCTGCCAAGGTGGGGGAGGGGGGGTTGTGCATTGGAGAAGATCCGTATATTTAAGATCAAAAAGATCAACTGAAAACCCTATCAGAGAAATTTATAAACTTTCACACATACTTCAAAAACCTCAAAAAGAAAAAAAGTTTATTTATTTACTATTTCTGTTTCTTCCTTCATTCTGAAATACCAAGTTTCCCTCTGGTATTATTATTCTGCCTATACAACTTCCTTCTTGTGCAAAAAATCAGCTAAAGACAAATTGTCTTCATTTTATTTCATCTTAGAATGTCCTTATTTTCCTCATTTCTGAAGGCTATTTTTCTCTGGATAGAGAATTCTGCATAGGAAGTTTTCTGTCTTAGTCCTTGGAAAATACTTTTCACTGTTTTCTGTCCCTCCTGGTTTCTGATTAAAAAAAAAAAATGAGGTCATTCAAATTGGCATTTGCCTGCATGTCGTGCATTTTATTCCTTAGGCTGATTTCAAGAATTATTTTCCCCTTATTTTCAGGTTTTAGTAGTTTGTTACATATTGTGATATAGTCTGTTTTGGGTTTTTTGCTTTTTGTTTTTGCATTTGTACTGCTTCTGTGTCACCAAATTTCTTCTATCTGCTCAATTAAGTCTTTCACCAAATTTTGGGACTTTTAACTCATTGTTTCTTTTTTTTTTTTAAAGTATATTTATTTATCTGGAGAGAGACCAAGAGAGCATAAGCAGCGGAGGGGCAGAAAGAGAGAGACAGAGAATCCCAAGCAGGCTCTGCACTCTCAGCACAGAGCCTGATGCAGGGCTCGACCCCATGAACCATGAGATCAGGACATGAGCCAAAACCAAGAATCAGATGTTTAACCAACTGAGCCACCCAGGCACCCCTAACCCATTGTTTCTTAAAACAAATTTTCTGCATTGATTTTCCTCCTCTCTCTGGGACTCCAGTGACATGAATACTTACTTTTTAATATTGTTCCACAAGGTCCTTGAGGCTTTGTCCATAGTTTCCAGTCTTTTTCGTTTTTCAGACTGGCAAATTTCAATTGCTTTGTCTTCAAGTTAGTTGTTTCTTTCCTCTGTCATATCCAGTTTACAAGTGAGCTAGTTAAGCAATATTTTAAAATTCAATTATTATATTTTTTAATTCTGAAATTTCCATATTTTTTCTATAAAGCTTCTACTTCCTGAGAAACTTTATCTTCCATTAATTTTAAGAATATTTGCCCTTACTTCATAAAACATGGTTATTTCTTTTCTAAGTTGTTTGATAATACTAGCATGTGGGTCATTTCAGGATTAGCATCTGTNAGGAGGATTAGGAGGAACTTAACTGAGGACCATGGGGGAGAAGAAGGCGGGAAATGGTGGGGGAAAGGGAGAGAGGCAAACCATGAGAGACTCTTGAATGCGGAAAAAACTGAGGACTGATGGATGTGTGTGGGGGGGAGGGGGGATGGGCATGGTGAGGGGCACTTGTGGGGATGAGCACTGGGTGTTAAATGGAAACCAACTTGACAATAAACTATTTGTAAAAAAATATATGTATAAATAAAGAAAAGGATTAGCATCTGTGAGTTTTCTAACATCTGTGAGTTTTATTGAGATTTTACTGGTACTTCTCATCAAGTACTTTTCAAGTGTATCCAGAATTTTTTATATACTATGTTGTGAGCTTGTTAAATTCTTCAGAGAATGTTGATTTTATTTTGGTAGCAACCAACCCCATTAGGTTCAAATGCAGGTCTTCACCTGTATTTTGGGGGCCATAGTTAGATGTCTGTTTAGTTGTAGATATTAGTTTTCAAAGTGTACACAGTGCTATTTGTGGCAATTTGGGAACTGGTCAGTGGTTTAAACTATTGTGTGATAGCCCACCTCAGGTCAGATTTTTGTGCAGTTCAGAGGGTGAGTGTAGGACAGTATACACAGACTGAGGTCTCTTACTAGAAATTGCTCTTCTATGTGATCTCCCCCACCTCCAACTCTGTCTTCAGGAGATCCTTTTTGTTGAATCTCTGACCATTAAGCTAAAATGTTAGTGTCCTATGCTATCATATACTTCCTAGGATTGGGTCTATCTCTGCAGCAAAGTGGTGTGAGAACAAAAGGAAAATAACCTGAATCCCACACTCTTTGGATCACAGAGACTTCTTTTCTGTTTTTTTTCTGGTCAGAAAGAAGGATTTTACCTCAGAGTTTTAGGTGCCTGAGGGGTCACCACTGCTATCCTTGCTAAGCAAGGGCAACTTCATGGCTGGGGCTTGCATCGGGCAAGGCTGGGAGAGGTGCTTTTTGTTTTTTTACTGGAATTTCCTTTACAGCTGTTTAGCAGGGCTCCCTTTCCTCATCCTTTGGCCAGAAAAGGAGAGAGAACTTCTTGGTGATGTATCTGTCAATACCCACACCTTTGGGATACCCTAAAACTTAAGGTAGGAGTCATGGGAGAAAAAACAAACAGGAAATTCAAGGCTGTCTTGGTTATTCTTTGAGTTCTTATTTCTTTCCCAAATCTGCTTGCTATTATTTACTTTTCAGACTTCTCAGTTAATGTCTTTTTCTATTTGGTGTGGAATTCTTAATTAATAAGTTTTAATAAGTGGTAGCAATAGGGTGGAGTATGTTCACTCCATCCTAACTAGAATTTGAACCCCAAAACTGGTTTAAAAAATTTGGAAATAAACTAATGTCAATCTCACAAAAGATTTTTAAGCATTACTAAATCATTATTATTTTGATTAAATTAGGGTCATGACATTTAAGAAAGCTAAAAAAGTAACAGTCAGGAACATTCAGTAATCTTTTCTTATTAGATCATTTTTACTTAGTTGGGTGGGTTTTGAATTATCCTATAGCTTCAGTTCCTCTCATGCATTTAATGATTTCACCACTCCTTGTTATAATACTTTAAGTGTTTTATTTGACAAATGGCTCATTTGACCTATTTATGAATAAATGCAGTTGTTTCACATTTATAGTACAAAGAGTAAAGTTTTCTTAGTTTTTCCGTATTTTTCTTCCTAAGCAAAATGACTCCTTCAGTGTTAAGGGTTTTAGTCATTTTTGAATACAAATTGCTTTGTAACAAAAAATGATTTTAGCATTTGCATCACAATAAGTTATATAATAGCATCTATATGCTCTGTGTGCAGCTAAATATTTTTTTAAATGTACCATCATGAGCAAGAACACTGACAATAATAGTATGCCTTGATGATATACTAAATTAGTTTTCATAATAAAAAGGGACAACTTCGCTTTTAATAATTGTCATGCCTCCTATAAATTCCTACCGTTTCAAATTCCTATAAATGTTTTGTCTCAATCATGTCATTTAAATTAAAAAAAAAAAAGCAACTTCCTCTATTCTGTTTCTTACTAACCACCATTCTGAGCAAGTTAGTTCATCTGTCCATCCTGTGGCTTCTTTAAATGGTGGTGTTGGTGTGCAATGTATTCTTTCTTCAGCGCCTCCCATTTTCTCTTATGTAAAAATCTTGCCAGAACAACACACTATCATTACACTGAGCAAAAATCACAAATCCTATTCTTTGTCACATTTTCATTAAAATAGTGAGAGTCAGAGGCCTGCCTTGTAACAAGACAAGATTAAGGATGTTATCTGCCCTGAGAGCAGATAAGGTCCTAGCAGCTTCTACAAAGTCTCATGGACCACAGGGAAGGACACACTTCTGTGGCAGATTTGCTTAAGCCTCACTGCTTGGTTTTGGTTTCTCTAAGTGTGTTTCAGTGAGATACTGTAAATCCCAGTCACATCTATTCTCTCTCCAATTACTCATTTTAATCCATATAGCTCAGAATTCTCATCTCTAAGTGCTTGATAGGAATAAATACAAATATAGAATGAGAGCAAGTTAAGCCCGTTTTCTAAGGGGATAGTGGGAAATAGTTTGAATTAAGAATGTTGATGGAAATATATTAAATATTTAAATGTGTTACAAACTGCTGAACATAGTCTCCAGCCCTTCCTGACCAGGCAGCCTGGTCAAAGACCCCAAGCAAAATCTGCTAGTCCTACGGCCACTGCACTAACCAGGGCAAAGTCCTGCCCAACATTGGAGCCAGCCGAGGCCCCAGCTCCACCTGACTAGGGAGCCTGGGAAATGACTCCAGGCAGCCAAGGGGCCCAAACTGTGGTACCAATTCAATATGCATTTTTTTCCCCACACCACTAAGCAATTAACTCAATTCTCTGTGGACACTGACCCCACGCCCCCCAAATTTAACTCCATCCTGACACTGTCTACCTGGGGATGGTGTCCGATGCCACAGGTTAAGGGCTCAGTCCCACAAGACTGCCCCCACTTCGGTTATCAATTTCAGGTCCAGACTGTTACCTAGGTTTTTGAACCGGTTATAAAGGTCCCACAACCTTCTTGGGTTTCATTAATTTGCTAGAGCTGCTCACTGGACTCAGGAAACCAGTTTACTTACTTACCAGCTTACTTATGGGTTTATTACAGAGGATTTTAAAGGGTGTGAAGGAACAGCCATATGGACAGATCAAAAGGACAAGGTGTGGGTAAGGGGCCTGGAGCTTCCATGCCCACCCCACTGCATCACTCATTCCCCCAGAGCCTCCACAATTCCAGCACCTGGAAGCCTGCCCAAGCCTAGCCTTCTGGATTTTTATGGAGGCTTCCTGATTAATTAAATCACTGGCCACTGGTAATCAAACTCACTCTCTAGTCCCTCTCCCTTCCTCCAAGGTTGGAGAGGGAGTGGGGTGTGCAGGCTGAAAGTTCCCACCCTCCCCTGGTTTCACATGGTCGCCTCCCCAGGCAACCAGCCTCACCCCTTAGGTTACCTACCAGAGGCAGTTCTAAAGTCATGTCATTAACATAACAAAAGACACCTTGATCATTTTCAACATTTAACAAATTCTAAGTGCCAGTAATGGGGACCTGGCCAAATACAGATGTCCTATAATCACAACATTACAAAAACCCACTCTGTAGAGGGCCTGGCCTACAGCTCCCCCAGCAGCCAGCCCAGGATAAACCTCTGCGCAAATACTACACCCAGCCTCTGGTCTCTCAGGCAGGGAGCCCAGCCACTGACCCCACCCAACCAGAATAATAGCCTCCAGCCCCACTAAATTGCAGGGCAGAGCTAGAGGCCCCATCTGAATAGAGAGCCCAGTCAGAAACCTCCTCTAAATGCAGAGCATAGGGGCCCCTGGGTGGCTCAGTTGGTTAAGCTTCCGTCTTTGGCTCAGGTCATGATCTCATAGTTCGTGGGTTCGAGCCCCATGTGGGGCTCTGTTCTGACAGCTAGCTCAGAGCCTGGAGCCTGTTTCAGATTCTGTGTCTCCCTCTCTCTCTCTGACCCTCACCTACCCACGCTGTTTCTCTCTCTCTCTCTCTGTCTATCTCTCTGTCTCTCTCAGAAATAAATAAAACATTAAAATAAATAAATAAATAAATGCAGAGCATAGCCAGCTGCCGTCCTCTTCAGTAAACCTAGGGTGTGGCTCTGCCCAAGTGATAGAGGCTACCTGTGGCCCAGTCTGATCTCCGAGCACAGCCTGTATTCCTGTCCAACTGGGAAACCTTGCCTGTAGCCACACCTGAATGTGCAGTACAGCCAGTGGAACTATCCAGCTGGGGACCAAAGCCTGAGGTCCCACCCAGCCAGGATTACCTAGAATGCAGCCCTATCCAAATTTGGAATTCCACCCAGAGCACCACCAGGCTGGGGAACACTGTTGGCCATTCCTACCCATCAGCTGTGATTGAGGAGTCCACTGAGGGTCTCTTCCCACCTCAGAACATGGGCAGCAGCCTCACCTGACTAGAGACCCCAACAGCAAGCCCTGCCTGCTTGTGGATGCTCCAAGCTGAGGTGACTGGAGGTCTTTCCCTGACCAAACAAACCTGTGAAAACTGGTAGAGGAGATCCAGTGTGACAAGATGTTGTTCAAAGGGTCCAAGCTTCCAGCTACAAGATGAGTAAGCTCTGGGGATCTAATCTATAGCACGGTGACTATGGTTAACAATACGGTGTTGTTTACTTGATAGTTGCTAAGAGAGTAGATCTTAAATGAGCTCACCACGCCCACACAAAGGGTAATCACGTGCGATTATGGATGTATTAACTAATCTTATCGTGGTAATGATTCTGCAATCTATATCAAATCATCACGTTGTATACATTAAACTTATTCAATGTTGTATGCCAATTATATCTTAAGCCTGAAAAAATAAACTGTTTTTACTTTTTTTATTCCCTCCATGCAAGACTGGCAATAAGACCAGTGTAGAAATAGAGAAAACTTATTACTTGCCTTTTGTAATTCATTTTAGCACTTCCTTTTATCTTTGCTCCTGTGTCTCTTCAGTCCACACTTCCCAGAACTTCCTTCTCCACCATTGTTCTCCCCACCCCCACGCTCACCCTACCTCCCAACAACTCCTAGCTTCGGTCTTCTCTTAGGCTTCACTGTTAGCCAGAATACTTAAGCACATCAGCGATAAATCTTGGTGTCCCTCAGACTGAATCATAACACTCCTTACTCACTCCCTCTTTGACCCAGTTCTTAGGACTGAGTTTACTATTACTATTATATTTACTAATCATATTCTGCTTTCCTTCAAGTCATGCCCCCAGGACTACTCTCCTTTCTTTCCGATAATATTTCCAGTCTCCACTGCTCCCTACAGATATTCTGGAGACAGCAGGTCCCCAGCCACTTGGGCAGATGCATTCAATCTGTCATCAAACTATATCCTTATGACTTGTGTACTTTTCTTTACCATGTTATATTTAACAAGATGTTTATTAGGGTAAAACATATAAGCAAATAACAAGAGGGCTGAGTACAAAACACCACAGTTGTGGAAAAGGTGATTTTATATTTTAAAGGAAATAAGATTTGGGAAGAAAAAGTCTAGATGGTTGAGGAGACTAATAAAAGTTGCTCAGAGTGGTTGGATAAACTGATCTCTGGCACAGAAAGGTGTGTGTGTGTGTGTGTGTGTGTGTGTGTGTGTGTGTGTTTGTACAAAGAAGGCAAATAGATAGAAAAGCCCCCAGAGATGATGAGTCTTGCCTTTTAGTTAAACCCAGCAATGATTTTTATAAAATGGCTACCCGAAACTTTTCTAATGAGATGCTTCCACAGCCTTTTTGGGACCCCAGGTATTCCATCATGCTTGGGTTTCCCTTGCTATGTCTGTAACTACCTAATTGCCATCTCCAGGTGACAGAATAAGGACTCTTCCACCCCAGGGCCTTCTGAAGAATCAGCTTGTGTCAGGGTCAGTTTTTGTAGTCCCTGCCCCACTTCCTGTGCCCTCTTGAACACCCATCTTGTATTGACCCCAATATGACTAAATCAGCCTTTTATAGTCATGTCAAATGTTTTTTCACGTAATATAAATGTTTCTGTTCTCTACGGTTGAGGCAGGTCATAAAACATATTCAGCACTGTTATTTAAAGTTCATCTTGACCTGACTCCCTGGTGGCTGGGGTGAGCAAATTCACAGTGTGAAAAGGTTACTAGTTTCCATGAATCAGGAAAGCTCATTTAAGTGATAAATCTGGAGGATGAGTAAAAATTGTCTATAGATAAGTTCTATCATGAGAAGACTGAATAACCCTAATCTACATAAACCACACTATCCTAGATAGAACTTTAATTCTCTTTGCTTTAGGATGCTATGAGATTACTAAGAGGCATACTTTCTAAATATTGTGTGTGTGTGTGTGTGTGTGTGTGTGTGTGTGTACTTATCTCCCATTCACACAAAGAGGAATACAGAGCTTAAGCAAAGAAAAACAAATGAAACCCTATTACAGAGGCTACGTTTTAAATTCATTTTGTTTGAAACTGGAGATAGATGAATTACGGAAGTCCATTGGTGTCTTGTCTTTGCTAAAAAAAAAAAAAATGGACTTTATAAATGCCAAGTTCCTGAGACTACCAGTTCTGCTCTGCACAGTATAATAGGATTTGGTCACTTTGATTACTGAAAGCAAGGCACTAAAGACCATCAGAAGTCTGTAAAACATTGTAGTTACTCTGTTTATTCTGAATCCACACTGAAGAATATGATTATTCAGTAATTGTCATGAAGGTGCTAGGGAAACATAAGTGAAAAGATTGTTCTTTTTTTAAATGTTTTATTTACTTCTGAGGGAGAGGGGCAGTGTGAGCAGGGGAGGGTCAGAAAGAGAGGGAGACACAGAATACGGAGCAGGCTCCAGGGTTTGAGCTAGCTGTCAGCACAGAGCCCAACGTGGGGGGTCAAACCCACGAACTGTGAGATCATGAGCTGAGCTGAAGTCGGATGCTTAACTAACTGAGCCACCCAGGTGCCCTGAAAAGATTGTTCTTGAACCCAAGAAGTTGATGCTCTAATTTAGGATATAGAAATATAAACAAATAGATACTGTTTAGAGTTGTAAGGGCTATAATAGAAGAACTAGCATCTTGGAAGCCTGGCTGCATGGTGAAATGCATGATGCAAAGAAAGGCATGCTTCCATTGGGCTTTCTAGAATGAGTGATCAGGAGGAATATATGCTGCCCTGGGGTGTGAGGCAAGAAGGAGTGTGCGCATCACGCCAAACCTGGAGCAAGGTGAGCTGGAGCACAGGAGCCTGTGGTAGAGGCTGGCCTGGCAGTGTAGACCACAGCTTAAATATGATTGCCTTGTATACTTAGTTTGTGGATAATAGGGAATGAATAGAGAATTTTAAGGGAATGAGATGATCAGTTCTGCATTTTAGAAGGATACTGGAAGTAGAGTGAGAAATGCACTCATGAAAAATAGATGAGACCTCTTACAAGGCCATAGCAAAAATCTCAGAAATAGAACTATCATATTTAACATATTTTCAGTATTGGAAAGATCTTACCAAAGGCAGAATGATATGTTTGAAATTACATCTATCAAGACTTTGAAAATAATTTATATAATAAACACCTGTTAGATACGGTATCATGTACGAAGCAGTGAAAAAACCAGATATATAGGATGTGTGCAAAGATTTAATTATAGTACTGTTCATTGCACAGTTACAGATAACTAAAAAATCTGCAATTAATCAAAGGACCCACAATTATTAGATTGCCTAAAATCTATTTTTCTGTTTTATACATACATACTATACATATAATATATATATATACAATTTCTTTTTTAAAAGACATAGGGCTTTTGTTTATTCTTTTTTCAATTTTTTTTTACAGAATATGAACAATTTCCATAATTATTTGTCATTTAAATGTAAATGCATTCCATCCCGTTACCAGATAGAGAACTATCTGGTTCCAAACTCAGGTTCAGCTGCTTGCTGCTTAAAAATCAATACTCAAGAGACAAGTGATGGTGGGAAAGTAAAGCTGTTTTATTCAGGAAGTTAGCAATCTGGGAAGATGGTGGACTAATGTCTCAAAGGCCATCTTCCCCATCCAGGCAAAACCAGAGGGTTTTAAAGGCAAAGATATGGGAAAAAATGGAGCTCATGTAAGAAAAAAAGGTGCCCGGGTAGTGGTGACTTGTACGCAGGCATGACCCTGAACAGACTTGCTGGCATCTTCAGCTGCTGTTTGAGAATGTAGTCAG
This sequence comes from Crocuta crocuta, assembly GCF_008692635.1. Classification (NCBI taxonomy): domain Eukaryota; kingdom Metazoa; phylum Chordata; class Mammalia; order Carnivora; family Hyaenidae; genus Crocuta; species Crocuta crocuta. The sequence continues at coordinate 2,604,912 of NW_027527939.1, read as the reverse complement.
ACTTTATCTTCTGGGGAAGTCTGGTCCATCACTCTTCAGAGGCCAGTGATCTGCAAATCTCAAAGTAAGTTCTGCTACAGATCAAGAGACTTAGGTCAACAAGCAAGGAGTGCATAAGCTTGAAGCAAGTTAACCCTTAAGACCAGTTAGAGTGCTGTTATAATAGTTACAGCATACATGTATACTGAAACATATATGTGTACATTAAATTGTTGCATTTAAAATAAAAGCTATAACTGATGGAATGCATTTAATTATACATATAATTCTAAATTATGTAGTAAAAGAACATTGAAAGATGTTTTTGTTTATGTGTTGTTAAAGAAAATATAATGTAAAAATATGCGCTTTAAAAAAAGAGGTATAGGGGCGCCTGGGTGGCTCAGTCGGTTGAGTGTCCGACTTCGGCTCGGGTCATGATCTCACGGTTCGTGGGTTCGAGCCCCGCGTCGGGCTCTGTGCTGACAGCTAGCTCGGAGCCTGGAGCCTGTTTCGGATTCTGTGTCTCCCTCTCTCTCTGACCCTCCCCTGCTCATGCTGTATCTCTCTCTCTCTCAGAAATAAATAAAATAAAATAAAAAAAAGAAGTATATACCATATATATAACAGAAGTACCAAAATGTGACCATATGGAGTGGTTATAACTGGGTAATAATATTGCAAGTGATTTTTATTATCTTTAATATGTTTTTGATAGTGAACCACATTTTTGTAAAGAGAAAATATTGTTGAAAAATATAGTCCCTCTTTTTATGAAGTTGCAAAGGCCAATAAAAATTTATATCATCTATTTTATGACCTATGTATGGAAGATGGAGTATGCATGTTTGCCTGTGTTTGAATTGGTGACTATATGTGATGATTACTTATAAGTCTTTTGAACTTTATAGTATCAATATCTGAATCTTGGTTCCATCCATGCTGTTCCTGCATTTCTGAATGTTACCTTAGCTTTAGACCAGAGTGATTTATGCCAGACAATGACTGTCTCCAAGTTCATGGCATTGAAGTATTCATCCTAAATCCAGATCCACAGGCACCAGTCTAAACCACATGTACTTAATTAATACTTAAATGCACACATGGAGTTAATTTGGCCTGTGAAGTTGACTTTTTCTTTAACAGTATGTCAGTATAGTGAGAGCTAAATTGTTTCTAATTTCATTTTAATGCTTCTAATAAAACTTAAAGCCCCAATAAATTTAAGGTAGCAAAATTATAATTATGATTATAACAAATTTTTATTTTGCATGAAATACAGATTTGTGACCACGTAATAATTAGAATGTAGACTTCTAATGGAAATGCAGTAAACATTACTATGCTATATAGGTTCTCTATTTTATGAAACACAGTTGCCTCATAAAACCTATTTGAATTCTGTTCAGGTAGTATGTCAAATTTAAAAATCAGTAGGAAAAACATTTAAATTGGGCACCGCTTGCATATAATAAGGACTATATGCAATTAAAATTTTTAAAAATTCCGATATAGTTAACATACTGTGCTATATTGGTTTCAGGTGTACAATAGAGTGATTCAACAACTCTCTACATTACTTGGTGCTCATTATGATAAGTGTACTCTTAATCCCTTTCACCTATTTCACTCATCCCCCTGCCCACCTCCCCTCTGGTAACCATCACTTTGTTCCCTAAAGTTAAAACTCTGTTTTTGTTTGTCTCTTTTTTCCTTTGTTCATCTGTTTCTTAAATTCCACATATGAGTGAAACCATGTGTTATTTGTCTTTATCTGACTGACTTACTTCACTTAGCACTATACTTTCTAAATCCATCCATGTTGTTGCAAGTGTTCTCTAGGTCTTTTTTTTTTTTTTTTTTAGCTGAGTAATATTCCATTGTGTATGTATACAATATCTTTATGCATTCATCTATTGATGGACACTTGGGCTGCTTCTATGATTTGATTACTGTAAATAATACTGCAGTAAAGACAAGAGTGCGTGTCTTTTCAAGTTAATGTTTTCGTATTCTTTAGGTAAATACACAGTAGTGGAATTACTGGATCACGTGAGAGTTGTCTTGTTAAATTTTTTGAGGAACCTCCATACCGTTTTCCATAGTGGCCACACCAGCTTGCATTCTCACCGATAGTGTACAAAGGTTCGTTTTTCTCCACATCCTTGCCAGTCAGTACTTGCTGTCTCTTGTGTTTTGGTTTTAGCCATTCTGACTGGTGTGAGGTGACATTTCATTGTGATTTTGATTTGCATTTCCCTGATGATGAGTGATGTTGAGCATCTTGTGTGTCTGTTGGCCATCTGGATGCCTTCTTTGGAGAAGTGTCTGTTCATTTCTTCCTATTTTTTAAAGTTTATTTTGGAGAGAGAGCACATGCAAGTGGGTGAGGAGCAGAGAAAGAGGGGGAGAGAATCCCAAGAAGAGCCCGATGTGGGGCTCAAATTCATGAACCATGAGATTATGACCTGAGCTGAAGTTGGACGCTTTAACCAACCCATGTGCCCCTCTTCTGCCCATTTTTTAACTGGATTATTTTTGTTTTTTTTTTTCTGGTGTTGTATAAATTATATATTTTGGATACTATTTATCAGATATGTTGTTTGCAAATATCTTCTCCCATTCTGTAGGTTAGCTTTTAGTTTTATTGTTTCCTTCACTGCACAAGCTTTCAATTTTGATGTAGTCCCAGTAGTTTATTTTTGCTTTTGTTTCATTTGCCATTGGAGACATATCTAGAAAATGTTGCTATAACCAATGTCAGAGAAATTACTTCCTGTACTCTCTTCTTTTTTTAGGTCTCACGTCTAGGTCCTTAGTCTCTTTTGAGTTTATTTTTGTATGTGATGTAAGAAAGTGTGGCAGTTTCATTCTTTTGCATGTAACTAGCTGTTCAGTATTCCCAACAGTGTTCAACAGACTATCTTTTTCCCATTGCATGTTCTTGCTTCCTTGATTGAAGAAGAATGTGCCACATAATCCTGGGTCTATCTCCAGGTGCTCCATTTTGTTCTATTGATCTATGTGTCTATATTTGTGCCAGTACTATACTGTTGTGATTATTACAGCTTTATAGTATATGTTGAATCTGGCATTGTGTGACACCTTCAGTTTTGTCCTTTTTCAAGATTGCTTTGTTTATTTGGGGTCTTTTATGGTTCCATACAAATTTTAGGATTCTCTGTTCTAGTTCTGTGAAATATGCTGTTGGTATTTTGACAGAGATTGCAATAAGTCTGTAGATTGCAGACTATATGCAATTTTAAATGGAAACTTTGCTTTGGAATTATTTTGCTGTGTGAAATCACCAATAAGACTGTCTGTTTTAAGGTGATATATATGGTGTATGGTTCTCTGTGATGATTTGTGAGAACAGTCAACATGGATTTTAAAACTGGTCAAACAGGTGTAACCTTAGAATGACTTATAAATTACACACTGTATATGAGGAAAAGGGGAGGTGTCTCAATGTTAAACTGTTAAGCTTAGCCTAGGATGAGCTGAAGATAAAAAGTTTCCACCTTGAGTGATTGTTGAAATCATTTAATTGGACATTGATAGGAATGGTATAAGTGGACAGGGAATACCCAGGTTTGGGAATAACATGACCTGTTTTCAAATCTCAGCTCTATCATTTATTACCCATACAACCTTGGCCACGTTACTTAAACACCCTGATTCTTTAAAAAATTTTTTCATGTTTGTTTATTTTTCAGAGAGAGACAGAGTTTGAGTTGGGGGTGGGGGCAGAGACAGACAGAAACATAGAATCCAAAGCAGGTTCCAGATTCTGAGCTGTTGTCTACTTTTGTATAGCAGACTCAGTGATACGACCTTTCAAGGATGTAAGAATTAAGCATGCAGAAACAGTACCCAGTGCAGACAGTAAAGTGCCTAGGAGAGATATTACACAATATGAACTAAAAAAATTTCTATCCACTTTATCCTGTTTCCTATGGACAAATAGGACATCAGTACTTGTTAGCATACATCTATAGAAGCAGAATTAAAGCCCTTCCCTACAATATCCAACTAACATTCCTGATAAATAATTCTTTAATATAAGTATGTGGTATTTTGGCACACGTCCCAGAATAATTCTGCCTCCAGTGCTCTCTTTGTTGGCCAGGTACATCTCATAGTCAATTGATTGCCTTCTTTCAGTAATTATTTTTACACTTGGATTATTTTGTAATCTTATTTTAGAATAATTTCAATGATGATGATTTCAGTGGTCACCATTAAAATCTTAAACTGCATCTTCCCTATTGAATTCCATATTTTGGTTTTTGAGTTTTTATAAAACAATTTTTTAAATGTTTATTTACTTTGAAAGAGAGACAGAGTGTGAGTGGGAGAAGGACAGAGGGGGACACCAAATCAGAAGCAGGCTCCAGGCTCTGATCCGAGAGCACAGAGGCTCAAACTCAGGAACCATGAGATCATGACCTGAGATGAAGTTGGACACTTAAACAACTGAGCCAGCCAGGCACCCCGATTCTGTATTTTGATTTATCCCTTGAGTAGCTAGACTATTTACTGAAGGCATTTCATTGTTGGCTTATTTTGCTTTCCCAGAAAGACTAAGTAGGTGCTCGCGCATGCTCTCTCTCCACACACACACACACACACACACACGTATTTTTTACTTTGCATACCTGAGATACTTTCTCACCTGAGTAACAAATTGACTGAATATAGAGTTCATCTGTTACAACTTTTTCCCGTGTAGATTCTAAATACCTTATATATACTGTTGTGAAGGAGATATAAAGGCCAGAGTTTTTCCCTTTGTACAGCATCTTTGCCAAAATGCATATAAATTCTTTATATTTTAAATAAATATTTATATATTATCTATTTACATTTAAATTTATATATTTATATATTATTTATATATTTTAAGGATTTATCCATGTGTTTTTATTAAGAATTAAACATTCAGTGAGAACTTTTCAGGTCAAATCTTTCTTGACCTCATGGAAGATATTCTCTTATGTATTTTTTTTTGGTCCAGGTGTTCTGGACTCTTCTTCAGGAACTAATTATTATGTATTAAGTCTCTTTTGTCTTAACTTTATTATTCTAATTCTTTTCTTTTCCTCTGCTCTTTCTTTAAGTAAGAGTACCTTACATTTTTTTCCTGTCATACTGATTTGATTTTTCAGACTGACCTTAACTGCTTGTAATGTAAATTTTAATTCTATTTGCTTTTTAGTGTCACTATAAATGTTCTCATCTTATGCAGTTCCTTGTCATTTGTCTGCCTCAGTACTATTTTATTTCAAGCTCTTGTTTCATTTAATCAAATTTTGTTTTATAAATTTTTTTCTTGTTTCATACATATTGGGAAAAGGAATTACCTAATTCCTGATTTTTTAAGTATTGTTTTAAAAGTTCTGAAGCATATTTTCTCTGTATTATAAGTACTTTATTACTATATTGCATAATCATGTCATATATAATATTCTAAGTGATTTTTTTGTTATTGTTTCCTAGAAGCTTCTGACATCCTAGTGCTACTCATATATGTAGGTGATTATTTCTTAGACATTCTATTCACTTTCATTGCTGTTAGAATCTTCCTTTTTTCAGATGATGGCTAATAAATTACTATAACTATGTATGATCAGCTCAGACTAGGCTGATTTGGAAAATAGAGGTAAGGATAGTTCAAGCAGAAAAATTTCATACTACTCACTAGGCAGCTTCTATATTAAATCAGTTATCTTTAACTTCTTTTGTGTCCTAGCATCCAATTCAGATAGTAACTATTGTTGTTCTTAGACTTCTTTAACAATGTTATCTTCAAAACCATTATTTTTGGGGCATCAGGGTGGCTCAGTTGGTTAAGCTTCTGACTTTGCCTCAGGTCATGATCTTCCTGTTTGTGAATTTGAGGCCTGTGGAGCCTGGAGCTGCTTCCGATTCTGTGTCTCCCTCTCTCTCTGCTCCTCCCCCCTTGCACTCTGTCTCTCTCTCTCAAAAATGAATACACAGTAAAAAAATTACTATGATTTTTTGGGGCATCTGGGTGACTCGGGTAGTGAAGTGTCTGACTTCAGCTCAGGTCATGATCTTGTGGTTAAGGTGTTTGAGCCCCACGTCGGGCTCTGTGCTGACAGACAGACATTCTCCTCCTAGAAAACATTTTAAATTTCCCCAACATTGTGTCCTGTTTTCATGCATTATGCATGGTCTTCCCTCTTGCTTGGAATGACACTGATTTTTGATTCAAGTCTGGTTTTTCTCATGCTCTTCTCAATGTGGAGCAATCACTCTATATATACCATTCTTACCAACAGCATACCCATTCTTCAAGGTTTTATTAACAGACACTACCTCAATGAATCCTTCTTGAGGAATTTCCATGCTATTTTCCACAGTGGCTGCACCAATTTACATTCCCACTAATAGTACATGAGGGTTCCATTTTCTCCACATCCTCACCAACACTTTCTTTTTGATTTTAGCCATTCTGACAGGAGTAAAGTGAGCTCATTGTGTTGATTTACATTTCTTGGTGATTAGTGATGTTGAGGATCTTTTCATGTCTGTTGGCTATCTGTATTCTTTGAAAAAATATTCAGGTCCTCTGCCCATTTTTAATTGGATTATTTATTATTTATTATTGGTTTGTTTTTGGTGTTGAATTGCCTAGGTTCTTTATAGATTTTGGATATTAACCCCTTATTGGATATATCATTTGCAAATGTCTCTCCCATTCAGCAGGTTGGTTGCCTTTTTGTTTTGCTGATGACTTCATTCGCTGCGCCAAAGCTTTTTATTTTGGTATTGTCTCAATGGTTTTTTGTTTGTTTGTTTGTTTCCCTTGCGCAAGAGGAGAACAGAGTTGTTCTTAATACATACATGACTAAATGCCATTATGGTACCCTGTACAAGGTTTTATTGTGGTGCATAGTGAGGGAACTGATGGGGAAAATTAGTCATGGTTCATATTAATGTGCTAAAATTAAAAGAATTTACTCTGTAGAAGGTAGCATCATAGTCTCATTCTAAGCTACAACTTTATTTCACCCTTCCACTGCATAAGTAGATAAATGTTGTTGAGCTAAACTTTTTTTGTGGTTTGTGCTTATATTTTGTATTTTTCATTTATTTTGGTTTTATAAGATTGGAAGCAAAAGGATTTTAGTGCAAAGCTTATGCTCACACATATCTAAATCTTGCATGAAAAGCTTCTCCCTTTAAATGATTTTTACATTATTAAACAGTGTGTTGGAAACAATTGTGTAGTGAAAGACCAGGAACGTTGGAATTAGATAATCAAATCCTGATTGGCTGCACCTTAACTGAACAAGTAACTTCTTTGAGCCAGTGTTTTCTCATTCTGTGAAAATAATGGCAATTTTGTTGAGCTGTTAAAATCAGGTCATAGATGAAACTAGGTGCAGTCAGTGTATGCTGGTGTTCTTCTTTCTTCTTATCCTGAATCTAAAATGTTCAGCAGCAACCAGGGGATCACATGGACTCTGGGTTAGCACAGTGCATTTTTGGTCCATTCAGCCATGATAGAAATTATGGAGAGCGAGTGGAAAATATGGCGTAAAGTATTGGAACTATCAATATATTACTCATGTTCCTCCTGGTCCCTAAAAGCCAAAGTAATCAGGGTATGTTTAATATCTGCTTCCTTTACCCTTGGAACCGAAAACATACTGTATTCACTGTATGTTAGCTAACTTGACAATAAATTACATTTAAAAAATAATACCTGCTTACTGTTATTCAGCTAATACCTCAGCTGAAAGCAATCTCAGATAATAATTTTGAGATTTTTTTTTTCTCTTCTTCAAACATGCCTTGAAGTTTTAATCCTAATTAGCACAAAAGCAAACTTCTATACCTAAATTACTAAGGGATTTAAAGTTCTATATATTCTTGCCTCCTTTGTGGCAGATTAATCAACCAGATAAGCATGAGTTTTCTGGGCACTCTATCCTGTTGCATTGATCTATGGGTCTACTTTTGTGCCAATAACACACTGTTTTGATTACAACAGCTTTGTAATATATCTTGACATTGGGGATTGTGATACCCCCAGTTTTGTTACCTAAGATTGCTCTATTTTGTGATTCCATACAAATTTTAGTATCATTTGTTCTAGTTCTGTGAAAAATGCCATATTGGCATTTTGATGGAAATTGCATTGAATCTGTAGATTGCTTTGTGTAGTATGGGCATTTTAACAATATGCATTCTTCCAGTCCAGGAGCATGAAACATATTTCTATTTGTGTCATATTCAATTTTTCATTAAAGTTGACAAATGTGAAATAAAACCTTTCACCTTTGGGACACCATAGTTTAGACTTTACACACCTACAAAAATAGAGTAGGAACTAATAGACACAACATATAAAACTGATATTATAGATTCTATTAATTCTTTCTGGCATGAAATCTTTGCTTATAAAATTTTACTATGAGACTTCCTTATAAGTATCATTGTATGACAAAACCCTAATAGTAACTTTTCAGAGTGAGTATAGTTCAAACAATCTCATTCTAGTCAGTTTGCTAATCCATAGTGTGGTACATGAGCTAAATGCCATGGTCTATTACATCTTTAACTTTTAGGAGTTCTTATACTCTCATTAAGAAAATCATCTTTGAGATCAAGCCATTAATAGGTTACAGGCTCTAAAGAGTTGTACTCTAGTAGTTTACAATCTACTAGAACTAAGATGTGTTCATTTACTAGTATTATGCAATACTCTTCGATGCCTTGTGAAAGGGGGATGGGAATAGAGAATGATCCAGAGAGGTGGTCTCAGTATAACTTGGGAGGATGGGTGTGCAGTTGATAGCAATGGTAGATAGAGCGACTATTCCACACTGAAAAGAACAGGAGCAAAAAGAAGAAAGCTGTGTTCAGGAGTGGCAACTGTTGCCGACTGGGTGGCATGGAGGGTTCATAAAGACAGTTTAGGACAGGCTGGAACTCCATAAAGTGGACGGTTAGAGGCTTAGAATGCCAAACTGTTGAGTGGGGTAGTAATGTACATGAGGTGCAAGATGCAGAAAGGAGCAGTGAGCCTTGAGCCAAACTTTAGAAGATGCTTATGGCCATCAAGTAAGAGCCCATCCTACAAACCATGTTAAGAAAAGTCTCGTAAAGGATAATATGTAAAACCTCAACCTATCAAAGAAAACTCTTAAACTGGCCCTTAACTGGTGGCAAGAAAAGGGGCAGCTTATGCCAACTGTTCTGTCATACAATTAAGGGATTAGTAGCCACGTTATCTGACTAAATTGGTATAAAATGACCAGTGGCATGAGCTTTAAGATTAAATCACAATCTTTGTTCTCTACGATGGATGTGTGTCTCTCCTTGCTCCCACCCATGTGGGACAAGTATCCTTGTCTATTCATTCAGGGCAGAGGTGAATGTTACCTGAGCTCCAGGCACAAACACAGGAGTATACCTAACTCATAGTTTGTTATATTATAAGGACTAAGAGTATGGGCTCTTTATCTGGACAGTCTGAATTTAAATCCTGGCTCCCCTTTCCTACCCCTTAATTTCTAGCTGTGTAACTTTAGACAAGTTATTCATGTTTCATACCTTGAGTTGAGAATAAATATGTAGTTGAAAAGGGAGGAGTATTAGAGAATGTAGATATTCTTTCTTGATACTAAGAAACACAGTGCAACAAAGGTTGCTTCTTAAATTAGTTGCCATGTGGAATCTGAAACTATCAATAAAAATATTGTACTCTATAACATTAAAATTAATTGTCTTTCCTGTACTTAGAATGGCTATTTTACTTCTGCAGGATTTTGTAGTAACAGATTGGTCATGGAAAAATACCATTTACTGGGTTATGCACAGCTTCAAAATGTTAACACATTTTACAATACACTATAAAAAAAACCCGTCTGTTGCTGTGACCACCAGTATTATCAGAAGTCTTTATTGAGATGTCCAGCTCACAATGACAAATACAAGTTTGCCAGATTTCTAATTTTCATTTGAAAGCTACAATTTTAGTGTTTGCAACAAATGTCAGGTTAATATGACAGGTTCATTCTGTTCATTTTTAAGAAATGTCTAACCAAATACCACAGACTTAATAACCATAGTTTGTCTTAGTCACCTGTCCAAGGAAAAATCATATTCCATGAAAAGTTATTTCAGAGTGCAGCTGAAGTAAGAGCATTTCTGTTTTGGTATGTAGAAGTGTTTTACATAGGACTCCCATTTTATCAGATTATTAAAGACGTACTCAGGAGGAGATAAAAAATTTTTATAGCTTCATCAAAAAGTCTTAAGTGAGCTTGCCATTAAAAATGTAAGCTTCAAATGCAGTGAAAAATGTAATCAGTGCTACTAGCACAGAGCGCTACCTTCTCTAGTTTATGCTTAGGGGACAGTTCCATCCACCATTCAGGCCATTGTCAACACGTGAGTTACACATTCTGCATGCAACTGTCAGCTCTGAACATCGCAAATTTCTCCTGTTCTGTGCTTTGTCTTTTCATTTCCTTAAGAGTGTCTGTTGAAAATATTCTTAAAATTTTAATGTTCATTTTTTTTTTTGGAGGCTTGTTTTGTGTGTCCTAGGAAATCTGCCTAAGGTCACAAAATTTTTTCTTCTCTAAGTGTTATAACTACTACTTCTAGGCCTATGTCTCCTCTTTAGTTTTTGTGTATGTTGTGAAAGGCAATATTTATTTTTCCTAAACATGAAAATGGCGTTTTATCTTCTATAGATGGTATGAGATTCAGTTTGCTAATATTTTCAGGGGTTTTGCTCTTAGAAGCAGGACTACCATGCTGTAATTTTCTTGTTTCATAATGTCTTTGTCAAGTTTTAGTATTAGAACCTTGGCCTCATAAAACAGGTTGGAAGTGCTCCCCTGCCCCATCCCCCACTTCTCCTTGAATGGTGAGATTTACAAGTGAAACCACATGGGACTAAAGTTTTCCTTGTGGGAGGATATTTAATCATTTCAACTGCATGAATAGCTGTGAAGCTATTCAGGTTTTGTCCACTCTTGTCAGTTTTAGTGAGTTTTAGTTTTCCAATTTTCCATTTTGTCTAAGTTATTGAATTTACTGGCATGAAAAGCATCATAATTTTGCATCCTTTTAAATTAGATTAAGAGCCACAGTGACAACTCTTCTTCCATTCCTGATATTAGTGACTTATAATTTCTCTGGTTTGCCTGAATGGTATAGATACCTGGTTCTCGAACAAAATCAATATATCAGTTTGATTTTCTCCATTTTCTGTTCTGTATTTGTTGACTTCTATCTTTTATTATTTCCACCTTTCTATTTAATTTGGGTTTACTTTTTTATTTTTATAGAATATAGATTGAGGTAGAAACTTAGACCACTGAATTTGAACCTATTGTTTTCCAAATCTATCATTTTTTAACAATTAAAAAACCTGATTCCTGACATAACAGAATAAACTAGAAATCAGTAAGAGAATGCTACCTGGAAAGCCCAGAATCTGGAAATTTTAAATACATTCCAAAAGAACTCAATAGTCATAAGAAATGTCAAAGCAGAAGAAATGTCAAAGCAAAGTTAAATGTATTTTGAAGTTAAAGATGAAAATGCAACATCAAAATCTGAGATGAAGCTAACAGATTACTTAAGAGGGATATTGGTAGCATTAATTGCTAGGAAAAAAGACCTCAAATCAACAATAAAACTAGAAAAGAGCAAAATAAGCCTGAAGAAAGCATAAAAAAGGAAGAGCAGAAATCAGTGAATGAAAACAGAAAGACAATAAGGTCAGTGAAACAAAAAACTGGTTCTTTAAAAAAGACCATAAAATTGGGGCACCTAGGTGGCTCAGTCGGTTAAGTGTCAGACTTCGGTTCAGGTCCTGATCATACAGTTTGTGGGTTAGAGCCCCGCATTGGATTCTGTGCTGACAGCTCAGAGCCTGGAGCCTGTTTCAGATTCTGTGTCTCTCTCTCTCTGCCCCTCCCCCACTCATGCTCTGTCTCTTTCTCAAAAATAAATTAAAAAAATAAAATAAAATTGACAAATCTCCTCCATGATTGGCAGAGGAAAAAACCCAAAAATTACCAATATCCAGAATGAAACAAGTGATAATCACTTCAGAACTTGAAGACATCAAAAGGATAATAAGGAAATACCATGACTGCTGCACACAAATTTGACAGTTTAGATGAAATGGATCAATTCAGCAAAAACCCCCAAACTATCACAAGTCACCAGTTGTAAAACAAATAATTTAAAGAGCCCCATAACTATTAAAGAAACTATTTTTATTGCCCCCATCCCACCCTTCAATCCCCAGGCCCAGACAGTTTCACAGGAAAATTCTATCTACTATTTAAAGAAGAATTAACAGAAATTGTATATAATTATACAGAAAATAGAAGAGGGAACATTTCCCAAATAATTTTATGAAGTTAATAGTACCCCAAAACCAAACAGCCAGCAAAACAACAAATGTACAGACCAAAGCCCCTCATGAACACAAAAATCATGACCAAGCTATTAGCAAATAGAATCCTATAAAACAGGCATACCCTGGAGATATTTTGGGTTCAGTTCAATACTACCACAATAAAGCAAGTAAAACAAAGCAAATTTTTTGGGTTTTCCAGTGCATGTAAAAGTTCTGTTTCTATCCCCCTTCCTATATGTTCATCTGTTTTGATTTCTTAAAATCATAATGGTATTTGTCTGTGATGGACTTATTTCATTTAGCATAATACATTCTAGCTCCATCCATGTTGTTCAAGTGGTAAAATTTCATTTTTGATGGCTGAGTAATATTCAAAAAGCGGGAAACCAACCACAAGAGACTCTTAACAATACAGAACAAACTGAGAGTTGGTAGAGGGCCGTGGGTGGGGGGATGGGTGATAAGTACTGAGGAGGACACTTGTGATGAACACTGGGTGTTGTACGTAAGTGATGAATCACGGAGTTCTATTCCTGAAACCAATATTGCACTGTATGTTAACAAAAATTTAAAAGTTATATTTATACTGTAATCTATTAAGTGTGCAACAGCATTAGGTCTAAAAAAATGCATATATCTTAAAAATATCTTTATTGCTAAAAAATGCTAGCCATCAGATTTCAGGGAGTCGTAATCACTGATCATCATAACAGATAAAATAAGGAAAAAGTTTGAAAGTATGTGAGAATTATCAAACTGTGACAGACTCAAAGTGAACCAATGCAGTGGGGGGAAAAAGGGTGCTGGCAGACTTGCTGGATGCAGGGAGGCCACAAACCTTCAATCTGTAAAAAAACGCAGTTGTCTGTGAAGCATAATAAAACGAGGTATGCCTGTGCATAAAGAGAATTATAGACCATGACCACATAGGGTTTAATTCAGGAATACCAGGCTGGTTTAATATTCACAAATTAAGAAATGTAATTCATACTATTAATAGGCTAAAGCAGTTACATGATCATATCAATGCAGAAAAAGCAATGAATAAAATTCAATAACCCGTCCATGATAAAAGTGACCACACTAGGAACAATTCTTGATAAAGAATACAAACCAAAAGCCCAGGGCTAACATTAAACTTAGGTGGTAAAAGACTGAATGCTTTCCTCAGAATTCTGGGGAAAAGGCAGATATGCCAGCTGTCATTACTCTTATACCACACAGTGCTGGAACTTCAAGCCAGTACAGAAAGAAAGGGAAATAAAGGCACAAAGGTCAAAAAGGAAGGAAACCTGTCCTGATTTGTAGATGACCTGATGGCAGGAGTGGTTGGCCTATTTGATTACTTCACCGTATTGGAAGAGGGATTCTCAAGTTTTTGCTTCTGCATTTGTTAGGGTACCTGAAATGCCCAAACAAAACCAAGCCAAACAAAAAAAAACCCCATAAGGAATCCTTTTCAAATGTTTGACATTCTTCCTAGATATAATTTTCTCATGTTGCGCATACTGCTCACCTAGGTGTGTCTTAAATTTATTATGTACAATGAGCACAAATGTTCAAACTGTCGGAAAGGTAGTATGTCACAGATTCTGGAGTCCAGCTGTCAAGACTAGTGTCTTGGCTCTGCCTCTAACTATTATCACCACAGACAAGTCTGTTAACTTTTCTGCTCCATTCAATTTCCTTAATTATGTAATGGCGATCAACAGTACTTCCTTCAAATGTGAAAACGTGCAAATGAGAATAGCATCTGATGTCTAGAAAGAGCTCAGTAAAGGTTACTCATGTTATTGCAGACCTTTGAAGTAAAGGTCCCCATCTCCCCTTCATGTCGTCTTCTAATCAAAATATACTGACCTGACTCACAAAAATTTAGTATGTTTGAGGATTTTCCTCAAAAAGCAAGATTATATATAAGACAAAAATTAAGGAAGCAAATAGAAAATTTGTAGTAAAGAAAATTAGTTCAGATGTCAAAATATTCAACCTCACAAGTTATTTATCTAATGTTAATTAAAACAGCAATGAAGTACCATTTTATAATTAGCAAATCAGAAGTGTTACAACTAACAGCCGGTGCTGACTGGGTTGTGGTCAACAGGTATGTGATCTGAGTGAAAGCGTGAACTGATAGAACTGTTTCAGCAAACAATCTGTAATACACTTGAAAGGAAATAAAAAAACCTCCTGTTATAGGTGATATTAGACTTCCTGTGACACAGCATTTATAACTTTGGGAGAAGAGGGAAAACACAGCAGACAGAATTAATTCCAGACTTAATCCTTTTCAATGTGTCCCATTGTATCAGTTACCTGGATGTTATCTGACATCCTCAGATGTGTATGAGAAAGATAAGGAATGTTAAAGCCAAGGCCAAGAACCATAAGCATGTATTAGGGAAAGGAACTGAGACTCAAGTATCAAGAAGGGATACAGGGCCAAAATACTCAAGATCAGATTAGATCACGTGAGAGCTTTCAAGATTCAGTTTGGAGACACTCTGGTGATGTACCTAAAGATTATAAGAACTTCACATATTAATCTAATGGTATTTGTTAGTGCTTTTGGGTTCTTAAGGGAACTTTAACCTTTTGAACTGAAAGCAAAAGACACTAAGAAATATAAAAATAATCAAATTTTGAGTTCTTTTGGTAGAACAGATGGACCTGTATATTTATATATTTATCAGACTAAGGGAAAAAGATAAATTTGGTTTAGTCTGCTGGCTCCTACATTCTCATTCACCAATAGGTTATTATTGATTAGATTATGAAAAGGCTAATAAAAATCTTTGAAAACAGGAGACTTCAGATAAACTTGGAGGGCAGCACGCAACACACCTTCTCCGAGGCTCTGTTAAAATACTCATAAAGATTTTTTAAAAACTTAAGATTGCACAGACCAATGACGAGGCATATAGAAACATGATCTCCAAACATCATTAAAGTGAGAGAAATCTTTCAAAATGTTTCCCATCTGAGTCTCAACCAGGGCTCTGCCACTGTATCTTCACAGAACTAACAAAGCTCGGTGCACGTCCAACAGCTTCCTTTGTGTTCCCTTTGTTGGTCCAGATACCTGCTTTATAATTCTTACCTAAATGACTTGCTTAACAACAGAAAACACATTAATATTACCTTAGGAATTAAACTAATTAAAAGCTGACTATCAGCTATATTTATCTTATAACTTAATTCCATCTGTTTCTTTTTACTTTTTGCTTTTACAAACAGAATTCACCACCAACCAGGTACCTCAGGTTCCCTAGTATAAAGAATTGTGTAAGAAAAAACATTAGAGGACATGTATAAAATCACAATCACAGTAATTGGACCATAGTTACACTGATTAAGAGGCATCTATGCTCATTTATAAGTGATCACATAAAGGAAAATACAGGTTAAGTGACAAAACATTACATTTTTACATAAATAAGTAAATCCCAAGGTCTTTATGTTTAAAAAACAGGTCAAGGTAAAGGAGTAAATCTGTACTTTAAACTTCCAAAGGTAGTCATTTGGGTCCTTTTGCCTTGGATGTAGTTTCCTTTGGAATCTTTCCATTTTGGCATTGAGTAAATCTGGCTACTGTAGAAACACCATCCACAAACTTGGTTTTGAAAAGGACATTTGCATTGTTGAACATACCCTCCTTGAGGGACACCACAATGAACTTAAGGGAAAAAGAAAAAAAAAAGCATGGAAGTTATTTTGTAATTTGAAGAAAGGCACTCTTGTTTTTATTCTGGGACTAAGAACTATCTAGAGATATTCTGTTATTCCTTCCTTCCAGTGCTTGGCTCAAAGCGAATGCAAGTAACAAACAGATATAATATGAGGCACCTAAATGAATTCTCGCTTTCTATATTTGGGTTTAGGAGTCTTAATTTTACCCTGAGTGCTTCATTACCCAAGCTGATGACTTCCTGCTGGTTGGCTACTTGCTGCTATCCTCTGAAGCTGCCATCACTGTGGTGTTGCTAGCTCTAAATGCTCCGGTGAAATCGTTTTCTCTGGGATACTTGAAAAATATCAAAGGCTACAAGTTCCTACAGCACTACCTCTAGTCAAATGGAACATTTATAGAGTTGAAAATAGGCACCACTTCACTGTTACCTGCTAAAAAAGGACCGTAACAAACACCGTGTGTGCTATGATGAAGCGGAGCCCCCAAACTGTACACTGTGTTAGCTATATAACCGCACTTGGCAGCCCCAGTGCCTGCAGCGACAGTTCTGTAAAAGCTGTGCTTAAAGGGCTTTACTCTACTTCCCACCCAGAAAAGTGACGAGCACCCTATCAAGTACTACATGATTTTCTGATACTGAGGTATATTCCTAAACCAGTCTTGTTTTCATTGTGCATCCTCTGGCAGCTAGCTAGAGAAAATAATGACATTAACCATGTTTAATTTCTAATTATGAAAAACTTAAGATTCTCCCTCACGGTACAACCAACAATTGTAATGCCTGGTTCTTTAAGAGGAAACCAAACCTTCTTTCCTTATTCGTATGTAAGTAGATGTAAATATTCACTGTATAAAGAGATACACAATGCTTTCATATTCTTCAATCCTAAATATCTTCATATTGGCCATTACTAAAGAATAGTTTTAGAAAAAACATACTATATTAAAACTATCACTGAGACATTTTTTCTGGTTCTTACCTGAGAATGTGTGAAATGAGTCCGCAGCATTTGTCCAATGTTCTGGGTGTGAGAAAGGTCCAAGGCTGCGTCTACCTCATCCAGGATGTAAATTGGAGCAGGTTTGAATAGGAGCATGGACAATATTAATGACAAAGCCACTAAAGACCTAAGAAAAGACCAGAAGAAAAGTCATTAAAACTTGACTTTACCACTTTTCACCAAAATACTGAAGCAAATCTGCTGTTCTATCATGAAGAGTGCAAATTTAGCTCAAAGACTGCCATAGAAATAATCTGAGGTTTCAAACTTAAACACTTTTTTGATATTAAAATGTTTATTTTAGCTTTTCATTTTTTTCGCTCCAATGAGTTTTATTTTGAAACTGATTTATATTCTTTCCCATCAGATAATCAGGATATTGTAATTGGCATTTACCCTTAAGGAAAGAGCATGTTAAGTTTTTTCTTTCCTTCCCCAATTGCTATTAGATGCCTAGGTAGCAGGCAAGTGAGGGCTGTTACACTTACTTGTTAAGACAATAGCTACAATCTTTGTAAATAGAACTTGTTTAGGTACCTTCTTTCAAACTTTTACTAATGTTTGCACACGTGCGTGCGCACATCCCCACATATACACACTTTTTATTGGCACCATTTAAGAGTAAATTGTATAGATTATATGGCCCAGTAATCCCAAAATACTGGGATTAACGGGAATTAATTTCCTAGTGACAGAACTTCAAACAACTGTTATGACTGTTAATTTTGTTTGTCAACTTAACTGGATCACAGAGCACTCAGATATTAGGCTAAACTTATTTCTGGGTCTGTGAGAGTGTTTCTGGGTGAAATTAGCATTTGAATTGGTAGAGCAGTAGAGCAGCTTGCTCTCTCCAATGTGGCTGGACATCACATAATCCACTCAGGGCCTGAATCTTAAGAAAGGTAGAGGAAAGAATTTGTTCTTTCTTGCCTCATTACTTGAGCTGGGACATGGATATTCTGCCTCAGTGGTCCTGGTTCTTGGGCCTTCAGACTCGCACTGAATTACACCCCTGGCCTGCCTGGGGTTCCAGCTTGCAGACAACAAACTGTGGGACTTCTCAGCCTCCACAATAAGAAAACCCAATTCCTTTCTCTCTCTCTCTCTCTCTCACACACACACACCCACCCACCCTCCCTACTAGTTCTGTTTCTCTGGAGAACCCTGACTAATACACCTTATTTAAAATTTGTAGTTACACATCTGAAATTCTATAGCTCTTTTTCAGTTCTCTTCTAGCTAACCATCCCCATAACTGCAGCTGGTTTTGTTCTAACCTGGTATGAAGACTCATAATTCTTATTTTTTTCTTTATGATCAACAACAGTGAGATTGACATCTACCTCTATAGAGGCAAGCTGAGGTCTCTCAAGCAACCTAAAGCTATTTTTATTGGCTTTCTCTGTGCCTAATGTTTAAGACATTGAGCTTTCTTTCAACTTAATTTTGCAGAAAAAAAATCTTGCCAAGAGTTAAAACTAGTATGCTGGATATACATCTAAAATAATGGTATATATCTGAAAATTGTATCATTTTAATTAGAGAAGTAATTTTCAGGTCTCAAAAGGAAAATAAGCATATATTTACTATGCTCTTCAAAACATTTTCTGGGACTTTGGCAAAAAAGTTACATATTGGGATTTGAACTGTAGAATTCAACTTTAGTTAACAGGCACCAGAAAGTGTCTTAGGCTGTTAAAATATTTAGGAATTTTACCATAATGAAATATAATCAGAGGAGTACTATTCTACTCATAAAAATGACAAAGGATTTCATAAAGAAAATTAATAGGTCTTAGTATTTTCTACATACATAAGTTACATGATGGCATCACAGGGCACATGAGAACAATTTAAGAACTACAGACTGTACATCCTGCAGGGGAAAAAATACAAAATTAATAACCATCTTTAATTATGTAAATATTCACAATTTTCTCTCAGTAGGCTTTAATGATTTGGTTCTCTGCAGGTAAGGAGTTAGTCCACATGACCTCCTAAATTTTTCCTTAGTATGCTGATTGTCTGAATCACCATGTAAGTCTGGGGAAAAACTTTACTGAAGTTTAGAGCATACTATTTCCAAAACTATTCATTCCTTTATGTAGATCTGAGTTTCCATCTGGTATCATTTTCCCTTCACCAAAAACTTTTAACTTGTATGTTTCTGCTGGGAGTAAACTCCTCCAGCTTCAGTTTTTCTGAAAAAATTTACGTTGATTTCAATTCGAAGAATATTTTGATGAGACATAGAATTCTAAGTTGACACGTTTTTCTTCTAGCACATTCTAGATGTCGTTCCAGATATCTGGCTTGCATAATTTTTGACAATAAACATAAAGCCATTTTTATATTTGTTCCCTGGCATGTAATACTATGCCTCCTCTGCCTGCTTGAAGATAAATCACCATTTCATATAACATGGCTTGCTGTGTTACTGTATGTAATGTTTGCGGGAGGGGTTATGTGTGTTTATCCTACCAAGGATTCATAGAAATTAAGTCTGGGTTTATAGAACTCACCAAAATGGGACAACTGGGGCCATTATTTCAAGTATTTTTCTGTTTTACCTCTTCCTCTCTTTTTGGAATTCCAATTACACATATGTTAGACGGCTTAATATTGCCCACAGGTCATTGCAGCAGTTTTGTGCTTCTCAGTTTAGCTTTAAGTGGTTCTATTGTTGTGTCTTCAAATTCACTCCTGTTTCTTCTACATTGCTTATTCTGCTGATGTCATGTGGTGAGCTCTTCCTTTCAGGCATATTTTTTAATATAGCAATTCTACTAGATTCTTTTAAAATTTTAAAAAAATATTTGGAGACAGAGCGCACACAAGCAGGGNAGTTTTGTGCTTCTCAGTTTAGCTTTAAGTGGTTCTATTGTTGTGTCTTCAAATTCACTCCTGTTTCTTCTACATTGCTTATTCTGCTGATGTCATGTGGTGAGCTCTTCCTTTCAGGCATATTTTTTAATATAGCAATTCTACTAGATTCTTTTAAAATTTTAAAAAAATATTTGGAGACAGAGCGCACACAAGCAGGGGAGGCGCAGAGAGAGAGAGAGAGAGAGAGAGAGAGAGAGGAGAGAGAGAGAGAGAGAGAGAGAGAGAGAGAGAGAATTCCAAGCGGCTCTGTGATGTGCGATGTCAGCGCAGAGTCCAACACTGGGCTCGAAATCGCAAACCATGAAATCGTGACCTGAGCTGAAATCAAGAGTCGGATGCTTAAAGGACTGAGCCACCCAGGTGCCCCCTAAATTTTTTTTATAGCTTCCATTTCTGATTACATTCTTTTCTCCTTGTAATTCTTAGAACTATTTAATGTAATACTGTAATTTCCTTGTCTGCTATTCTCATCACCGGTCATTTCTGGGTCTGTTTCCATTGAATAGTTTTTCTCTAAGTCACATTTTCTTGATTTCTGTCCAGTACTTTTTATCAGATGCCAGACACTGTGTTATATTAGAGTCTCAAATTTTGTTGTCTTTCTTTAAAAGCACTGGGCTTCGTTCTGAGAAACGCTTAAGTTACACGAGGATCAGCTTGACCTCTTCAAGGCATATAATGAAATTTGATGTGTGTACAGACTAGCCTTCACTTCAGGGACATTGAATGCTAGGGTGCAGCTTACTGGGGCTTCCCAAAATTCTAATCTGTTTCTTTTATTTAGTGAGACTACTAGGATTTGTGTTGATTCCCCTCCCTGCATCTGCAATCCAGAAATTCTATGGAGAACGCAGAGTTGAACCCTGAGCTCAGCACTTTTGTTTCATTGCTCACAGGTTTCATACTCCTGAGCGACTAATTTCCCAATGTCTAAAAACAATTATTTCCCATATATTTCATCTCATTTTCTAGCCGTTTACCCTTATTTCCTTTGTTGCCTATTTTAATCGAAAGTTCTAACCAAAATCTGCAGTCTTACATATTAAGCTCCTTAAATTCTACATATAAAGATAGCTAAGCAAAACTAAAACTGAAAATTGGTAGGCAATGAGATGATAGATTTTAATAAGAGGAATGAGAAATTCTAATGCTGCAAAGAGGGATTACTTACCTCTGACCACCACTAAGTTCAGTTAGGTTTTCTTTCCAAGTATTTCCTAAAGCAACCTTGAACTCCAGACCATCCAATACAGTTTGCCCCTCTGGTGGTGCAAGCATAGCATTAGCACCAGGCAAAAGAGTAGAAAAAATAGACCCAAAGTCCTTGTTAACCTGGATTTAAAAAAAAAAAACAAAAAACAAAAAAACACTTATACAAAAAAAATCAAAGAATCAAATTTTGATATGTGTATATTCAATCCACCTGATGCATTTTGTTGTGTTACTAACTCAGGTGTTGACAAATTATGGCTTGTGTGACACATCTGGCCATGCCCATCCGTTTATGTATGGTCTATGGCTGCTAGCACTAAAGCAATAATCTAGTAATTGCAGCAAAGACTATATGGGTCACAAAGTCAGAAATGTTTATTACCTGTTCCCTTATAGAACTAATTTACTGAGCTTTGCTCTAACTTCCAAGGGGAACTAGAGGCTATACTTCTCACTTTACCCTGAAGGTTTGATACCTTTGTAGGCCATACTGCAGGAATCCTCAGACCTACAACTGTGTAAGACACTGAGCTTTCAGTTGGAGAAACAAACAAAAAAACTTTTTGGCATAAAATGTTCTGTTATAAATCTTGTTCTCTTTTGACTGCTTTGATAAGTCAGTGGTTATCAGCTAATCTTAAAAAGTGTAAGTTCAGGGTAAAGTCTCGGAAAAATAGAGGCATGAAATCAAATAACCAGATCTGTTCAAGGTGTTGAATGGTCCTTTTCTATAGCCTTTGTCTCAGCCAAACAAGTTGTCAGAAGACAGGAAAAGGACGGGACCCCAACAGAAAAAGACTACACAAACTGGTTTATCCCCATCAAACCGTAATAGGTAGTAACCTAGAGACTTTCAACATATTCTAGTTTGAAATTGGGTAATTTTTGTGCATACACACTTGATCAATGATTTGAAAATTTGGCCACCCGTCTTCAAATACATGACTAATAATCTTAGTTCAGCAAATCTAAGAGTGTATACATACACAAGCAGAACCCATGAGGAACTTGACAGTCATGTTCTCTAGAGAAATCTTTAAATTCAAGTGCAAATAAACTGTTCAAGAATATTTGTAATAATACGGACCTATACATACTAGCAATCAGTGCTACTGAATATAGATTTATCAAGGAACATAGTTTTAAGAGCAACTAAATACATGCTGGGTAATACCCTACAAAGAGGAAACAGGCTTTAATTTTATCTGGGACAGGTTTCTACAACTAGGTGAGG
Source organism: Crocuta crocuta (assembly GCF_008692635.1). NCBI lineage: Eukaryota > Metazoa > Chordata > Mammalia > Carnivora > Hyaenidae > Crocuta > Crocuta crocuta. The sequence continues at coordinate 2,582,485 of NW_027527939.1, read as the reverse complement.
TTCACCACAATGGAGAGGACCACCATCTTTTTTGAGAATGATGAAGATAGCAGAGTATTCATAAACAGTTTTGGTTCTTTTGCTTTTCTTTAATTTTTTGGCCAGGTAGGAGAAAGGCACTAAAGAGAGGATTAAAATAGTGGAATGCTACGAAACCTAGAACCCAAGTGGAAATTCCTCCAAAGGAGAAAAGAGAAGCTTATCAGTTACAGGCAGAGAAGAATATAGCCCTATTCAAAATAGGAAATGCATTATATTCATGGATAGATATAAAGATGAAATGCAATTAAATTCTGAAAATCTAATATGGTTAAGAAGGAAACAGAAAAATAAAAGACACAACCAGTGCTGAAAATACTCTGGCTTTGTGAATCGAGTATGCTGGAAGCCAGAATGAAGTATATAATACCGATAATAACACTATTACCTCAACAGGTTACTGTGAGGATTAAGTGAGAAAATTAATGAGTATAATTCCTAGCATATAATAAACACTCAATAAATTTACCTGCTTTTAGAAAACTTTGGAAATTGGGGCAACATCAATTTAAAGGATAAATGTATACTTGCATTAAATCCAGGAATCATGTGGAAAACAAAAACCTCTCAGACCTAGTGTTAAATCCACACTTATACAAGAATGGGGCCAACTTTATGCATGCATTTAAAGAGACAAATACTACCCCAGGGAGATGAAACACTGAAATAAGTCATAGGGTACTAAAAACCAGGTGACTGTACTACCATTACTAAAAGTGAAGTTTTTAGAATTCAGAATTCTGAGTAATTACAGAATTAAAAAGCAAAAAAAAAGAGGCAAGGTATCAAATGAAATTCCAGAGTTAAAGTACCAAACAGCACAGCAACTGTGTTTGGAATCTGGAAAACTTCTACCTAAGAGGCTAAGGAATTATCCTAAAGGAGACAAATATATGCAATTTTGCAATATATGCAAATTTCTACTTCTAGGGAAGTAGAAATAAAAGTAAAGAACCGTGAAATCTGCCAAAGTTGTCCTAAAACAAAACATACTTGGGATTTTGTTTAATGGGAATCTAGTGAAAGAGAATTCTTAACCACCTTGTTTACTGCCCAAAATTTAGGGGCAACAAGTGTGACAGAAGTTAGCAACTAAAGGCAATTTTAACTGGTCTAAATTTAGGAAAAGAGAATCCAGTTTTTCCACCTTTGGCTATATGATCTTAGGCTATTTCATCTATCTGTATCTGTCTATCCACCCATTTTTTAACTTACAACCAAATTAGTTAGCATATAGTGCAATAACGATTTCAGGAGATTTCAGTGATTCATCCTGTGTTTAACACCTTGTGCTCATCTCAACAAGTATCTTATCTAATACTCCTTACCCACTTAGCCCATTTCCCCCAACCCCTACAGCAACCCTCAGTTTATTCTCTGTATTTATGGTTTATCTCTCTCCTTGTTTTTATATTATTTTTGGTTCCCTTCCTTTATGTTCATTTGTTTTGTATCTTAAGTTCCTCATGAGTGAAGCCACATGGTATTTGTCTTTTTTTAATTTCACTTAGCATAATACCCTCTATAGTTCTATTCTTGTAGTTGCAAATGGCAAGATTTCATTCTTTTTGATTGCTAAGTAATACTCCTGTGTGCGTGCGTGTGTGTGTGTGTGTGTACACACAGGGTAGAGTAGTTCTATTTTTAATTTTTTTGAGGAACGTCCATACTGTTTTCCAGAGTAGCTGTACCAGTCTGCATTCCTACCAGCAGTGCAAAAGAGATCCTTTCTCTGCAACCTCGCCAACATCTGTTGTTGCCTGAGTCGCTAATGCTAGCCATTCTGACAGGTGTAAGGTGGTATCTCATTGTGGTTTTTATTTGTATTTCTCTGATGACTAAGTGATGTTGAACATTTTTTTCATGTCTTGGTTGGCCATCTGGATGTCTTCTTTGGAGACGTGTCTGTTCAGGTTTTTTGCCCATTTCTTCACTGGATTGTTTTTGAGTGTTGAGTTTGATAAGTTCTCTATCGATTTTGGATACTAATCTTTATCTGATTGGTCATCTGCAAATATCTTCTCCCATTCTGTTGGTTGCCTTTTATTTTTTACTGTTTGTTTACTTTTGAAAGAGAGCAAGAGCTGGGGAGGGGCAGAGAGAGAGAGAGAGAGGGAGACAGAAAATTCAAAGCGGGCTCCAGGCTCTAAGCTGTCAGAACAGGGGCTCAAACTCACAAAATATGAGATCATGACCTGAGCCAAAGCCTGACGCTTAACTAAGCTACTCAGGTGCCCCCCATTGGTTGCCTTTTAGTTTTGCTGATTGCTTCCTTTGCTATGCAGAAGCTTTATATTTTGATGAGGTCCCAAAAGTTCATTTTGCTTTTGTTTCCCTTACCTCCAGAGATGTGCTGAGTAAGCAGTTGCTGCAGCTGAGGTCAAGAAGGTTTTTGCCTGCTTTCTCCTCGAGGATTTTGATGGCTTCCTGTCTTACGTTTAGGTCTTTCATCCATTTTGAGTTTACTTTTGTGAATGGTGTAAGAAAGTGGTCCAGGTTAATTTTTCTGCATGTTGCTGTCCAGTTTTCCCAGCACCACTTGCTGAAGAGACGGTCTTTATTCCCTTGGATATTCTTTCCTGCTTTGTCAAAGATTAGATAGCCATTTGTGGGTCCATTTCTGGGTTCTCTATTCTGTTCCATTGTTTTGCGTATTCTTGTGCTGGTACGATACTGCCTTGATGATTATGCTTTGTAATACATCTTGAAGTCTGAGATTGTGATGCTTCCAGCTTTGGTTTTCTTTTTCAGGATTGCTTTGCCTATTAAGGGTCTTTTCTGGTTCCATACAAATTTTAGGATTGTTCTAGCTTGTGAGGAATGCTGGTGTTGTTTTGATAGGGATTGCATTGAATATGTAGTCTGATTTGTGTAGTATCAACATTTTAACAATATTTGTTCTTCCAATCCATGGGCATAAAATATTTTCCGATTTTTGTGACTTCAACTTCTTTCATAAGCTTTCTATAGTTTTCAGTATATAGATTTTTCACCTCTTTGGTTAGATTTATTCCTAGGTATTTTGTGGTTTTGGTATAATTGTAAATGGGATCGCTTCCTTGATTTCTCTTTCTGTTGCTTCATTGTTGGTGTATGTATATGAATGCAAATGATTTCTGTGCATTGATTTTGTATCCTGCAACTTTGCTAAATTAATGGATCAGTTTTCACAGTTTTTCGGAGGAGTATTTTGGGTTTTCCATATAGAGTATCCTGTCATCTGCGAAGAGCGGAAGTTTGACTTCCTCCTTCCCGATTTGGATGCCTTTTATTCCTGTGTTGTCTGAGTGCTGAGGCTAAGACTTCCAATACTATGTTGAATAACAGTGGTGACAGTGGACATCCCTGTCATGTTCCTGACCTTAAGGGATTAGCTCTGTTTCTCCCCACTGAGGGTGGTATTAGTGGTGGGTCTTTCATATATGGCTTTTATGATCTTGAGGTATGTTCCTTCTATCCCTACTTTATCAAGTAAAAGATGCTTTTCTTTTTATCAAGAAAAGATGCTATATCATGTCAAATGCTTTCTCTGCATCTATTGAGAGGGTTATGTGGTTCTTGTCCTTTCTTTTATTGATGTGATGTATCACACTGATTGTTTTGCAGATATTGAACCAGCCCTGCATCCCTGGTATAAATCCCACTTGATTGTAGTGAATATTTCTTTTAATGTATTGTTGGATCTGGCTGGCTAGTATCTTGCTGAGAATCTATTTAATCTTTCTGAGCTTTGATTTCTTCATCTATAAAATATGGATGGATGGTTAACTATCAGTTATGGAATTGTTTTAAGAGAAAACAGTAACTACTTCATATGTGTTAACTAACATTAACATGTATAAAACGCTTTGCCACAAAACTACAGAATGCATAAATGTGAATTCTGAAATACAATTAATTAACTTGTGAGTGGTAAGGAATATGCCAATCTTGTTAGAGAGATGTCCTAAGAATGAATATTTGACCTCTGTGAGTCTGGGAAAGAGAAATCAAGGAAGTTAGAACCAAAGGGGTCCCTGGGAAGTTTCCAATGACCAGAGATTTCCCAGTGCAAAACTAAGCTTGCCCAAGGCTTTAAGCAGCGAGAGTGGGGTACGGCACATATTGGATAGATTCTAAGGTTTCAGACAAATAGTATCTCTCCTTTAAAGGTAACACAGACCTAGAAACAAGAATGAAAAATAAAGAAATCTAGAAAGTCGGACATTTAATGTAATGTAGGGACCAGAGAAATAGGCTATTGAGACTATGAAGGCAGGACACAAACCTACCTCTTTGCATACAAGCAGTGGTCAAGTCCAAAAGGACAAAATTTAAAAGTCAGGATTTAATTGAGGCATGTGCCTCATTCAAACACATTCAGCCATTTCAAATTCATCTTAGAGTATAAACCCGTTGATAATATTCTCCATCATATAGAATAAATGATAATAGTTTTGGTTCAAATACCTTTTGCCAAGCAATATTTAGGGCTTGGTTTTTCTTCTGGTCAAGGTCTTCTATAGTTGCAAGGATTTTGGATTTATCATTTTCTACAATTCTCTTCTTCTTCATCAAGTCATTATACTGGTAAGATAAAAAGCATGCTTAATTAAAAAAATGTAAAGTTTTCTACTCTGGAATTCAGTCAGGAATAGAGGTTTAGTTTGTATATAGAACATATACATTTCTATTTACTTCATTAAAAGTCCTAACGTAAACCAAATTATGAGGAAGGTAAATATATCATCTATGTGTAAAATTTAGCTGTTATAACTGAGAATTTATAGGATAGGCTCCTGAAGTATTTTTATACTAATATACCCATATCTTTCTAGCAGCCAAGGCAAAAAAGAAAATGTATGTAAACTCCAAAGTAGCCCTGCATGCTTTCTCCTTGAGTCGTCTTAGCAGTAACACAAGGTTTCAATTTTTCACTGGGATGTACAAGTCCTACATAATTGGGCCCTTATTTATCTCTGACTTTTTGGCATCCCAAACCTCCCCAGGCTCCAGCCATATGGTCTTTTTTCAGTTCCTTGAATATAATAAGCTCATTATAGCCTTATAGCCCTTGCATTGTTCTCTTTCCTGATTGCTCTTTTTCTGTATCTGACATAATTGGTCCTTCAGGTTTCAGCTCAAACATCATAGTAGTCTTTCCTGGTGAATGTAGAAACTCACTGAAAAAAAATTAACGGAAGCTGCAAAGGGAGATTTACACCATGGGTAGCAGTAGAACTTTATAAAAATCCTCACTCATTTCTCCTCAAAGCCTCGCATTTCAAGGAGGCTGCAAATTCTCCCTTATATTACACTGTAGCCAGTCTTACTAGCTTCCCTGCGGTCTCTCTCCTTTAGAGCCAAGCTCCTAAAACCCACTCTATCTTTTCCTCTTATTCCTTGCATAATTCCATGTAATTTCTTATGTGGACAGATACAAAATACAACAAAAAACAAAACAAGCGTCATCTGGGTGGCTCAGTCAGTCAGTCATCCAGCTCTATTTCAGCTCAGGTCATGATCTCAGTTTGTGAGTTTAGCCCCGTATCAGGCTCTACACTGACAGTAAGGAAGGAACCTACTTAGGATACTCTGTCTTCTGCTCTCTGCCCTTCCCCCATGCTCTCTCTCTCAAAATAAACAAATATAAAATAAAAGGCCATCTTGCTTAACAATAGGGCCTTCCCCTCTGGTAAGGAAATGGCAGTTGGTGAATTCTTTAAAAAAAAAAAAAAAAATTATCATTATCTAATAAAAGCACGTAAGTGAACAAGTTTCACGATGATATGCATTTCAAATTCAGACCAAAGACTTTCTTCCACAAAACATATATTGCCAAGCTTTAATGGAGAAATAAAAACCAGCAGGAACATTTATAGATAGATCACAACAGGGGCATTATTAGCCTGTTTGGTATCTAACATAATACAGATTCTTTGTAGATACTAATGTCAATAACAATTAAAAAAAAACCCATTACAGCAAAACTTCTTAAATGTAATTGAGCTCATAAGTATTACCACTTTTAGAGAGTTCTCATAACTCTCTGATACAAATTCAAACAGAATCTTCCAAAAATTAAAGTATAAGGCATAACGTAAAATTACTCAGGCTGCTATCTCCTATGGAGCTGTCAAGAATAAAGCAATAAATTGCTTTCCCTGTGGATTCTTGTAGTGACACAGCAGACTCTAAAAGTTCTGTCAGGGTTGGGGAGATGTATAACATTATCGCGTAAGTAAGCATCGAAACAGAAGATGGTACTGGATTTACAGATTAGTAAAGGAGTGGTTATGCAAGTAACAATTTAGTCATTATTTATGTAATGGTTTTAGTATACCCTAGAGTCAAAAGGAAGACAGTATTTATGGAATGACTGGTGAGGCAGACAACAGTATGCCTTATTTTTCAAGGCAACTGAAAGAAATGATAGAAATGGGAGGAGTTAACATAAAAAAGTTTTTATTTATACTAAGAATAAGAAAATGATAGACCATATTCTGGGCAAAGCCAGTAGAAAAGTTATTCAAGAGACAATAGAATATATAAATAATTGATGCAAAACAGTTAAATAAGAGAGAACTGAAAAGGGAGAAAAAGAAAACAAATCCAGTATCAAGGGCATCAAGCGAAAGATTGACTCTAGTAATTGCCACCGGGGTCACAGAGAGCTATCAGTGCTACTCATGCCCTAAGGAGGCCAGACAGTCCAAGGAAAAGGACTTACCCGCTCTTCAGCTTCTGTCAATACATTCATAGCTCGCATGTTGACGTTTCTTCCTAGTTTCTCCTTCATTTCTTGCAACTTCTGAAGTCTCTGACCAGCTTCTTTAGGGTTGTTGGTTTTGAAATCATAGGCACTATTTGGTTGCCCAAAGAGGTGTTTCTCTGCATTAATCCAGTCATAGTCTTTCAACATTTTGGAGACCTAGCCACATAGGATAATGGAAGAACCTATCATTGTTTACAAATCGACATTTAAAAACTAGTTTCTTAAACGTTTACTAATTTTAAGTAGTTAGGAGAAAAGCCCCACAATGACTCATTTCAAAAATGAGGTTCACTGTTAATAGTAAACATATACTAAGTATGAATATTTTTACCTGGAGAATAGACTAAATAGAAGAAAAAAGATTACTTAAGCATTAGAAAAAGAGCTAGGTCAGAGAAATCCGTACATGAGAATCCTTTCCATTAGAATGAAATGTAAGATAAGGCTCCTTCAATCTACTGCTTCAAAAATAATTTGTGAAAATCAAAACTCTCATGAGAATACTTAAGTCATAGATTTGGTAAATTTGTGAAAGCCTAATTAAAATTCTAAAATGTACTAGGTAAATAAAAAGCTGCCCTAAACTTTGACTCCATTCCCTAGTCACCCTCTTTTGACAAGGCACAGTAGTATACTTATTTATATAGAAAGAGTCAAAAAATTTAGAGCATAGTGCTGAAAGACTTTCTTGTACTAAAACTGTTTAAGGTTGGTTCTGACTGCTAGAGTCTAATCCTTGTCAGTCTATTTATCCTCACTAATTCCATGGGTACAGTCTCACCTCCAGGATCCCAAGATGATCATTTCCAAACTATCTTCCCTGCTGGTCCATAGGTTCAATGAAGGCATTCTGGGTCCATGTTGCTCATCCTTATCATCAGTGACTGGCCTACTATCTGATACTAGCTGGTATGCAATAAATATTTGATAAACTATACACCTGAAAGAATCCTGGACTTTTTAGCAGTTCTACTTTCAAGTCTCCTTGTCACCTTAACCATAAATAAAATCCCCTACCAAACACCACTACGAGCGCTTTCAATTACCGAAAAACTATTAACAGTAATATTAACATTGGTAATATTTCACTGATGTGGCTGTAAAAAACATTTTCTTTAAACTAAGTGTTAACCTCAACAGGCACACAGGTGGGGTGACTATTTTGTATTTTCTGACTTTTTTTAAGTTAAATCTCTTATACTTTTAAGATGTGCAAAAGCATCAAACTGTTACACACACATAAGAAAACATGATGGGCAATTACTAAGACTTCATGGGTACAGCCTCTTACTTAACCAGGCAGAGAATTTCTGCAAAAGCATGTATTCTCTTTAAATTACTTACGGTACTGTGGATACATGGAAGGAAAAAACTTTTTTTCTAATGTTTACTTACTTATTTTTGAGGGGGATGAGAAGGATAGAAAGAGGGGGTGACAGAATCCTAAGCAGGCTCCTCACTGTCAGCAGAGAGACCGACTCAGGGCTCAAACTCATAAACTGTGAGATCACAGCCTGAGCTGAAACCAAGAGTCACAATGCTTAACTGAGCCACCAAGAAGCCCCAGAAAGAAGCCTTTAGGAATGAACAAAAAACTGAGATAACTTCAAAAAGATAGCTGCTTAGCAAAACATCAGATTTCAGATGAGGCTGCAAAATTGACTATAGTGATCCTCATAAGGACATCCAGAAGCCAATTAAATCCTTTTTTAAAGATTACATGTAAATACATGTTATTTTCCTTATTTTCAAGATAAACTGAAAACTCCTAGGCAATAAAATATATAATCACAACTATTATGTTAATCGTTATATAAATATTTGGGGATTAAAAAATGTTCAGTTCTATGGGAGACCACTAAAACATCTTGTAGATAGGAATAACTGAAATTTAGAAATATTTGTGCCAGTTGGTGAAAATAAGCATTGTTGAGAAGCCAATAAAATAGCTGTAAGCCTCAAAATTCTGTTACACGGCATTTCTGCCATTTATACTGAATTCTCCATTGAGCAGTTTACCAGCATGTTTCAACGACTCAGAAGCAAAAATCTGATTGTGGGTAAAAATAAACAACACAAACGTGCCTTTGCAGCAGCATCTTCAGCTTCCCGTTTATGTTTGCTGATGTTGTGGTCCAGTTCCTTAATTTTAAGCTGAGAATCATTATTCTGTTCTTTGTGTGCTGCTACTTCGGCATATTTAGCTTTAATTACATTGTCTTGGGCTGTTATCCCTTCTTTCTGCTTGGTCACCTCCTCTTGAGCTTTATTTACGGACTCCTGAAACAAATAATTAGAAGATGATATATAGCAAGGTAATATGGGCATATTTTTAGTTTATTAAGAGATCATCTAACAAATTTCTGGGCAAGACAGCAATGTGATTACAAGCAGATGGTCCCCTAATCCTCTACATTTTATATCCCCATTAAAATGACTAATTTATGTACAGGAGAAAACTTGTTCTACCACTAGAAAAAAGGTGGGAAATAGTGTTCATGATGGAAGCAACAAAGTTTCTGGGGGATACAGTGTAGCTGGGATAAACTGAAAGGGAAGAGAACTATAGGAAACTGACTTGTGAGGTCAGAGTAAAGTGGCATTTCTGGGTAGTTAACAAGATAATATGCCAGATCCCCCCCATGTCATGTATCAGGAGGGAAAGGATGCAGGCTGGGTTTTCTGCTGTTCCCTTCTGTAGATATAAGCCATTATTTATCAGTGACAATGAAAGGTCACAGTGTTTGGTTCTAGCACAGGGGTCAAAACAGAAAAATAAAAAGTTTCTTGCTTTGACTTTTACTATCCCTTTACCTCACACAGTTGGAGCTACTCAATCTCCGAAGTGGTAATTATAACTGCAATTCAGTCTATTACCAACCTGCCCTGCAAATTTGCTTTGGAGGCAAAATAGAAAGTGAACAGATACTAGAAAATTTCATCAGTAACGCAGAACACAAAGCTGAGAAGCATTTTATTCTCTAAATTTCAAAAAAAGTAGTTAAAAACTGTTATCCTGCTATTGATTTGATAATGTGTTAAAAACAAAAAACTTGAATTTATCCATGAAGAGAATCAAGAGGAAAGACCAACTTCCCCAAAACACCACAGGCTACAATCACAACAATTATTTCAAAGAAAAAACATGAAAGAATATGTAGAAGTAGATGACATAAGCAAGGCAAAAATACCACAATGGAAACTGTATGGAACTCCCCTAATGAAAACAATCTACACTCAGTTAACATAAAAATCAATGATATATGTTATTTATGGACAGTATCAATTAGCAACATGATAAAAACCTTAAAAAACATGGTGAGTATAGTCAGTGATACTGTATATTTAAAAGGTACTGAGGCAGTATATCTTAGAAGTTCTCATCACAAGAAAAATATTTAACTGTGTGGTGAGAGATGAACAAGACTTTTTAAGGTGGTCATTTTGCAACATATACAAAAAACAAATCATTATGTTATACACTTAAAACTAATACAGAGCAATTATACCTCAATATGAAACAAAATTCAAAGGCAAAAATCAAAGGAAGGGGCTAGAGGGTATCCAATACTTATTAGGGACACTCTCTAATAAAGACATACCACAGTATGAATTTACAGGTGACAGAATGTCTTCATACCCTAAGATCTGAATCCATTCCTCTCTTCCCTGCTTCTGATAGCAGAACATTTCCCCCCCAACCAGCTACAAGTATAGTAAGCCTCATCGGTAAAGGATGCTGTCAGGAAACTGTAGAACGAAGAGGCTTTACTTCCCAGTTCTGGTGTGCTTTTCCAGAAGGCAAGTTTGTCATGTGCAAGGGCTAGCAACCTACATGGCTTCCCTGGCATCCAGTGGATGGGGAGAGGGGAACAGGGCTTTGCAACATGTTCACATGGCTGGATTTCCCCTGGCACTCCAGCAAATTTCACCACCAGGGGGCCACAGTTACATCTTCAACTAGTTCTGGTTTTCAGCCTACTGGTGCTATGGCTCTTTCCCGGATTTGTTCTTTCCATGGGTGCATGCCCTCAGCCCTATGGCTGGTAATGGCTATTCCCTGTATCTGCTGTTCCTATATAATTCAGAATTCTCTTTATTCTTTAGTGATCATCCCATAACATTCCAAACTCCTACTGTAGTTAAATTCTTTACTTAAACTCTACCTGTTCAAATTACTGTATAGTTTTTGTCTTCTGAGTAGACCCAGACTAAAACAATTAGTAATATTATTTCAGGACTCTTTTCTGGATCAGGAATCATTGTTTTGCCTCTCAACAAGACAAGAATGAAGAGGGGCACCTGGGTGGCTCAGCTAGTTAAGCATCTGACTCTAAATTTCAGCTCAGGTCATGATCTCAGGGTTTGTGAGTTTAAGCCCCAGGTTGGACTCTACTTGATTCTCACTCTCTGCCCCTCCCCAATCATGTTCTCTCTCTCTCTCAAAAATAAAGACAAGAATGGAAGAGACCAAGATCTCTAAAGTCAGACATCTTCAAGCCAACATTCTTAAGTGGATTAACATTTGTAATTTCTCTAACACTGTAAGTAAATCTTACCTTATTTTTAGCCACCTCAGCTGCCATTACTTCAATCTGACCTTCATAGGATTTGATAGCTTCATTTACAGCTTCAAGCTGCTGTTTATAGGATGCATGCTCTCTCTTGAGCTCTTCCAGCTCCAGAGTGATAGCTTCAACTTCCTACAGAAAGTTATTTAGACATTCAACAGATTAACTACTGAAAAATAAATATATACATATCAACAAAATCAGTTAAGATTCTCAAGCAGCTAAGACCTACAGCTCATTCAACTACCAAAACACATGTAAGCTGCCTCCCCATAAGAAGGGAGGAGAAAGGATATTTATTTTCCTATACTTAAAAAAAAAAAAGACAAATGTATGTACAGTATTTACAGGTTCAAAGAACTGGGCATAAACTATTTTTTCATTCCTACAGGGAAAAACAATATAGAATTCTACATAACCAATAAATTAGCAGAGGAAAGCCTTTTTTAAATGTCAAAAAATCTCACTGCTCAATTTTCTTTGTTCCCATTATAGCCTTTAGTTTGTTACAGAATACTTTGTGCAGCTATTTAGTGACAGAATATGAAGAAAAGTAGATTTAAATAGAATGGTATAGAAAAGTGATTTAGAACAAAGCCTTTGGAGACAGAAAAGGCTAGGTTCAAATTCCATTTATGGCACTATCAAAAGATAAAATCAGATATCACCAGTCTACAACTGAATGGTACTTTGTAAATTTAACATGCTTTGTCTTATATCAATCTTTCACAGGAGCCACTCATGTAGATGATCACCAAATAGAAATGTCAGCACTCGAGATGACGGGACGTAACTCCACCACATGATATAAGCTTTGGTCTACTCTTAAGTGAAGCATTTAGAAAAAGGCAATTTTGCTCTTTCTCTAAAATTAGCAAGACAATGCAACCCATCCTTACAATTATGACCCTCCATTACAGAGTTTTCAGAAAGGAATATATTTTAATTTGACTTATAAAATGCATAATTATTGCCTAAAGAAACACACTGTGCTTTTAGATTTTGTGATGTACTGATGAGAAAGGCTAACCAAAGATGCTCTACTACCTTCAGCTCTATATTGATGTTAAACATTGGTTCCATTTCAGGAAAGGTATTACCTGTTGTTTTTCTTTCATTTTCTTGCTAGAAGCATCTGCTTTTGTTTTGGCAAAATCCAGTTTTTTCTGAGCATCCTTCAGTTCTCTCTCTCTTTCAGCTTCTGCATTTTTCATTTTATTCTCCAATACTTCATATTTTTCTTCTGCTTTTTTCTGAATTTCTTTGGTGTTTTTTAAAGTCTCCTCACTTTCCTCTGCATCATAAAGCAGGCAAATGTAGCTAAATGAGGTCCTCAAACTATTTGCAGTTATAGGTAATGGTTTATAAATGCCTTATGAATTCACCTCTTAATAGAGGATATGATCTGAAAAAATGGAAGCTAAAATTTAAAAATAACTGTCTCAACCTTATTCCAGAAATGCTATGTTGAGAAACACAAATCTTGCCTAAGAACCACACTGGAATTATCTAGAGACTATGAAGAAATTATTTCCCAGCATATGAAACTAAGTAACATAAACTTTAACTTATTAAAGAGATCATAGACTATCTTTTTAATATACCTCTAACATGCTTCCTAAACCAAAATCGTAGAGTGTTCGTACGATACTTTTCCTTTAATTAGTTAACAAAAAGCTTAGTTAATTTTATAAACTTACGATGTATTCTTTGCCTACTTAGCTCTAATTTATATAAGAAAAAAAAGCAAGATAAAATGAGTACATTACTGTCACAATTGCCATAAACTGTGTTAGAATATAGATACAAATACAACCCTTGAGACCCTAACTACATAAGTCCTATGCTACTTTTCAGTGCACAATATCACATAAAAAAAAATTTAAAAAGTACCTTAAAACAAATGAACATGGAAACAGAACATACCAAAACTTAATGTGATGCGGCAAAAGCAATTCTAAGAGTAATGTGTATAGTGCTAACTGCCTACCTGAGGAAAGAAGAAAAATTTCAAACAACCTAACTTACACATAAAGGAACTAAAAAGCAAACAAAAAACAAAGCCCAAGGTTAGTAGAAGGAAGAAAATAAAGATCAAAGCAAAAGTAAAATGAGAGAGACTAAAAAATAGAAAAGATTAATGAAAGTGAAAGCTACTTCTTAGAAAGATAGAATTGACACACCTCATGCTAGCCTGAGAATGAGAGGAATCAAATAAAATCAGAAAAATGAGGGAGACATGACAACTGCTACCACAGAAACACAAAGGATCCCAAGAGACTATTATAAACAATTATATGCCAACAAATGGGATTACCTAGAAGAAAGGGATAAATTCCTACAAACCTACAACCTACAAAGACTGAATCATGAGAAAACAGAAAATCTAAACAGACCAATTACTAACAAGGACTGAATCAGTAATCAAAAATCTCTGTTTAGCAAACAAAAGTCCCAGACCAGATGAGTTCACTAGTGAATTCAGTCTTTCAAAAAACAGAAGAGGAAGGCACACTTCGAAACTCATTCTATAAGGCCAGCATTACCCTGATATCAAAACCAGACAAGGATACCAGAGGAAAAAAGCTACAGCCTAATATCCCTGATGAACACGAACACAAAAATCTTCAACGGATATAAGCAAGCTGAATTAAACGATACATTAAAAGGATGATACATCATGATCAAGTGGGATTTATTCCAAAGATGCAAGGCTACACCACATTAACCAAATGAAGGCTAAAAAGAATGCTCTCAATAGGTGCAGAAAAAGCTTGGACCAATTTCAACATCCATTTATGACAAAGCTCAACAAAGTGGGTACAAATGAAATGAATCTTAACATGAAAAAGGCCATAAAAGGCAAGCCCACAGTTAACATCATACTCTACAATGAGAAGCTGAAAAATTTTCCTCTAAGATCAAAAACAAGACAAGACTGAGTCTCTCTGCTTTCTAGTACTAAAATCCTAGTCAGACCTATGTGGCAAAAACAACAACAACAAAGGAAGAAAGAAAGAAAAAGAAAGGCATCCAAATTGGAAAGGAGTAAAACTGTATCTGTAGATGATGTATTAAATATAGAAAACCCTCAAGACTTCACTAAAACACTGTGAGAATAGACAAATTCTATAAAGTTGCAGGATATGAAGTCAATGTACAAAAATGTTGCATTTCTATACACTAATAATGAACGATCAGAGAAAATAAGAAAATAATCTATTTGTAATTATATCAAAAAAGAATAATATACCTAGGAATAAATTTAACCAAGGAAACAGAAAAACCTGTACACAGAAAGCTATAATGTACTTACTGATAAAAGAAATTGAAAAAGATATAAATAAATGGAAAGATAATCAGTGCTCATGGACTGGAAGAATATTGTTAAAATGTCCATACTATCCAGAGCAATCTACAGATCTATTAAAATCCCTATCAAAATTCTAATGACATTTTTTCAGAAATAAACCAATCCTAAAATCTGTATGGAATAGCCAAAGCCATCTTAAGAACAACAGCACAGTTATCACACTCCCTGTTTTAAACTATAATACCAAGCTATAATAATCAAAACAGTATGGAATTGGCATTAAAAACAGACACACCAATCAATGGCACAATACAGAGCCCAAAAATAAGTTAACTGACCATTCATGCATGGCTTTAAGACAAAGGAGACAAGTACATTCAATGAAGATGGGACAGTTTCTTCAATTAGTGGTACTAGGAAAACTGGACAGCCACATGCAGAAGAATGAAACTGCACCACTCTCTTATACTACACATAAAAATCAACTCAATGAATTAAAGACCTGAGTGGAAGTCCTGAAACCATAAAACTCCTAGAAGGAAACATAAGTGATAAACTCCTTGACACTGGTTTTAACCATGATATTTTTGTATTTCACACCAAAAGCAAACACAACAAAAGCAAAAATAATTGGGACAATTATCAAACTAAAAACCTTCTGTAGAACAACAACAAAAAAATCAACAAAATGAAGAGGCAAATTAATTAATGGGAGGAAATATTTGCAAATCATGTATCAATGAGAGGTTAGTACCCAAAATATGTAAGGAACTCATACAACTCAAAAGAAAAGGCCAAAGAGTCTGATTAAAAAATGGGTAGAATATCTGAATAGACACTTTTCTACAAAAGGCACATAGTCACCACGTACACGAAAAGATGCTCAACATCACTAAGCATCAGGGAAATGAAAATCAAAACCAAAATAAGATAGATAGACATATTAGAAGGGCTATTATCAAAAACAAAACAAGAAATAACTAGCTTTGGAGATGATGTGGAGCAAAAAGAACCCTCATGCACTGTTGGGAGGAATGCAAATAAGTGCAGCAACTATGTTAAGCAGTACGAAAGTGGCACAAAAAATTTAATAGACAGGATGTAAAAGTTCTACTTCTGGGTATTTGAAGAAAACAAAAACCCTAACTCAAAAATACATACACAACACTATGTTCATTGCAGTACTGTTTACAATAGCCAAGATATGGAAACAACTTAAATAAGCATCTACTCATGGATAATGGATAAAGAAAATGTGTGTGTATACAATGGAATATTATTCAGCCATAAAAAGAATGAGATCTTGAGATTTATAACATGGGTGGACCTCAAAGCCATTATGCTAACTGAAAACAGAAACAGAAATATAAATACCATTTGATATCACCTACATGTGGAATCTTAACCAATTTTTAAAAATCTTCGCTAATATACACAGAGAACAGATTAGTGGTTGCCAGAGGTAGGGAGTAAACAACATGGGTAATTTTTAAAAATTTTATTAAAAAGAAAACATATTAGTGGGGAATAGGTAAGTGGATATTGTCCTATGGAATGAGAAAAACTAAAACTACCACGTACAATTCTAATTAAAAGTCTAAGCAAATTCTTAAAATTAGGGGTAGAAGCAGCTATAAATTGAACATTCAAAATCTGTTTCACAAATACACTACAAGCAAACTTAAAAGACAAGCACATAAATAAAAGGTACTCATAAGTCTTAAGTAATGAGAACAATAGAAACCAAAAGCATCTCAACAGAAAAATGGGTGAATGAAATAGAATATTCATAGAAGTAGAAACCAAAAAGTCTGAGGAACAGATCAAATCTATCCTAGGCTTCACCAGCAATACCTGCAGGTTAAAATAGTAATGTGCTACCTCTTCATAACAATCAGATCAGAGATGTGTTAAAGACTTTCTAGAAAAGAAGGGATTTGGAGAACTGACAACTTTCATATGCCACTGGTGAAAATGTATACTGCTCCAAAGGGGGAGAACTTGGCAATATAAAAATATCTAATAACTAAAATTATTAAGGTAACTAATTCAAATACATATACAACAAATATGAAATCTAAGTATCTAAAGTAAGGTTATCAGTATAAACAGATAAAACACAGAATGTTTTTATCTTACCAATGGTTTTTTTAAGAGCATCTAATTCTTCTTGTTGCTTGTGATAGGAGCTTTGCTGGAGCTTGGTTTGTAATAAATCTGCCTCCTCAGTTTTCATTTCCCACTGCTGTTTTAATTGGCGATACCTTAGAAAAAGACGTTTACAATAAATGACCACAACTTTTCTGATATTTGAGATGTGCATTCAAACTATAGGCTCTTACCTAAAATAAACTCACATACAGTATCAATGATGTTAAGATGCTACTGCTTATAAGAATAGTTTTGATGACTGTTTTTGAGGAGTCAGCTTCAAGTATGATTTGATCACTGAAGGTAAATACTCTAAACGACCAAGACTGACAACTATTTACAGAAACACTCTTAATTTTACAAAGCACTAAATTTAAACTTTCAATAAATAGGTTTCCTTGAAAATGGTCTCTTCTACTGAGTCTTATCAAGAAGAAAAGCCCCCAAGTCCACAATAGCTCCCCACCACAAGAATACATAAATATGCAATAATCACACAAAATTTCAAAAACCTGGTTATTAATTCCTATTTTCAAATATTAATAAAAAAAGTTTCCCAAGATTTTGCAATGAGACTGATAGTTCTAAAAGACCTAGTACTGAACTAAACATACAGGGTACTCTTCTTGCAAATCCTGTAATCAAGCCCATTTCTAGCTGCTTCAAATTCTTTCTTTGAAAGGTATTTAGCTAATTCAGCCACAGTGAAATATCAAGTTGTAATAAATTCACAAGGCAGTTTGACACTAGAATTCATGAGGTCTGAGGAAAAAGGAAGCATCTTATAAAACATAAATACTTCCTTGAGTATTCTTGGCCAAGGATGCTTGACAGCAATTAAAACTAATTTTAAAGCCATTTTTCAACTCAGTTAAAAAAAGGGAGTATAGAAATTTAAAAAATATATGTAAAAGCTATTTTCCTGATAGGGTCCATGAAAGAATGGCCCTAGTTGATACTTCCACTCTCATATTTTTAAAACTCTATTTCCTTTCCTTGACCTCCATGCCACTATCAGTCCACCAGACAACTCTGCAAAATAAATGACCCAATACTACCGAATACACGTAACAGCTCCAAGCCACATGCAACTGCAAACTCATGCCTTGCCAGAGCTTCCGCAGATTTCAGAAATTTTCTCCCCATTTTTTTCACAAAGAAAAGTTCATTCACTTTTTGGTAATTTATGTGAATGAAGGTAAAAAGCAGTCTTCATATGTTTGAAAGTGGACATTTCGATATAATGTCTATCCTGGAATGACCACTTTGACTAATTATGAGCATCTCTTCTATACATATAATATTCCAAAAAAGTCCTGGGAACATTCTAAGTTTTGATAATTTCAAAAGATGAATGCTTAAAATTAACAAAACCACATATATTTTGAAGTTTTTTATACATGTTTTTTAATCTTTATTCAGTATTATGAATTCTGAATAAAATGTCTGACTTTAATTTTAACTCAGTTCCCATTTGTCATCTTTGGAGACTGCAGGTTTGTGGCATTTTTCCTCTTAGAACTTAGCATTATTTAACCTGTTTTACCAATTTAACTTTGAAAACAAGAAGAAGGAAACAAGAAGAAGAAAGAGATTTATCTGTCTGGTTTGTTGCTGTATTCTCAGCTCCTACAAGAGTACTTGGCACACAGGGGGCACTCAGTAGTAAATGACGTTAAGTGACAAAAAGAGGTTACATTAAATAGCATGATCCCAATTAAAAAAAAAAAAGAATATGTATTTACCTATATACTACACAAACAGAAGTAATATTGAAAAGTACACATACATATCCATACCCACACAGAAGAAACACTGTAAGGAAACAGTTTAACAGTGACTTTCTGACATGCCTCAGTAGGTAACTCAGCGATCTTTAATGTCTATAGGATAGCCACAATGGTGCTAAACTTAATGTTGATATCTGATCAACGCTATCCTGTGTACCCTTTCAAATCAAAGACTCTGGTATCAGTCTCCAGAGTATGGATTTCCCCACCAATCCCAGCAGAATGTTAACTGTGTGTCTCAACAGGAAAAGAAAAATATTTGGCTGATATTGTTTTCTTCCTTTTGTTTAATTAGCTTTCCCTAATTTCTTATAATGACATTATTTTTATCAGAAAAAACTAATTAAAGTCAGCAGCTGTATTTCTTTAGTTAAAATTCTTTCATCTTCTACCATGCAAATCTTTGACCAAAAAGAAACTTAAAAATACAACTTAATCCAACAGAAGTCTTACTTTTCAGCCGTGTTTTTAAGACCTGCTAATTCTTCATCTAGAGCCTGTAGCTCATTCTCCTTAATTCTCAGCTGATCTTGAACATCTTTCAGTTCTTGAAATTTGGTTAAAATAGAAGCTGCCTGGGATCGAGCACCTGATAGAAGTAAATTGAAACAGACCTTAGACATTAAGTTACCACATATTTAGTAAACAATAAAAAAAACTTTCTAAGAGAATCATAGTTGAAAAGATTCAACAGCAAATCTTTTATAGTAAGCTTATGAAGATAACTATTTCAATGCATCATTGGCATCTCAGGACATACATACTTGATAAGAAATACTTCTAAGATGTGATGGATTATTTATTCAAATAATCACTGCCCCTGCCTTCTGGGCNCTGCGCCCTCCCCCCCCCCCCCCAGGGCCACTTTTCTTTCCAATAATATCAGCTTAGCCATATGATTTGCTCTGCCCAGTGAGATGTAAAATGTGCCTTTTTTGAAAGTAAGCTTTAAAAGGCAGCACATAACTCACCATTTGTCTCCCCTCTCCAATGATAAAAGCATGTTCAAAATAGGGGCTATTTTTCCTTCAGTCTGGGTCCCAGAATAACACTGACAGAGATAACTAATCTGCAGGTAAAGCAGCATAATTATGGAATAAACTTGTAAGCCATTAAAATTTGGGAACTATTTATTACCACATCAAAACCTGGCCTGAACTTTAATATAGCAGAGGAAGCAGGGTAAATTGGTTTCACTTTACAAACAACTGTGAATGTCTGATAGTAATAGGTTACATTGGCAATACTCCTCTAGGTTTGATGGGAGAATACAAAGGTCAATTAGCAATGCTATTATGAGCACTTTGTTATTTGTTAATATGATACAGAGTTGTATATTTGGCNGTGAAAGTCGGACGCTTAACCGACTAAGCCACCCAGGCGCCCCTATTTGGCATTCTTAAAGTAGCAGCTTCAAGAACATCCAAATCAATGAAATCTAAAAAGTTTCTCCTATTTTAGATATTTAAAAATATCTGATCTCTCTTTATCCTCCAATTGCAGACACTAATCCTCTTACTGTATTCTTTGTAGGCTATTGTTTTCTTGGCCTAGAAAGAAATGTCACTTAGTAACTTAATAGGCATTATACAGTCTCTCGGTTTGGTTAAAAGCACAAAGCTGTAAAAACAGACTAGCTGAATTCAACTCCTGGGCTTTGCCACTTACCAGCAAGTTATTTAACTGCATACTGGAGATGATAGCAAAACACCCCCCACATGGTTGCTATAAGGACGAAAAAGCACTGAGAATAGATCTTCATTAAATGATAAAAATGTTCTCTAGCTGTACTGCCCAGTTATCCACTAACTATTAATCAGGGAGTCCTTGAAATGTGACGAGTACAATAGAGGAAATGATTTTTATTAATCTTATTTAAATGTAAAGACCCACATATGGCTACTGTACTGGACAGCACAGTCTTATAGTGTTGCCTGGTCCAAACTAAGTACTATTCAGTTTATTTGTTCACTCAACATAGATCTGCAAATTCAATGTGGTAAATATAAGAAAAACATGATCAGTAACTTATTCAATGGTAGATTTAATTNCTAATCCCCCTATATGTGCAAACATATGATATTTGTCCTTCTCTGCCTGACTTATTTCACTAAGCATAACACCCTCAAAAAAACGTTGGTTAGATGCCACGAAGTAGGTGGCAATGCCTTAACCGTATGCGTGTTGTCAGGCCCGAGGGCCTCTTCCATCCTTGTCAAGGGGAGTGCTAACCTTCTCTTCTTTCATACAACACTTGTTTTACTTTTGAAAGGAGAAGTGACATACACAAAAATTAGAAGTTAGTGTTTCCTGAAAATGTGGGTGAAATAAAAACGTACTTAATAAAAAAAAAAAATTTTCCCAGTGGCTAGAATATTCTAATAGGGCAAAATGTAAGAACAAAACAAAACAGGAACAGACGTACTTGAGAAGAATAAAAGAAAGCAGCAAGATTGATACTACACTGTGAGCTCCTTGAGGGCTAGGACTCTATAATTTTTCAGTGTTATTAAGTAGTGGTGACACAGTAAGTATTCAAAAGAAAACCCAATCCTTAAGTTAGGAATAAAACTCTGGACTAACTCATTCCAAACCCACAATTTCCTATTTTACAAACAAAACAACCACCACCATCCTATTTACCACACAGAATTCTGAATTCAAAATGATATAAAACCTACCTTTAAGATTTGCAGAGAAGATGGAAGCAGAGTAGGAGAACCCTAGGCTCATTTTGGCCCCTGTATACAAATCAAGTCATCCAAAATAACCTAGAAATGTACCTGAACTGGCAGAACAAACTCCACAAGGCAGAGAGAAGAGACATCAAAAAAGGTAGGAAGTGTAGAGACAAGGTTTGGGAGAGAAATAGACTGTGGCCACTGTGGTGGGGTGGGAGCTGCAGTCACAGAGGTGGACTAGCACATAGGGGAGGCCATGCAGGGAAGACAAATCCCCATAGCAACTGGCTTCAAAAGCAAGAGGGACCAAATTTTGTGAGCTGTGGCAACCAGTAGGGCTTAAAACGTGGAGCTCTAAAAGTCAGCATGCTTGGCTCTGGGAAAGCCCCAAGGGTATTAGAACTGCTCACTGGAGACAGTGAGGCAAACAGCAAGCTGACCAATAGTACGGTAACTGCTTTCTGAAGAGCATCTGGGGCACATGGTGGGAAGGCTGTGAGCTCATCTGGAAGCTTTCCCAGAGAGGCAGCATTCACACAGAGATCCCTTTAGGACAAAGAACTAGTAGGCACCATTTCCCTCCCCTGGTCCGCAGCATAAACACAGGGCCACCTGTGGGAACCAATACAGCACAGACACTTGCTACCTAACATGCTTATACCAAGCGCCATCTCCCCTGCTCAGGTGTATGCACCCTTCCCAGTCTCGCCTGCCTTAAGTCCCATCACTGCAGGCTCCTACCCCGAAAAGACCAGTCCCACCCCTGCCAACATAGATCTCCAGACCTAGGAGTTTTACACAGCCTCAATTCCACTGGCAGTAGGTCTTATTTCAGAAGGAGACCAGAGCATACCTAGTTAAATGCTCCACATTCGGGCCAGAGACCAAACACTGCCCACAACAGGCAAAGAGAGCTGCTGCAGACCACTGGCCTTAAGCATAAAGAGGTCGGAACACAATGGCAGAACATACACATGACACACTGTTGACACTCCCAGAGACTCCAAACCTGGAGAACAGGGGATGCTATACTGCTGGGCATTACAGGGACCTCTTCTCCATCAGGCCATTACCATCAAGAATAGGAGATGTAACTGACTTTCCTAACACATGGAAACAGGTAGAGACTTAGACAAAAAGAGAAGACATAGGAATTTATCCTAAATGAAAGAACATGACAAGGCCACAGCCAGAGATCCAAGCAAAACAAATACAAGTAACATGACTGATAGAAAATTTAAGGTAATAATCATAAAGATATTGCACTTGATATGAACAGACACTTCTCCAAAGAGGATATCCAGGTGGCCAACAGACACATAAAACGATTCAGCATCCCTCATCATCAGGAAAATACAAATCAAAACCACATGAGATACCACCTCATGCCGGTCAGAGTGGCTAAAATGAGCAAATCAGAGGACTCTAGATGCTGGCGAGGATGTGGAGAAACAGGCACCCTCCTACACTGTTGGTGGGAATGTAAACTGGTGCAGCCTCTCTGGAAAACAGTGTGGAGGTTCCTCAAAAAATTAACAATAAAACTCCCCTAGGGCCCAGCAAAAGCACTACTAGGAATTTACCCAAGGGATATAGGAGTGCTGATTCATAGGGGTNGGGGAGAGGGGAAGGGGGGTGATGGGCATGGAGAAGGGCACTTGTGGGGATGAGCACTGGGTATTACATGGATACCAACTTGACAATAAACTATTAAAAAACATAAACAAAACAATGAAATTCATTAAAAAAATAAATGCCTTAGTGTGGAAAAAAAAAAGATATTGCACTTGAGAAAAAAGCGCAAGACATCAGTGAGACCCTTAACACAGATATAAAAGGAAACCAATCAGAGATGAAGAGTACAATAAATGAGATTACAAACACCCATGATGTAAGGAAGAGGTAAAGAAACAAATTAGTGACCTAGAAGACAGAGGGACAGAAAATAATAAAACTGAACAGAAGGGAGATAAAAGAATTATGCAAAAAGTGAATACACTTAGGGAACTCAGTGACTCTATCAAATGTAATAACATCTGTGTGGCAGGGATCCCAAAAGAATAAGACAGAGAAAAGGGGGCAGAAATTTTGAAGAAATAATACCTGAAAACCACAAATCTGGGAAGGAAACATATCCATTTCCAAGAGACATGGAGAACCCCCAACAAACTCCACAAAAGCAGATCCACACAAAGATATGTTGTAATTAAGAAGATGCCAAAATGTAGTGATAAACAATTTTAAAAAGGAGTAAGACAAAAAAAATGACAGTAACATACAAGGGAAACTCCATAAGGCTATCAGCAGCTTTCTTAGCAAAAACTTTGCAGGTCAAAAGGCAGTGGCATAACACACTCAAAGTGTTAAATGGAAAAAACAGACAGCCAAGAATAGTCTATGAAATAAGGCTATTATTCAGAATAGAAGAAATGCTTTCCCAGAGAAACAAAAATCAAAGGACTTCATGACCACTAAATCAGACCTGCAGGAAACTGCAAGAAAAGACTAAAAGTGACCATATGGAAGTGGTAAACACAAAAGTAACAAAAATAAATATTTCTGTAGAAAATCAGTCAAGGAATTCACAAAATAAAAAGATGTAAAATATGACACCAAATACCTAAAAGATGGGGAGGACAGCAGTAAAGATTGGGTTCAAACTTAAGCAAATCACATCATCACATGCAAAAGATGTTATACACAAACCTAATAGTATCCACATAGAAAAGCAATAGACATGCAAAGCATAAAGAAAAAGGATTACAAATATATCACTAAAGAAAACCAGCACACCATGAAAGACAAAGAAGAGAAAGCATGAGAGAAAAATTTAAGACATAAGATGACAATGAGTACATACCTATCAATATTCACCTTGCATGTAAATGGGCTAAATGCTCCAATCAAAGGACATAGGGTGACAGAATGCAAAAAAAAAAAAAAAAAAAGACACCCACCACCTATATGCTGCCTACAGGAGACACATTTCAGACCTAAAGACCTCTGAAGGTTGAAAGGTGACAGAATGGAGAAACATTTATCATGTAAATGGATGTCAAAAGAAAGCCTAAGTAGACATACCAGACAAAAAAGATTTTAAAACAAAGACTGTAACAAGAGACAAAGGACACTATATAATAAGAAAAGCAGCTATCCAACAAGACCTAACAACTGTAAATATTTATGCACTCAACATGAGAATACCCAAATATATAAAATGGTTAATAACAACATAAAGGAATTAATCAATAGTCATATGATAATAGTAGGGGGCTTGAACACCCCACTAAAATCAATGGAAAGATCAAACAGAAAATCCACAAGTAACCAGTGGCTTTGAATGACATACATACTGGATCCGATGGATTTAACAAATATATTTAGAACATTCCATCCTAAATAGCAGAATACACATTCATTTCAGGTACACATGGAAAATTTTCCAGAATAAATCACATACTAGGCCACAAAAGAAGTCCCAACAAATTGAGAAGACTGAAGTCATATCATGCATCTTTTCTGACCACAACACTATGTTACTAGAAATCAATCACAAAAAAAGTTTAGAAAGAACAATAAATACATGGAAGGTTAAAACATGCTACTAAATAATGAATGGGTGAGCCAAGGAATCAAAGAATTCCAAAAATACATGGAAACAAATGAAAATGAAAACACAANGAAAAAAAAAAAAAAAAAAAAAACAAACAAAAAAAACCCCCAAACTAGAAGGGAGAAAATAAATATTAGAGCAGAAATAAACAAACTCAAAAGTGGACTAAAGACAGAGCTGTGAGACCTGAAACTATAAAAACCCAGGAAGAGAATACAGGCAGTGATGTCACTGACATAAGTCACAGCAACATTTTTCTACATATGTCTCCTGAGGCAAAGGAAATAAAAGTAAAAATAAATATTTGGGACTATATGAAAATAAAAAACTTCCGCACAATGAAGAAAATAATCAGCAAAACTGAAAGACAATCTACAGAATAGAAGATATTTGTACCTGACATATCTGATAAAGCATTGGTATCCAAAATATATAAAGAACTGACAAAATGTGACACCCAAAAAACCAAAGAAATGCAACTAAAAAATTAGCGGAAGACATGAAGAGACATTTCTCCAAAGAAATATAGATGGCCAAAAGACACATGAAAAGATGCTCATCAAAATCACTCATCATCAGGGAAATGCAAATCAAAACTAAAATGAGGTATCACCTCTCATCTGTCAGAATGGCTAAAATGAAAACACAGGAGACAAGTGTGTCAGAAGATGTGGACAAATAGGAACTCTCTTGCACTGTTGGTGGGAATGTACACTGGTGTAGTCACTGTGGAAAACAGTATAGAGGTTCCTCCAAACGTTAAAAATGGAACTACCCTATGATCCACCAATTGCACTACGGGTGCGATTTTGGTATTTACCAAACATATACAAAAACACTAACTCAAAGTGATACATGCACCCCTATGTTTATTGCAGCTTTATTTATAATACCAAATTATGTAACCAGCCCATGTGTTCATCAACTGTTGAATGGATAAAGAGGTGGTATGTGTGTATATAATGATATGTTATTCAATCATAAAATAGAAGGAAATCTTGCCATTTTCAAGGACATAGATGGCACGAGAAAGTA
Source organism: Crocuta crocuta (assembly GCF_008692635.1). Taxonomy (NCBI): domain Eukaryota; kingdom Metazoa; phylum Chordata; class Mammalia; order Carnivora; family Hyaenidae; genus Crocuta; species Crocuta crocuta. Next base: position 2,556,538 of record NW_027527939.1, on the reverse strand, counting down.
TAATGCTAAGTGAAATAAGTCTGAGAAAGAAAAATACCATATGATTTCACTCATATGTTCAATTTAAGGAACAAAGGAAAAAAAGAGAGATAAGCCAAGAAACAGACTTGTAACTACAGAGAACTGATGGCTACCAGATGGAAGGTTGGTAAGGTTATGGGTCAAATAGGTGACAGGGATTATTAAGGAGTGTACTTATTGGAATGAGCACTGGGTGATGGAGGAGTATGCTTAATAACTGTTTTCTACTTCTACTTCTTATAATCTTCCCTATCTCACAGATAAGCTATTGAAACGTTAAGTGAATTAATGGCATGGTTCCTGGCATATCATAAGCTCTCAATAAACATACAGAGGAAACCATAGTAGTATTTCAACATTAGCTCTGAAATCCAACTGAGTTAAAATACTAGCTCTAACGCTATCTACCACTGAGTGAATTACTAAATTTTCCTAATTCCCTTAAAAAATGGGAAAAAATTCCTACTTTATAGAATAGCTATAAGGAATGAGAAAAAAAAAGCAAATATGTATATAAGGGTGCCTGGGTGGCTCAGTCAGTTGAGTGTCTGACTTCGGCTCAGGTCATGTTATCGTGGTTTGTGAGTTCAAGCTCCACATTGGGCTCTTTGTGGACAGCTTGGAGCCCGGAGTCTGGAGCTGCCTGCTTTAGATTCTGTGTCTCCCTCTTTCTCTCTGCCCTTCCCCCACTCATGCTCTGTGTGTCTGTCTGTCTCTCTCTCAAAAATGAATAAATGTTAAAAAAAAATAAAAAAAAAAAGACCAAACTGTAGAGCACCTGTCATAACATGAATTCAATTAATATTAGCTATTTTTATTCTTTGCAAAAAAACAAAACGCATAAACAACATACCTCCACTCAATGTCCCATGAGGATCAAATACATCACCTCCTAGAGTAACAGTTCTAGTCATTATCCTTTTATCAAAGGCCACTTTTTTTGCATTATCCATATTATTACAAACAAATGTTGTTCCAAAGACAAATTCCATTGCTTTCTGAAGTTCTGGTTTGTATTCAACAAGGGAAAGAGCTATATGAACATTGTTAGGGCCAACCTGTGAAAAAGCAACAGATATATCACAGTACATACCACTCCTTTCTTTTCGGATATTATTTTATAAAACAGAAGTGCTATACTAGAAATTTAAATAATACTTACCTAGCACTATTAAGGCGCTAATTATTTAGAAGGTTCAAACTCCTTTTGAACTTTCTAAAAGCTATGGGGAATTTAAGAGTTTTAGAAAAACTTTCAAGTTTAAACACTAAAAGTTCTATAGCTACATAAAATATTCAGCTAAAGCATCAGGCATTATGAAAGTGTCTATTAAGCAGGAGCCAGTACCAAGTTTCTAAATTCAAAATGGACTATGTGGATACATTCTCTTAAATTAAAGTACAGCAGTTGCTGGATCAACAAAATAAAATGTTTTGTTTCAACTATTAGTAATTTGGCTGTTCTATAGTGAATACTTTTTCATTCAAATTAAACACGCTAGGGCACATAAACAAACAAACCAACAAAAACACATGCTATGGCAGCCACCTACCAATCACTGAAGTAAAAACACAACTAACAACTGTAAGAGTCCAAAAAAATTTTTTTAATTCCTCAGTGTTTTTTGTTTTTTGTTTTTTTGATCCAACTACCTTTTCTCAACCTTTGTTTATAATGTCTTCTTCTGCTCATCTTTTTAAAATAGCTAAGCATCCTTTAAGGAGCTTAGTATTAGCAAAAGAAATCAAAATGAAGGCAGCTCTGTTTAACAAATGTTCAGCACTGTCCTCCGACACAGCAGCTACCGTTACAAAGTCTAAGAGATGTGGATATAAGTATTTTTGCCATTACCTGAAATCAAAATTTACTACTTACACTGGGACTAGTCCGAAAGCTGAAGTAACTTCCAAAACCTTCCAGACCCATTGGTGATTTTTCAAAGTAAACAAAGTACTAACTAGAATACCACCTTTTAATTACTCTGCACTCATTTTCTTTCTCCTAATAATATACATATCAGTACAACTGTATTTACAAATAATTTTCATTGAAGGCTTCTCAGTATCAACAAGAACACGGAGTACCCATTTAGTATCTTAACTACAAATGCATTTCTAGGTTTCCTAATTGCCATTTCAACTGATGCTCAATAAAAACAATGGTATCACTTCTGAACATTAGGATTGGCTTCATGTTATTACTACAATCACACAACCATTACAGCCTTTTAATGTACTCCTCTTGGGGGGGGGGGGGTGTATTTATTTAATAGCAATACCACTTTAGGTCCACCTTAGCAGCTGACTAGGTATCCCAGTTCCTGCCTTTCTATGCCCAGAGGTTGGAAGGCAATCTAGAAATACTTTAATAGAAGCATCTCTGCAAGACTGATATATACCTTCCAAAATAGTTGCACTGTGGACAGTTTTAACTGTGCCTGACATGAAAAAACTAAAAATTTTGGTATTTATAAGCTCTGTAAATCTAACATCTCAGAGATCAGAAATTTAATGTTATCATGTGATAATTTAATGATAGTCATGTGACCTCACTTAAGGTTTAAAGACATTTTAACTTTACAACTCTGAAATATCAAAGGAAGTTTGTCTTCCACCATTTCTATTCTCTTTCCATCTAATTTCACATAAGCCAACTCTTATTTTTTTTTGTAGCTTAACTGTTTAAAGCATGGTAACAATACAATTTCGTGGTTCTACATATGATTATGTCCCCCAAGTTAATGTCTTCTAACTAAATAAACCAAGTAAGATATAGGGGATAAAACATATAAATAAAAAGACTTACAAGATTCTGTGCGACCCTCAGAGTTTCTGGAGCAATACATCTGGCTGAAATCTTATTCAGTGGAATTATAGTGTATCGACGCTTCAATTCCCCCTTTTCTAGTAGCTTTTTTCCAGTAACCTAAAAAACATTGTGCATTTGAAATAAAGATATAAAATATTAATGACAGAAAATATTCAGATGGAAAGAGTACAAGTTTAGGAATCCACAATTAAACGTTTAGTGCCTACCATCCTGAACAATCAAAAGTCTAAGATTGATAATATGCATTCTGGGTTCCTGAATAAGCATGTGACTTCTTTGGGAACAGTTAATCAAATACAATATAATCAATAATATAATAAAAGTCATTATCTGAATAACTGTGCTTGTAAAGATAAGCAACCTTAGGAACAGCTTAAAACATCAAGAAAGTACTCCATCTAGCAGCTCATGATTTTTCCAGCTAAAGAGCAATTGTAAATTTTTTAAAATTATAATTAATTTACCTCTGTGTCTACTACAACATTGTAGAGCCGTTCCCCAGCCACTAATTCTAAAGCTGTGGTTGCAGAAGTATCTTTCACACTAATCAGAGAAGCTACAAGTCCTTTCACACAATTTCTATTCCAGTTCTTCTCTGGATCCCTAAAATTGAAGAGATGACAAATAATTAATCTAAAACAATAAAACAGATAAAGTGATATTTTCCTAGTCAAGAGCTCTTTCTGACAACACAGTAAATTGAAAGAGATGCATATACAGTTTTAAGAAAAACAAAAAATTTTAAATGTTTCAGATGACTGGTCAGCTACTGCTTTAAGTCAATCAAAAAAATCTTTCAGTACACATTATTTTCAATGTAACAAAAATAATGTTGATGTCCTATTCATTATAATGCACATATTAATCTAAGTATTACATTAAAAAAAACCCATGCAGTAAAACAAATTGTAAAATGTTAATGCAGATATTTACAGAAATTTTGGACTGAGATTAAATTTCCCTCATTTTGGTCTTGAGAATTCCTCCTGCCAACATTTGAAACGTTTCAATAAACATTTAAGAAAAAATACCAATTAAGGAAAAGCAGCTTACAATATTTTTCATACAAAAATCTTAATGTTAACAAAATTTTCAGGCTGCCTTCCAGCTTAATGAAAATATATCTTGGTTAACATTTCAATAAATGTTTAGGGGAAAATATACAAATTAAGGAAAAGCAGCTTACGATATTTTTCATACAAGAAACTTGATGTAAATGAAATGTCCAGAGTGTCTTCCCAGCTTAAATAAAAATATATCTTGGCTATTACTACACTAAAATTTAAGGTTTAAATCTCTTACCTGTAGGCAAAGTGAATATTGGGAAATCTGGCTAAAAGAGCTTCATATGTTTCTTTCAGTCTACTGATATCACGAGATAACTGCCTGCGCTTTTCCAGAAGTCCTTCCTCTTTGTTTTCTGAATAGTAAATCACAAGTAAATTGTAATGAAAATTTAAAAATACAAATATTCTGTTTTAAAGAAACTATCAGTAACCTCTATTTCCAAAGCATTCCTAGAATTCAACAATACATTAAAAAAAAAATCATTCAACACAATCAGGTGGGGATTTATTCCTGAGTTGCAAAGGACATTAAATATTCACACATCAGTGAACTTAATACATCACATCAACAAGATAAAGGATAAAAACCATGTAATCATTTCAATAGATGCAGAAAAAGCATTTCACAAAGTGTAACATCCATTCCTGATAAAAGCCCTCATCAAAGTAGGTTTAAAGGGTATATATCTCAACATAAAAAGGCCCTATATGAATAACCCACAGCTATCATATTCAGTGGGGAAAAACAGAGCTTCTCCTCTGAGATCAAGAACTAGACAAGGATGCCCACTCTCACCACTTTTATGAACCATAGTACTGGAAGTCCTAGTCACAGCAATCAGGCAACAAAAATAAAGGGATCCATACTGGTAAGAAAGAAGTAAAATTTGCAGATGACATGATACTATATATAGAAAATCCTAAAGACTCCACCAAAAATCTATTAGAACAGATCAAAGAATTCACTAAGGTTGCAGGATACAAAAATCCATCAATACACAGAAATCTGTTGCATTTCCATATACTAATAATGAAGCAGCAGAAAGAAAAATTTACAGCTGTACCACAATAAAATACCTAGAAATAAATTTAACCAAGGTAATGAAACTCCTGTACTCTTATAACTATACAACACTGATTAAAGAAACTGAAGACAAATGGAAAGATATTCCATGTGTATAGACTACAAGAATAAATGACATTAAAATCTCCATACTACCCCAAAGCAATCTACAGTTTTATTGTAATACCTATCAAAATATCAACAGAATTACAGGAAACAATCCTAAAAATGGTATTGAACCACAAAAGACCCTGAATAGTGAAAGCAATCTTGAAAGAGAAGAACAAAACTGGGAATATCACAATCCCAAAAATTTCAACACATACTACAAAGGCATAGGAATCAAAACAGTATGTACAGGCACTAAAACAGACACACAGAGCAACAGAAGAGAGAGCCCAGAAAGACCCATAATTATATGGTCAATTTATCTTCAATAAAGGAGCAATGCATATGCAATGTATAAGACAGTTTCTTCAAAGAACGGTGTAGAGAAAACTGGACAGCTATATGAAAAGAATGAAACAGGATGCTTTCTTACACCATACACAAAAAAAAATTCAAAATAGATTAAGTACCTAAATGTGAGACCTGAAACCATAAAAGTTATAGAACAGAGCACAGACAGTAATTTCTCTGACATAGGCAACAGCAACATTTTTCTAGATAAATCTCCTGAGGTATGGGAAATAAGTAAAAAACAACAACAACAACTTGGGAGTACATCAAAATAAAAAGCTTCTGTGCAGCAAAGGAAACAAATGATAAAACTGAAAGACAATCTATGGAAAGGGAGAAGATATCTGCTAATGACACAGCCAGTACAGGGTTAGTATCCAAAATATACAAAGAACTTATATAACTCAACACCAAAAAAAACAAATAATCCACTTAAAAATGGGCAGAAGACATCAACAGACATATCTCTAATTAGGACATACAGATGTCCAATAAACACATGAAAAGATGCTCAATATCACTTATCACCAGGGAAATGCATATCAAAATCACAATGAGTTACCACCTCTTATCTGAAAATGACTAAAATCAAAACCAGAAGAAACAAATATTGACAAGGATATGTAGAAAAAGAAACCTCCATGCATGGTTTACGAGCATGCAAAGTGGTGCTGCCACTGTGGAAGAGTATGGAGGTTCCTCAAAAAATTACCAGTAGAATTACCATGTAATACAGAAGAAAGATAATAATAAAACCCAGTAATTCCACTACTGGGTTTTTACCTAAAGAAAATGAAAACACTAATTTGAAAAAAACATAAACATCCTGCATTTATTGCAGCATTATTTGCAATAGCCAAATTTGGGAAGTAGCCCACGTCTATCAAAAGATGAATGGATAAAGATGTGTTATACATATACAACGGAATATTAGTCATAAAAAAGAATGAATTCTTGTCATTTGCTATGTGGATGGATTTAGAGATTACAATGCTAAGTAAAATAAATCAGTCAGGAAAAGAAAATTACCATATGATTTTACTCACATGTATAACTCAAGGAACAAAGTAAGAGAGACAACCAAAAATCAGACCTTAACTATAGTGAACAAACTGACGAGGTGGGTAGATGGGTGAAATGAAATAGGTGATAGGGATAAAGAGTACACTTATCATGATGAGCACCGAGTAATGAATAGAACTGTTGAATCTGTGTTTTATACCTGAAACTAATATAGCACTGTAAAAAAATAAATAAGAAAAATAAAAAAATCAAAGACCTGTTTTATAACTTAGTTGACCCTTGAACAACTGGGTAGTTTGGCAGGAGATCAGGGGCACTGACACCCCGTTCCTACACAGTTCCAAAGTCACGTTTAACTGTTTTTATAAAGTAGGCTCCACAAGGAGCGCCTGGGTGGCTCAGTAGGTTAAGTGTCAGACTTCGGTTCAGGTCATGATCTCACGGTTCGTGGATTCGAGCCCAGTGTCGGGCTCTGTGCTAACAGCCAGCTCAGAGCCTGGAGCCTGTTTGGGATTCTGTATCTTCCTCTCTCTCTGACCCACCCCTGCTCACGCTGTCTCTCTCTCTCTCTCTCAGAAATAAATAAAACCTTAAAAAAAAATTAAAAAATAATCTCCACACTCACCATGGAGCTTGAACTCAGGACTCTGAAACCAAGAGCTGTATGCTCTACCAGTTGAGCCAGCCAAGCGCCCCTAAATCTATGTTTAACTTTTGATCCCCAAACTCAACTACCAATAGCCTAATGTTGACAAGAAGCCTTACTGGTACCATGAACATTAGCATGTATATTGTATGTTACATGTATCATATATTGTATTTTTACAATTAAGTAAGCTAAAAAAAGAAAATGTTAAGAAAATCATAAGGAAAATACATTTACAGTACTCAATGTATTTATCAAAAAACAAAAAAAAACGAAAAAGCCTCAAGTAAGTGGGCCTATGCAAGTTCAAATGTTGTTGTTCAGGGATCAACTGTATTTATGAATATTTCTTATACTAACACCCATTAATAGGGTAAGAAAAAAAACAAAACTCCCACTTGCTATTTCCTTTATTTGTTCTTTATCAACAATCACTACCTCCTAATGGTTTAATATCATGTGTTTCAATGCAAACCTTCATAATTTAGCTTTTTCATTTCAGCTTCAAGTTTTTCTTTAAGTTTCTTCACAGCTTCTAAAGCTTCTTGATCCTTCCTATAGCCACCATCCATCTTCTTAACTTCAGCTTGTTTAGTCTTTAATTCTTGTTGGGCATGTTTCAACTTCATCTGAGCCTGTTATTGAAAATTTAATAGACTATGTGAGGCAGATAGTGCTAGTGATTAAATGATCACAGATGCAGATTGGCTTAAGAAACTTCAGCCTGGAAAATGTTAACTGTTTGGTCACTTGCATTAATATCTCAAGAGATCAATCATTTCCCAGTATTTTCTGCTCATAAAACTACTCAGAGTATAAAACGAATATATGCTTAACATAAATCATTAAATAATTTAAGTCCATATTTTTAATACTTACAAAAGATGACATCAATGAGTCCAAAAATTATATGAAAGAGTAATTGTCATTAGCTTGTTAAATTAAAAACACAACAGAAAGCTAGTAATAGATCTCTAGTTCTCTCCTTTCCACTTGGGTATGCATATTTGTACTTGGATACCCTTTGTGAGTGTTGTTCAATTAACAGTGGAGAAACTGTATTGAACATTAAGCAACTTATGCAGGAAAGGGAACCTAAGCTGACAAGAGAAGTTTCAATGCTAGGAGTCTGACATGCAAATGCTAGTTTATATAAATGAGTACTGTTCCTTGAAAGCATGAACCTTGAGATGTGGCTGGATGTCTCTTCTCCCCAAAAACTGAATTATTGGTGGCTTTTTCCTAATAAGTAACAGAAAAACTTTGAGGATTTGAAAGTTTTTCTGCTATTGATTTCTCACAAATTTTTTGTGACCTTCATTGTTGAGTGGAAAAGTTGCATATATGTAACAGAAAATGCTGAGCAGGACTGATACAAACACACACACGAACATGTGTATGTATGTCAAGATAAGCCCTCTGTTAAAAAAAAAAAATGTGTGTGTATATAAATGTTTTTCTGTCATCAAAACTCTTACATTCACAGGACTTTAAAAGATCACAACTGGGGCGCATGGGTGACTCAGTTGGTTAAGCATCGGACTTCAGGTCAGGCCCCGTGTCGGGCTCTGTGCTGACTGCCAGCTCAGAGCCTGGAGCCTGTTTCAGATTCTGTCTCTCTCTCTCAGAAATAAATAAAACATTTTAAAAAAATTTAAAAGATGCACAACTCTCTAAACAAATTAGAAAGCCTTTACTGACAAGCCTCAAAGGTTATGAAATCAGTAGACTAGAAGTGGTAAGTGGGAGGCAGAGATACTTCCAAGGATAAAAGGTAAGAACCAAGTGTGGTGGCCATAGAAATGGAGAGGATGTTTGTTTTCCTGTTAAAGCTTACAACTTCGACTTAATGTTGTCAACAGAGAGAGCCAGGAAAAGAAGAAATCAACCTCAAATATTCCATATAATACTACAAATAGAATAAAGCAGCATTTATTGCATTTACAATTTCAACTAACCTATACGGGTATTTAATATTTTACAGCATCTTAAACTATCATCAATATTTAGCAGTTAGCATGTTTGAATTTCACTGTGTTGAGTGCTACTGAGTAGCAGAGTAACAAATTTCTTGACATTGGCAATTGTTACAAAACATTGAAAACAATCAGATCACAGCATAATGTGAAGCAGCTTTTGAAAAAAATGCAATCACACAGTGTTTAATGTCTATATTTACCTGTTTGGCTTCTGTCTGAGCTTTACTTATGTCGTTTTTACAGGCCATCATTTGACCAGCAAGAGTTGCTTCTGCTCCATCTTCATTACTAGACAGTCCAGCGGAAACAGCGTTGAAGTGCTGCTGTGCTGCAGCCAAAGCTTCAGCATCTTTATTACTTGCTTCTTGAAGGGCGTTCAGCCCATCTGTTATCTTTTTAACCTCTTTCTCCTTTGCTGCTAAAGTTTTAGAATCCTTTAGGAGAGTTTCAGATTGAAAAGTATTATGTTTTAGGAAATACATCCATTTTTTCTAATCTACCCTTGTGTCATCAAATTTCATAGCAATTTGAACTGGGCATGGTTAAAAGGAAAATAATTTAACCATCCCAACTTTAAATACTTAATGCTCATTTTGAAATCCACCCTCTCTGTTTTTAGGATAAATGTATTCTTTTACTATTGGAAATACGTCCATTCTGTGTGTGATGGTCTAATCTAGAAATTAGCTAAAATAGCATAAACAAACTATTTGAAGCAACTAAAAATCACTTTCTAAAGCTCTAAAATTGAATAACCATCCTACTCCAAGCCTCAAAGTAGAGATTGTAGGATAAAGAGCATGTACATGAAAACATATTTATAAACTATTAAAACTATAAAGTTTAAATATTAAATACTTGTGGAAACAGCATTATTAATACTTAACACCTTTTAAGTTACATACACTAACACCATAAACATGAACAGACCAGTGCTGGAAAAAAACACAACAAAAAATCCAGCTATATTATTTACATGAAAGTGACCAGAAATTTTGGCCCATATGTTTAATTCATGACTCATTAGATATTTACTAGAAGTTTAGCATGTACCAGGTATTGTTTTAGACATTAAAGACACAGTTTCCTCAGAGACCATACATATATTTTAAAGAAGCAGACATACTAAAAAAATAAATAAAGCAAGGTAACGTGACAGAAACTGATGGGAACTATTTTAAGAACAATGAAGGGAGGCCTTTTCGTAATGACATTTTGAGCAAAAAAAACCTAAGTGAAATAAAAGGAGTGATCACGCTAATACTATGGGGACACACACTAGGCAAGCTCTGTGAAATATGCTTGGGTGTTTGAGGAACTGTGGTGGAACGCAGTGAGCAAGTGGAAAGGACCAGGGTCTTGTAGGCCACGGTAAAGACTAAATTTAATTACACATGTGACTTTGAAACCATTAATGAATTTTAAGCACAAGAGTGATGTGATCCAATTTATATTTTAGATTCTGTAAAGAACAGATTGTACAGTGGCAAGAGTAAAAGCAGGGCAACTAATAAGGACGCCACTACAGCATCCCTCACAGGAGGGGATGGCCTGCAGGTTAGCAGTGATGGACATGATGAAAAGTGGCTGTATTCAGGAAGTACATTTAAAGTAAAGAGAATTTACTGATTGATTAGATACAGAGTTTGAGAAAAAAGGGGGAATGCAGGAGGACTCTAGGATTTCTGGACTGAACAATTAAGTTAACAGTGATGCCATTTTCTAACACGGGAAAATTCAGTAACTCAAGGCGGTTTAGATAAGAGTTTTATTTTGGATATGTTAAGTTTTAGACATTTTGTTAGTCATCTATGTAAAAATGTCAATTAAATCACTGGACAAATAAATTTAGAATTCAGTAAAGGAGTCAAGGTTAATTATAGATCTGAAAGGCATCAACATACAAATAATATTTTAGGGCTACAGGGCTGGCGGAGATTAGCTAAGAAAGGAGTATATATAAAAGAAGTCTGCCCTAGCCTCGGGGCATGCCAACATGTTATTTTGATTTGTATTTCCAGACTGGCTTCAATATTCCTATATTCAACTACCTAATCAACAGGTCTACTTAGATGTCTCAAAGGCACCTCAAGCCTATTATGTTCACACTGTACTTCTTCCTATTCTCTGCTAAGCTAATGGTAATGATATTCCCAATGGTCAAAGACAAAAATCTGAAGCATCCTTCAATCCCTTCTTTCAACAACTAATACAACAACCAACCTGCCAGGTCTATCTTGTTGGACCTACCTTTATAATACTCATAAAATTCCGAAACTTCTCTCAATACACCCACTTAAACTGCATTTATCCAAGGGCTATCATCCAGACTGGTACCTACTTCTTGGATTCCCTCCCTATTCTTCCCTTTATCTTCAGGTTACTCTCTAAACATCAAAAAAAGTACTATATAAAATATAAAAAATGTTCCTCTGCTCAGCCAACTCCAGTGTCTTCCCATGTCACTCAGAATAAAGGTCAGTGTCCTTCACATGTCTTCTAAAATCACATGTGATCCTACACCTTTTATCTTTCTGCATTCCTACTCCTTAGTGCCAAAGAGCCACACTGATTGATCTCCCTGTATTTCCAATACCTTTGGCACCCGGGGCAACTGCTGCTCAGCCTTGGTACATCTTCTCCCACAGCCAATTTATTTACATAGTTCTCTGACCTCCTTCAAGTCTTATTAATGAAATATCACCCTCTCTCAATGAGACCTTCAATGGTTATCCAATTTAAAATCCCACGCTGTACCCATCTCCCTTATATTCCTAAAACTGTCCCCTGCTTTTTCTCCAAATCTGTTATCACTATATAACACACTATAGATTTCCCTTATTTTATCATTCTCATTAGAATGAAGACCCAAAAGGCTTCTTGTCCATCTGTCATTTTGTCCACTGCTATATCCCCAGCCCTAACAACCAAACTTGTTCCACAGCACACACTCAATAAATATTAATAAAATGGATAAATGTACCCTAGTGAAATTAAATCGAGCTTATTTACTTACCTCAACCATATTTTTTTCTAGCTCTTTCCGTTTGTTCTCTTCACTTGCCAGATTTTTCTTCTTGAGATCAAAGGCACTTTGAGATTTAGTATTAACTCGCTGAGCTTCTGCAAGAGCATCTTCTAAAGATCGTAGTATACCTCCAATTTCCTATAATCAAATGCACCCAATCCAATCAGCATACTTATAATTTGTTCATGTCATCATTTTCCTGTAGGACTTCTGTAAGATTTACTTTTTATAAGCTATGTTATCACATGTTAAGATTAACAAATCATTACAGAAGACAATGTCAGTAAATTTTAGTTACTGCAAATTTTTTCACAATATATGATCTATTCTTACATATGTCTCACCTTATCTTTTCTTCTTTCCAACTCTTCTATTTCATGACTAAGTGCTTTTATTTTTTTATCATTCTCAGACAATTTTTCTTGAAGCTTTACAACTTTATCTTGCATTTCTTTTAACTCCTCAGCTGAGCGTTCTTTTGTATCTTCAGCCAGCAAAAACTGATAAGCAATATATAAACGACTCAAATGTTCTATTTCCCTCATTACTTTTTGGTACTCCAAGTAGGAAGACCTTTCCTGGAAGAGAAATCACCAATAAAGCATAACTCAAACTTCATATTTTCAAACAAACTTATAAAGACTCAAACTACAACAACATGTATAAAACTTCCCATCACATAATAGATTTTGTCTTAGATTACTGATTATGGATTATAGAATCTTTAACATTAGACTTCTGGCTTTTCAGATAGCATCATACCATCTCCAGTGAATCCTATGTGGTTGTTTCCTCTAATATATAAGCAGGCAGTTGGGATTAACAAAGAAATGTAGACATAAGGTGCATTAGACTGGGAGTAGTACACAGTCTACAAAGTACACAACCACCAATGATACATTATTACATGTATTTTGAAGTACTAGTTACCAAGATGCCTACCCAACATTCAATCATGTAACTATTTATAAACATTTGCCCACACATTACTAAACTTGATTCTGATAAGGACCTGCTAGGCCAGACAGGGTAATAACTAAAATCCCTAACCACAACTTTTCAGATTTTCCAATAACATCCACATTACTATATGGATTCAGAAAACAACTGAGAAGTATCAAGTTTTAATCAGCACTTAATGAAATTCTAAATGTGTAACTTTAAAACCAATGTGCTGTAAATGCATTTTTTCACTGAAATATTGTCAGAGGCTAAAATGATAGGAAAACCTGGACATTTGTTTCAGTACCTTTCACTTACCAATGGTCTTGACAGCAGTAATTGCAGTGGTAGCCCCTATTATTCTAGAAATTATTCACTCTACCAAAAGGATTACTAGGAGGGCCATATCCTCAAGATATATTGTTCTGCTCAATTCTACCTCTCCAGGAAAATCCAGACTTCTCTTCACAAAGTAATATAATCTGGGAGATCATTTTCTGAGATTATGAAGAGCAATCTCCAAAATCATTATGATTAGCAGATATGAAGAACATGTCCTCTATAAGCAGAAGTATGATTAACAAGTACCAACTCTAACTCCTTATCTCATCCCATAGAAAAATTCCTGAGAAGTGGTGTACATTTCATCTCTATGTGCATGATCTTGAATACACTGAAAAACTGTCACCAAGTTTCAGAGACATTCTAGCTGGCTGTCCTTACATACACAGTATGTACCTCTTTTAATTTTTGAATAGTTGGAGTAATCTCTTCTTCAAGTATCTGGAAAACAAAGGAAAATCAAATTTTTCAGTATGTAAAGTACTATTAAAAATTTTGAAAGGAAAAGTAGCATGGAAGTTTAAGGAAAACTGGGCCAGGGGAAATTTCCTCTTTATAAAAGCAGAGAAACTCTAGATGCAAAATTGCTCTCTTCTCTAAAAACAGCTTATATAAATTTAATTACCGTCTTAATTTCTTTCAGCTTAGCCTCTTTTTTTTCTATAGTTTTCTGGGCAGCTATTTTTTTATATTCATACATCCTGGTTCCAGCTGCTTCTTCTATCATGGATAAAATCTGGAAAGACAATTATATTAATGTTTCAAGAATACAAGATAAAGAATCTCACTGGAGTTTACATTATGTATATCATTTAAGGTCTTAACCTGAATAAGTATTTTTACCAAAATAATGGCCCAACTGGACCAGAGACATTAAGTACATAAAAAAATGTATATATTACCCACAGCCCTAACATTCAAGAAACATTTCTGGCCTTTACTCCAATTCTAAAATTGAACTTCATGCTACACTGAGGCAGAGTAAATAAATCTCTTTCAAAATTGAAGCCAGCGGCATCTGGCTGGCTCAGCAGGTAGAGTGTGCAACTCTTGATCCTGGGGTTGTTGACTTTGGGCCCCACATTGGGTATGTATATTACTTAAAAATAAAAATTCAAAAATAAAAAAAATTTAAGTCAATAATTCCGCTCTCCTCTTTCCCTTCAAACATAAGTCTAAAAAAAGTAAAACCTGCCAACATTCAGTTTTCATTTTAAAAGTTTCTACTTAAAATTTTTCCAAGAGACCTCAGCCATTTTGTGCCAACAGGATGAAGCATGACATAACATGTGCATCCCAACTGTGACACCTGCTTTAAGAGCTTGGGCAAGTAACAATTATCTCTGTGCTGCAGTTTCTTCATCCATAGGGTATGGATAGTATCTCACAACACTGTTGAGAATCACACAAAATAATTCATGTGAAAAACACTCTGAAAAAGGCAAGTACTTATCAATTACAATTTTCTAAAGAAAACAATTTTACCAGCACTCCTTTTTCAGAAGCTTCTACACACCATCAATCCTTATCTCAAGAGGATTATTTCTCTCAAAACTATTCTGATTTCTATGTATTCGGCAGGTTTAAAGTTAGAAGTTTCCCTTAAGACTTTGTCTAAAGAAAATATGCATGACCTTCGTTCAAATCAGACTGCTATTATCAATTGTCAGTTTTCTCCTTAGTTCTTCTCAATAGAAAATAGTAACTACAGAGCCTTTGTTCTTGTAGAAAACATTCATTCTTTCATACCCCCTTTCATACAAGGGGGCTCCAAGAAACAAACTTAGTCTTAATACCTTAAGCAATCCACTAAATGCAAGAATTAATTTCTCTCAAATCTTTTTCTGCAGGGTTTAAGTCTGACATGGAACACTGGCTGAGAAAGGCTGCTTTATACAGTCAAAATTTCTTTTAATACAGGACAACAAAACTCTTAGAAGAAAACACAGGAGATTAAGCTCCTTGACATTGGTCATGGTGAGGATTTTTTTTCTGGATTTGACACCAAAAGCAAAGGCCACGAAGGTAAAAATAAACAAGTGGGATTATATCAAGCAGAAAACCTTCTGGATAGCAAAGGAAAGCATAAACAAAATGAAAAGGCAACCTAGGGAATAGAAGAAAGCAGTTGTAAATCATGAATCTGCTAAGGGGTTAATATCCAAATACATAAAAAACTTACATATATAACTCAATCGGAAAAAAAAAATTAAAAAACAGGCAGAGGATGTGAACATTTTTTTCACAAAAGATATACAGATGAAAGGTACTCAACGTCACTAATCATCTGGGAAATGCAAATTAAAAACCATGAGATACTACCTCTGTTAGAATGGCTATTATCACAAAGACAAGAAATAACAAGTGTTGGAGATAATGTGGAGAAAAGGGAAACCTTGTACACTGTTGGTAAGAATGTAAACTGGTGCAGCCATTATGGAAAACTATGAAGGTTCCTTAAAAAATTAAAAATAGAACTATCATATGACCTAGCAATTACATTTCTGGGTTATTTATCCAAAGAAAACAAAGGCACTAACTTGAAAAGAAATCTGCATCCCCATGCTCCCTGCAGCATTACAATACCAAGACATGGAAACAACCTAAGCGTCGGGATGAACGGATAAAGAAAATGTTGTACGTATACACAATGGACTACTATTCAGCTACTAAAAAAATGTAATCTTGCCATTTGTAATGTGGATGGAACTGGAGGGTTTTATGCTAAGTGAAATAAGTCAGAAAGAGGAAGAGAAATACTGTATAGTCTTACTTGTATGGAGAAGCTTAAAAAAAAAAAAAATCAAGCTCATAGAGAACATATTAGGGTTTTCCAGAAATGGGGGTTAATGGGTGGGCAAAATGGGTATAGGTGATCAAAGATACAACCTTCCAGTTGTAAAGTCCTGGGGATATAATGTACAGGATGGTGACTACAGTTAATAATACTGTACTGTATATTTGAAAGTTGTTAAGAGAGTAAACCTTAAAAGTTGTAAGAAAAAAGTTGACGCTATGTGGTGATGAATGTTTATTAGACTTATAAGGATCATTTTGCAATGTCTATATATACTGAATCACTATTTTGCACACCTGAAACAAATAGGTCACTTATACCTCCATTAAAAAAATGTTAAAAACGTCTGCTCGACAATGTCCTGCCTGTGCTTTTTCTTGTACATTTCCATTTAATCCTCAGAAAATACCTGAGGTAAGGATTCTTGACTCTAATTTATGGATGAGGAAACTAAAGCTCAGAAGGTTATGTCATATAGCTTTAAAAAGGTAGGGTGCCGAATAATAACAAAACAAAAAAAACTTTTTACAAGTCACTTTTAATGTTCTTAAGAATTTTAAGAATGGAAGAAACTGTTTAAAAATTGATTAAGAAGATTAAAACAGTATCTACAATTATTACTTTTATTGTCTATAAATAGTATCTTTACCTCTGGAGGTTTCATGTTCAATACTTTTGTAATTCGGCCCTGAAAAATAAAATGGCAGTTACTATAATAATAACAAATTAGAGTCACCTAAAGGCATACATATTCACCTGCAATGAAGTTGTTACATCCTAACACAATCTTTCGCGGACTTTTTCTCTTACCTACATGAAAAGATGCCTCTTCTAGAATTGTGCTATTCACATTTTTATTTATCAGTAATATGCGGTTATTAAATAATACAAAGTCAACTCAGACCATATTTCTGAAATAATTTAATGATATAGAAGTCTCCAATCTCCAGTAAGTATATAAATACATACACATATACAATTTAGCATAATTGTTGGACATTGCCTGATTTTTTATTTTTTACTTGCTGAGCTCCAAGATAATTTCTAGAAATAGACTGCATACTTCTGGGCCTCATATAGAATAGTAAAATGTTTTATTTCAATGCCAAAATATACCAAAAAAAAACCCAGAAACAAAATCCCACTACCCAACTCTCAGAGCATCACATTACTTAGGCTTTAGATCCGTTTGAAGTAAATTTCCAGCTCTGAGGCTGTGATATACTGAAAATGTTATTTTGGTCCCATCAGGATCCTGCCTTTGACCTTGCAGTGACATTCTAAGAGGATAGGTGGATGGTTCAAATAAGGTAAAGTAAGGACAAGATAATATTAGCACTTAATTTTCATTTGAGGTCTCTATATAAGAAAATTACTTAAAATTTTATATTTGAAACAATAAAATGCTAGAGTCCAACACTTTAAAAAGAATATATTATGACAACATCTTTTTAAAAATTTTATTGTGACCATGTATTCTTCTTATAATAACAAAATAAATCAAGGAAAATTATTTCTAGACATTCTTCAAACTTCAAATGTATACATTAGAACGCATCAGTACATATAACTAAATCAACCTCCTAACAGGTGCCCAAACAGCAGTGTAATGGAATATAAAAAATGGAAAACCCAAAAGAAGCAATTCCTCTATTATAGTAACTTAAAAAATAAACAATGTCAAAGCTTATATGAAGGCCACAAACAAAATACCTGCATGATGAGAAAGTGAGGGTTGTTAACGTTAAGGCCAACAGAACAGAAGAGATCTTGTACTCTGGTATTGTTTGCATTTACTCCATTGATTAAATATTTATTTCTACCACCAATAACCACCTAAAACGGAAATATTTTAAAAGATATAAATGAATATATATGTCTTGAAGTAAGATGATACATTTCCAAATATATTTCACTTGTTTGTTCTGTCTGACTAATGATAAATAAAATCAGTCCTGAATAAATAATGGAAGCAGTATGACATGGTCAAAAAGAACAGAGTCAGGACAATTGGTTTCTAATCCAAGGACATTACACGCACAAGCCTAACCTCTCAGGCACTGGACTAGAGCTCTAAGGTCTTTTGACTTTGTTTCCTAGTATGTATAAAACATATTCTATCCCTAATCACTCTTTGGAATTTTCTCACCCTCAGAGGTTAACCCCCCCTTCCTCTACTTTTTAACTTCCAAAGAACAGAAGTCACATAGTTTGATAGCAGTGTGATAGTTTGATCCTTGACAAGATTCTAAAAGTAGTCAAAAAAGACATGACTTGTGAATACTTGAGAGAAAAAGAGAGATTATGGAGCTTCAAAGAACAACTTATACCAACCAGACACTAGCAGGGTCACACTCTACTAAAGCACTTACATTGTCACTTATTGGATATAATCATCTCACTCATCCTATTTTGAGGTTCTTCTTCTATCTGTATTTCCCAGGGCCTTCAAGATTGCCAGCATACACCAAACACTTAATAAAATACTAAGTAAGTGTTAATTCATTTCTTTTCTTGACAGAAGTATTAAGCTGATAAATCATATACTACATTTGGAACAATAAACCTAGGATACACATAAGTATTTTAACAAAGTCCTTCTAACCAAATTTTGGTGAAAATACAGGCATATGGGCTATATGAGGACTGGAATTTTAGGTAGATTAGTAACAGACTTACTAAAAATTCCTAAAAGGTGGTATTTGATGGATGCTTAAGGACACAGAACAGGATTTTGTCTCAAACTAGTCAATGCCTTATTTTTTTTTAACTAGAGGTTTTTATTAAAATAGAAAAGGGAATCTATAAGTTACATAATGCTAAGATGGAAAGTCAACAGGACTTAACAGAATTTTAAAAAATAAAACTGACAAAGTAGAAACACTGTATGACTATAGTAAGAAAAACGGACCATGTATGTTCCCTGCTTCGGTTTCAAAACCCTGCTTACACACAGAAATGGCAGTAACACAGCTAATAACACACATCTATAAAATCAGAATGATTTTAAGTTAAGTGGATATGAATTCATAATGTATTATGAACCCTCCGAAGACATACTGGGGTAAATTGGAGAGTACGTAAAATGAAAGAAGTGACAATTCAGCTTAATCCTGTCCTTAGGAGACCAGATCTGGTACGTGCAATTTTTGGTACCATGCATTAAAAATAATTTTAAAAAAGGCATAAAAAACTGGAGCAAATTTGTATTCGGTGTGATCAGACAAGTGAAAGAAATAGAAACAATTATCAACTGAAAGACCTAGAGAGATTTAGCTTAAATATTAAATATTTAAACACCTAAATATTAAAATATGGAAAACATTAGATTTGTTTTTTGATGCTCCCAATGAATCAGATTTAATGTGTAAAATCTGATGACAGTACTTCAGCTCATTTTACAGGAGTAACTTTCTAACTAGACGTGTCCAGTGACAGAATAGGTTACCTCAGAAGATCCCAAGATCCCAAGTCCTATAGGTATTCCAGTACAGAGAAGATTCAAGTATGGTTCAAGATTTAAAGCAGTTAGTGCTCATCCTGACTGACGGCTTTTTAGATACCTTTCAACCTTCTTGGTAAATGGTGGAATTTGCATGATCAAATTTTTCACATAAAAAAGATATTTTTAAGAAATCTAGTCAGTTTTTGATCAATTTTGCTCATCAACTTTCTTCAGCAAAGGCTTATTGCCAAAAAAAAAAAAAGTATCAGAAGTTCTTAGACATACAAATATTTAGTTGTCACTCACCTGCCTTGTTACTGTAATTTCATCATGAACCTCAAATCCTAAAGGACTTTGCTTTTTGTCAGAATTATCAAATGTGATTGACACGGAGGCTTTGGTAATACCAGCCTGCCCATTTTTGTAAACTAAATCTTGTAAATTAGAAGCCCGAACCTAAAACAAAAGAAAAGTTTGTCAATTACAAAACCCCATGTTGCATAAAATGGCACTATAAATGGATTTCTTGCTGTTAGAAAACCACTGATGTATTCACTAAGTAGCCAGCCAGGCAAGGATTGCAAGGAAAATGGGAAACCACCTAAACCGAGTGCCTTTCCCCACAAAACTGTTCCAACCCTGCCATGAATTGTTTTCTATTCGTTTCTTAGCTAGGGTTCATTTGAAAGATTTAGGAAGACAGCACCTAAGGATTTCAATACTCATCCAATCCCATAAAATCCTGAAGAGGCATTATAATGCACGGTGAGTAGGTAGGAATATAGCCTCTGGAATAAGACTGCCAAATGCCTGAGTTTGAGGGTTGCCCCAAACATCTTAAGGGGATGAACCTTAGGCAACACTAAATTTCTATTTTCTCATCTAAAAAATAGAGAAATAATATCTACCTCTAAAGGACTGCAGTGAAGTATATTCACTGTACTTAAACTCTGTATGAAAACATACTGAATAATTCTGTATGGTTATTTCAGAACTTGATACATAACAGTCCTAAAGTACTTGTAAGCTGTTTGATATTATAAGACAAGTTATTTGATTCTTACAAAAAACTTTACTGAGCCCCCTCCTAATGGTGAATGCAGCCAAGGCTTTTAAAAGTGCCCTAGATAATGTCAACTATATTTCATTTAAAAGTGTCCTGGATTATAAAAAACTCAACTTTAGTCTAATTTTAAACAAAGAATGGTAGGTTAAGTCCAATAAAAACCCAATAGAAGAAAAAAAAGATAATTCACATAAACATAAAATGCAAATGAAGAGAACACTGACAATAGTCTCCAAGTTCAATGAGGAGTCTCTTGAGGCTCCTCAACTTATAGTTCACATATATCAGCAAGTTTACCTGAGACAGGTTGGAAATGCCCAGCAAAAAGCAGATGGAGTCCAGTATGTTGGATTTCCCACTACCATTTAAACCAGTGATAGCATTGAAGAGGGGGTCAAAACCATTGACTTCAGTCCTCTGAGCATAGGACTTAAATCCCTCAAGAATGATTGACTTAACATGCATCTTCACTACTGACTTGGACAGGTAAACTTCCGCTAGGAATCAAACAGGCCACAAAGCAGTTCTGTACAAAACAGAAATACAATACGTGGAACAGAAATCTGAAATCATAATGTCTGCAGAAAGACTAAAACATAAAAATGACTTAATAGCTTAAGAGAAATTTAAAAAAGCCACTTGCTGAGCTCTTTCCTCTGATGTAAAGACACTTTTTCCAACTTAATTAGAAGTTAATTAACCATTATTTCAACCTGGAAGTCAATGACTTAATTTTCCAGGCTTACTTTCCATCTTTACCATACTCTTAACTGAAACTGATTATTTCATATCTCACTCTCTTGCCCATAATGTCCTTCTCCCTGATACTGACATGACTCACTCTCCTTTACTACACTCAGACTTTGCTTAAATGTTACCTATATAAAAACGCACCTGTCCCCAACCTCTCACTCTGCTTTTTCCTTGATTGTACTTAAAGATGAGACTAAACAGGGGCGCCTGGGTGGTTTGGTCGGTTAAGCACCCTGATCTCAGGTTCGTGGGTTCCAGCCACGCATGGGGCTCTGTGTTGACAGCTCACAGCCTGGAGCCTGCTTCGGATTCTCTCTCTCTCTCTCTCTCTCTCTCACTCTGCCCCTCCCCAGCTCGCACTGTTTCTCTCAAAAACAAACATTTAAAATTTTTTTAAAAAAGTATGACGCTACACAGTACTTATGTATTCGTCTATCCAAACTACCATAATGAAGTTCCTGTAAAATCTTCGCCTACATCTACGCTGTACACCCTAATAGTGTATGACTCGAGAGCGCGGGGAAACCGGGGTGTCAGTCAATATTTACTAAATAGATGAATCCCACATATCTTCAAGCTTCTGTTTTCACTCAGCCTCTTCCCTTGCCCCAGCAGGCCTTTCTAAAACTTGTTTGCAGCACTCCAAGGCTGGAGAGGAAGGAGCGATTCTGCCAGGAACTCTTTAGGGCTAATTTCAGTCTGAGGGCCAGTCTCACACTAACCTCTCCCTCCGCGCACACAAATAAAACCTTACCCTCCTCTTTCGCCAGGAATGCCAGACAAGGCCTAACCGGCCCCGCTCACCCACCTACCTCACCGCTGCGCCAGGCCCTCCTGGCTTAAGATTCCCCAGAAGCTACTCCTGGTCACAAAAACGAAAAGCAGATCCACCTTTGCCCGGCCTCGGGCGCTACCACGCGAATTCCAACATAGTGGCCAAAACACTCTCACCGCGATCTACACCCTGGCCGGAAATATTTATACCTTTGAATTTCGGCGCGAGCAAAGGACCCCACCTCCCCTGCCTATTTCATTGGCTGGTGCCTACGAGATGCCTGACTTAGAGGTTCCATTTTTCCCTCCCATCAGACACTCAAAGTGACAGGGGGATAGGAAAGAGCGCCACGACAGTAGCAACTGCAGGGATGCAAGAGCTGGGGCCTGAGGACTAAAGGAGAAAGTGGCATATGATGAGCTCGGCGTCCGGCACTCCTCGGGCAGCCCCATACCGCAGCCTCGGGGCCTCGCGCTTCGTCGGCCCCGCCCCACATCAGGTCCCATCTGGCCTTCGGCGGTCGTGGAGGCTCCGCCCCGTCCAGAGTCTCGCGGGTTTTGGGGGACTGCCTGGTGTGGACTGCAGCATTCTCACAGCCCTGGAGCCCAGGAGGCGGGAATGCTTCTTACCGGTGTTAGGAATGTATTTCAGAAGTCTCAGAATTTGCCCGATTTGTCTCGGATTTATCAAAAATGGAAGCTGTGCTTTGTCGGTGCTAGAAGGCGCGGAACTTCGGGGCACTGTGGGGCGCGTTCTGGCTCCGCCCCTCGCTGCTCCGATCCCTGGCGGGCTTTTTCAGCTCAAATTTTGCGTGTGGGAGGGACGTTAGGACTCGCTCGTTAGGACTCGAGAGCTGTGCTCATCCCGGAAGAGAAACTGTGTGGGGCCTGCAGTAGGTGGTGGGCAAAGAGGTGTTCCCTGCACTAAGTGAAAGCAATGGCAGAACTAACATTTTACAGAATTTCTTTGGAAACAGCACAGTAATATTTATGGAGCTTTGTGTGCCAGGCTGGGTTCAAAGGGCTTTCAAATTCTGTAGTGACTGAAATCCGTCATATTGTTCTCATTTTACAGGTGAGCGAACACAAGTCAAGCAACTTAGTCCAAGTAATAAGTGGAGAAGCTGGGATTTGTTTCCAAGCAGTCTGGCTTCATATCGCGTATTCTTAAATGGTTATATACTATTCCTCTTCATGTTCAGAATCCAGTACCATTAATAAGATTCTTTATTTATCAGTGTGTGCTGTTCTCAAAACTGACCAATTTACTCACAGTTGAGCATACTGATACTCAAGTTGAGCATACTTCCTATAAGTAGGGAGGATAGCGTCATCTATTCCTGTGTGATGTATAAAAAGATAGTGTAGCTGGTGTGCTGTTTTAAACCATTTTATTTTCTTATTTCTTATTTAAACCATTTAAATTTTCTTCACCCAAGAATGGCTTTGCATCATTGGACACCAGTAAAACTCTCAAGAACCGCCAATAATGGGCCTATGTTTTGAAATTATTCTCTAAGAGGACAAAATAAGTTTGCGAGGGGGTTAGGTTTACTAAAGAACTATTTACTCTCATATCCCACCCCCTTCTATAATGTCACTGATTACTGGCCTAACATCTTTCATTTAAGCATTTATCTTTGCCTTGATTTCTGCATCCCCTACATTTTACAGCTCACGTAGGTTGGTTCTATTCAATTTTTAAATTAAGTTTTTAATTTTACAGTATAGTGAACATACATTGTTATATTAGTTTCAGGTATACAGTATAGTGATTCAACACTTCTATACATCACTCGGTGCTCATTACAACAAATGCACTCCTTAATCACCTATCTCACCCATGCCCCCCCCCACCTTCCCTCTGGTAACCATCAGTTTGTTCTCTAGTTAAGAGTCTGTTTCTTGGTTTCATTTGTCTCTTTGCTCGTTTGTTTCTCAAATTCCACATGAGTGTAATCATAAGGTATGTCTCTCTCTGATTTATTTCACTTAGCCTTATAGTGTCTGGCTCCATCCTAATATGTTACAAATTCAATTTTAATATACATTTATATACATTTATTTTCAACTATGTCTCCATCACTTTATGAGTAAAGAATTTTCATTTTCCAACAAATCTAAAAATGGGTTTTACCAAGTTGTGAAATAAATAATTCTTTGGGGTGAAAATGGACACTTAGCCTTCGCACTTATTTGATAATTCATTTATATATTTAAGTCAAATGGATGAAAACATATGCAAATACACTTTTGCTGGATGAGCACTTCTGAGTAGTTATAAGGCTATACATACCTGAAAGGATTTACTAAAATGAAAATTGCTTATAAAGGGAGAGATATATACCCGTTTTTGTCTTCCAGCAGGCCAGGAAGAGTAAGGAATTTCTGTTAGTACGGAATGATGAGGAAATAACAAAAGGCTTACTTACAACTGCCTCCTGAGATCACAGGGAAGTGGAGAAGACCAAGGCACAAAGCCACTAATACTCCCCTAATTTGGAAAGGGAAAGGCTGAAAGTAAAAATAGATTGTAGGGTAAATGTAGTAAAAATAGAGCACTGTTGTTTCATTACCATGGACTAAGATCTTTCGAAAGCTTCAAGATCAGCAGGCTAGTGGAGTTTTTAGTCGTTATGTAAGAGGCAGCGGCATCCACAGGGGCACTGATCAAACCATAAGAGGGACATAGGAAAAAGATTTGGTCTTATTTTCTTCTAGGGCACTGGAAAGGACCTTTCCCTGAACTCACCTTTCTAAGTTTAGAGTCCTAAAGTAGCTCTTGGGATGTAGATGAATCTTCTCACCCTGCAATTTAGGACAGAAGAAAAAAATAAAAGGACTTTACCTTGACTGCAGACATAAGGAAAGGTTGATTCATTCTGTAGAGAGATTAACAGGGAGTTAAAGGGCATAAACTGATAATGACAGGAGGTTCATATTGTAAAGTTGTATTGCATAGCACCACATTTTGAATACACCACATATAACCTGTTTGGCAAGAAATATAGCTGAGCATAATTCAAAATAAAGAGGAAAAAAGAGGTGACTATATTCACTTATGGGATCTGGTTAGACCCATTCATTTTCATTCCAATGACAATACCGTTNAGATGGCCAACAGACACATGAAACGATGTTCAGCATCCCTCCTCATCAGGGAAATACAAATCAAAACCACACTGAGATACCACCTCACACCAGTCAGAGTGACAATACCGTTTTCAGTACTACATGTTCTGTCTGGTTCTTTGTGAAATCTGCCTATATTCTTTCATTATGACTTCCATTATTTGGCCTCTTTAATCAAGTATCTTTATCTTCTCTTTCAGGTACTTCTATTATTTCCAGCCTTTGAGTTCCCAACTCCACTGTTTACAACATTTGCTGAGTTTTACTCATAGTGATTTATATTCTCCTTTGGTGCTGTTCTGGGATGGGGCTGTTTTGTTTATGGGGGTCTCTTATACCCTGAGTTGTGAAAGAGTCCCTTCAGAACTGTTATGTATTTGTTTCTGCCAGGATTCTTTGGCTCTTAAATATCCTGGGGCATTTGTAAATGATTATTTCTCTGTAGTTCCTGAATTATGCAGATATTATAAATTTGTATCTTGCAGGCCTGGGTGTTTTATTTCTCACAGGGACCTTTTCTTTTTAACCCCTATCCAAAGCCCCAAGCAAAGAACCAACTTCTTTGCCTCTTCCCCAGACTAGTAGGTGGAATTTTTCTGGTCCCAGTGATTGGCAGTTGTTTAAGGCTCCAGGATTTTCTTCTTCCTCTGCCTCACTGAGGCTCAGGGCCTTGTACACTGGAACCCAGCTGCTGGCTCCTGAGCCTTATAACCAAGAATAAAATGTTGGGAGGGCTGCCATGGCATCAGTTCCTGCTCTTCTGTTTTTCAGGGTTTTTTTCTGGCACTGTGAATTTCCTGTCTTTTTTTGTTTTTGATTTTTGCTAGTGAGTTTGGCATATGGTTTATATAATAATAATTATATTTTATCCAGTATTAGTTTATAAGAGGAAGTTCAACCACATTAGAGGAGGTCTTCTCATTCGTTTCATGAAAACATAAATGAGATCTTTGGTTTGCTCCTTCAAGCTGTGCTTTCACATTCTTACATTCCATATAGAAAGTAGCTTTTCCTAAAAAAAAAAAAAAAAAAACAGAGAAAGAAGTCTT